>NC_060066.1:72107993-72457252 GCF_922984935.1 Meles meles
CCTTGGCAAGCTCGTTCTTCACTTGCAGGCAGCGTGCCTTCTCCTCCATCATCTTCCTCTCCAGGTGTCTGAGGTGCTCTTCGCACAGCTTCGGCTCTGCCTCAAGCTTCAGGCGCAACTTCGGAATCTCACCGTCCAGGAGGGTGTTCCGAAGGTGAACAGGTCCTTGCTCAGCTTGGTGGCTTGTTGGGTTTCTTGGGAGCTCTTCATTCCTCTGACGTGCCTTCTTCAGTGCCCTGGACGGCTTGAATTGGTTCACGGGGCTCCCGCCTGAGGGCACGTGGTCAGGGGAGGAGGAGCCAGTCTCCACCTGCCTCCTTGAGCCCCCACCTTCCAGATGATCTCCAAGCAGCTCTAGCACATGCATCCCCTTCAGGAGGATCTGGCTGAGGGTGTGCTGTTGGCTCTGGCCCTCAGCGCTGGCCTGCCGCCGCACTCCTCCTTCAGGAAGCTCTGGCCTGCCTGCCTGCCCTGCCTCGTCCTGCACTCTCTGTCCACAGCTGCCAATCTCCTGAACCAGCGGGTCTGCACTTGCCTGCAGATCACGGCTGTCCTTGAAGCCTTCTGGTGTTTTCCTCAGCAGGGCTTCTCCATCTTCCTGGGCTGCTCCACAGATGGGATTTTCATGAGGCAGCTGGTCAGGGCTCTTCAACAGCCTTTCCCGAACTCCCTTCAGCAGTTGCGTGGTGTTTCCCACTGACCAATACCCGGCATCTTGATTCAGGGCAGCCAGAGCAAGAAGCTGGAACGGGAGAGGACTGGCCTTCAGCTCGGATGATGCGACAGCTCCACGGGCTTGTTCGTCCGGTTCGGTCTTCTCCATGCCTTTTCCAGAGACTTCCTCGTTCTGGGCACACTGCCACTTTCTTCTTCGGAAGCTGAGTGCACTCTTTCCCAGGAACACCACCACTGCAGTGCACACCAGGATCTCCCAGCGAAACCCAGAGACTCGTGGCACATGTGGCCAACGTTCGGATATCACCAACCCAGCAGCCCACAGCTGCTCCAGGACAGCCCACAGCGGCTCCAGAACTGTGTGGGGAGGCATTTGGATGGCCCCCAGCTGGCTCCAAACAGCCTTGTGGCTTGGTCTCCGATCACCAGTGTCTTCTGGGCCACTAGGAAGTGCTTGGAACCCCTACGAGGGTTCCGTCGCCAATGCAAACCAGTGCCTGACAACAGGAGCTGAAGGGAGGAGGGGTGGGGGCGGTGCACCTGAGTCTCCAAGGCACATCAGTGCCTGCAACCGGAGCTGACAGCAGGTGGGGTAGGGGAGGGGATTCACTATATTGTACACCTGAAACAAAGACAACCCTATCGATCAATTTCTCAGAAGTGCAATTTAAACATTAAAAAAAATATATTTAAAAAGCAAACTAGGTATCCAAAGGAGAAATCTAACAAATATCCAAACACTGAGAAAGTAACCTTCTAGATGATCAAAGATCAAAGATCAAATCTCAATGCATTGAAGTGAAGGAAAATGAACATACAACATATGAAAATGTGTGGGACACAGCACAATCAATGGACAGCACCATGTAGAGCAATCACTGCCTATGTTAGAAAGGAGGAGGAGCATCTGGGAGGCTCAGTCAGTTAGTCCAACTCTGGATTTTGACTCGGGTCATGATTAAACTCGAGGTTGTGAGACTGAACCTGCATTGTGCTGGTGCTGGGCATGGAGGCTGTTTAATAATCTCTCTCTCTCTCTCTCTCTCTCTCTCTCTCTCTCTGTACCCCTTCCCTGTCTCCGTCTCTCTCTCTCTCTCTGTCTCAAAACAATAAGCTCTCCACGTCAGAAACTAGAAAAAGATGAGAAAATAAAACTAAAGAAGAAAACCAAAGGAATCCTTCCACCCAGTTTCAAGATCTACAGCTATAGTAATCAAAAATGTGTGGTGTTGGTGAAGGGATAGACAAATGGAACAGTATAAAGATAGATAAGTGGAACAGGATCAAACCCAGAAAGAGACCAACCACCAACATGTCAATGGGATTCTGACAAAGGGGAAAAGCAATTCAATGGAGGAGTGACAGCGTTTTGAAGAAATGGTGCTAGAGCAAGTGGACTTCCAGAGACAAAGAAGAAGAAGGAGAAGAAGAAGAGGGAGGGGCAGAGAGGAGGAGGAGGAGGTGGAGGTGGAGGACGAGGAGGATGAGGACCACAATCGAAGGCTCATCCTCTGTACAAAACTGAACTCGTGGCGCCTGGGTGACTCAGTCGCTGGGCCAGCCAGCTCTTAATTTTGGCTCTTGTCATGCTCTCAGGGTCCCGGGACAAAATCAGGCTCCAAGCTCACTGGGGAGTCTGCTTAAGGACGCTCTTTTCGCTTCTCCCTCCACCCCACGCCCCACTCATGCGCATGCTCACTCTCTCAAAAAGAAAAAAAAATTTGTTAAATTAACTCTAAATTAATCACCGCCTTCTACGTAAAATGATAAATCTTCTAGGGAAAAAAATGTCCAGAATGGACAGCTAGGTAAAGAATCCTCCGACTGGACATCAAATCATGTTCCGTTCAAGAAGAGTTGATTCATTAGACATGATCCAACAATCAGAATTGGAAGTCTGTAATGTGTGAAACACCTTGTGAAGAAGACCCAAAAGGGAAGCTACAAACTGGGAGAAAATAGGTGCAAACCACATACCTGATAAAGGACTCCTGTCGGAAGGAGAGAACCTCAAAAGTGGACCCCCAAAGAAGCAAGCCATCCAGTCTGAAAAGAACAAAAACAAAAAAAATGGGCAAAAGACCGAAACCCTTTACCAGAGTATACAGATGGAAATCCCATAAAAAGTTACCATCGGGGCAATTCAAATTCAAACTCCAATGAGCTCTCACTGCACACCTATCAGCATGATGCAAGCCAAATGCACCCGAGAGGGAGAGAGAGACCCCACTCCCCAATGCAAGGCAGGATGTGGAACGACTGGATCGCTCCTGCATCGCTGTTGGGAATGGAAGGTGATAGAGCTCCCTCTTGAAAACAGTTCACAGTTCCTTTTCTTTTTCAAGGCCTGGATTTAAATTCCAGGGAACAAGCAGTAGAATATGCTTTTTGGGTGCACAGGATAGTGACCCAACCCTCCACACAGTTTCTCTGAAAACTAGACTTGCAACCACCCTAGGACCCCAGTCATTGCACTCTTGGCATTTCTCTGAGAGAAATCCAAACTTACGTTTGCTCAAAAACCTGTACAGGAACGGATCTGTGTCCTGATGGAAGCAGTGGGGCTGCCAAGGGGGTAGAAGTGACTGCAGTGGTTGGATATTGACACTGGACAGCCTTGTAAGAGATGTTCTCATCTTGCTTCTTTGAAGGCCCCTTCCCATTCATGGTGGTCCTGGGGACAAGGAGAAAAGGAATGTCAACGATTTCAAGAAGTTGAAAGGATTTCAAGACGTTGAAACCAAGCATTAGAACACCATCTCTTCTACATGAATTCATTCTCATATTCACCCCCAGTCTCCCAAAGCAGACAGGAGGGGTCTGGTCCAACAGGGGTTGCGGGCAGTGGCCCTTCCACAGGCCATCTCCCCTCCAGTCTAGAAGTCCAACGACCAGGTCCCAGGCTTTCAACTCATCTCCTTCTCTCGGGGCCTTCTCTAGGGGCCCCAGGGAACTTCTGGGCTCTTTCTCTGCCTTCTAGGAGGCTCTGTGGGGCTGGGTCGAGTGCTCTCACCCGACTTGGACCACACTGCCAGGTGTCTCCCCCTGCATTTGCCACCCTTCGACACAGGAGGATCAAGTGGGAGGATGTCCTCTCAGAGAGATCCATGGCGATCAGAATAGATGTCCTCTCTCTACCATTGTTTACCCTCATCTCTCAGGCGTTTCTACCATCTCTTGATTTCCCTGGAATTTCAACCCCAGGAGAGGGGGGGTGGGTCAGAAGCCAAACATTTGGCTTCCCACTCCTGTCTTTCTTGAAGGATTTCCCCGAACCAATGGGCCTAAAACAACATTCATAACCTGATATGGTTTCTGTGGGCCAGCCATCCAGGTGCAACTAGCCAGGTTCCTGTGGCTCAGGATCTCTCCCAAGGCTGCAGTCCAGAGGCCCTCTGGATCTTCAGTCATCTGCGGGCTTGTTGGGGGTAAGTCTGCTTTTGAGCTCACTCAGCTGGCTGTGAACAGCCAGAGGCCCTCCATTGCTGGAAGCAAGAAATAGTCATTCCTTGCCCCATGGGCCTCTCCAGCATAAAGCTCCCAAGGAGCAGCTGGCTTCCCTGGGAACAGATGAGGGAGGGAGGGACGGAGGGCGGGCAAGCCCAAGAGGAGACCAGTCTCTTTGTCAACTCACCTCCGAAGGGACATCCTATCACTTTGGCCACATTCTGTCCTTTACAAGGGAGTCAGTAGTTCTGACTCGAATCAAGAGGTAGAGTATGGAACACAAAACGATGTGTACCCAAGATGGGAATCGTTGGAGACCCTTAAAGGCTGCCCTCCCTACTTGGCTGGGACTTGACCTCAGCTAGCCACCACTATAATCTCTGCATCCTTATATTATATATTATGTTAGATTATATTATATGCACTATTATCGTTGCATAGAATCATCACATCCTAGGACGTGAACGAGGGGAACATTTTACCAAGCCCTTCTGGGATCCTTCAGCAGCTTGCCTAGAAGTTCCTTGCCCAAGGGGACCTGTCAGTTCAGTGTCTGGCTCCTGATTTCGGTTCAGGGCTGATCACGTGATCTGGGAAATCCAGACCAGCGTCTGGTTCAGCACTTGAGTCCGAAGCCTGTCGAGGAATCTCTCTAACTCGGCCCCACCCCCGCCTGCATGTGTGTGCGTTCCTTTGTGTGTGTGTGTGTGTGTATGTGTGCGCCGTCACCCTTTCTGTCTCGAAAAAGAAGAAGAAGAAGAAGAAGAAGAAGAAGAAGAAGAAGAAGAAGAAGAAGAAGAAGAAGAAGAAGAAGAAGAAGAAGAACAGTAGTAGGCATAGTAGTAGAAGTTATTGGCACAGCAGGTGATCATTAGACAACCCTGGTTTGGAACGGGAGCTCTGAAAATCACTAGCTATGTGATCTTGGGGCAAGTTGTTTCCCCTGTCTGAACCTCAGTCAGACATGACACACTGGGTTATTGGGACGATTAAGGGATCGATAAAAGACACTTCAAACCGTCCCTTGCTTGGCATAGAATCCCTTACTCAAATCCATTCTCAGGAGCAGTAGTCTCAGCCATTGGATATTTTTATTTTTATTTGTGTTACGCTGAACACTGAAAAATATTCTCTCACACTCATACGGCTCCAGTGAATATGGAGCATCAGGCTAAAGGATGGGGTGGATCTCAAGTCAAAGGAGCCATGGGTATGGCTGAAGGGGTCAGCACAGGAGCTTTGGTACTCTGGTTGTGAGTGTTGGTGGCTGCTGGGCAAGGGAATCAGACCTGCAGGGGACCCGAGAACTTGGAGTCTGGCCAGTGCACCCTTGCTCCCTTCTTGGGCTTCCTGGGTTTCAGGGGAGCCTTTGGCCCTTGAGGGTATTTGGAGGCTGTGCCCGGAACAGCAGGAGCAGGAGCAGGAGGCCCCCCGGAGACAGGCTGGACCTTGGGCCCAGAGTTGGCCAGCTTCTGCCTGAGGCAATGGTTTTGGGCCTGGAGCCTTTGGAACTCCCTCTCTGCCCACAGGACAGCCTTCTGGCTCTCCTCACTACTCTTCTCCACCAGGAGGCGCTTCCGCTCATGCAAGGAGGCGATTTGCTGCCATTCTCAGTGCAGGTCGGCGGCCATGTTCCTATAGAGGCCCAAGTGCCAGTGGGCAGCATCCGCCTTCCTGCGCACCTTGGCAAGCTCGTTCTTCACTTGCAGGCAGCGTGCCTTCTCCTCCATCATCTTCCTCTCCAGGTGTCTGAGGTGCTCTTCGCACAGCTTCGGCTCTGCCTCAAGCTTCAGGCGCAACTTCGGAATCTCACCGTCCAGGAGGGTGTTCCGAAGGTGAACAGGTCCTTGCTCAGCTTGGTGGCTTGTTGGGTTTCTTGGGAGCTCTTCATTCCTCTGACGTGCCTTCTTCAGTGCCCTGGACGGCTTTAATTGGTTCACGGGGCTCCCGCCTGAGGGCACGTGGTCAGGGGAGGAGGAGCCAGTCTCCACCTGCCTCCTTGAGCCCCCACCTTCCAGATGATCTCCAAGCAGCTCTAGCACATGCATCCCCTTCAGGAGGATCTGGCTGAGGGTGTGCTGTTGGCTCTGGCCCTCAGCGCTGGCCTGCCGCCGCACTCCTCCTTCAGGAAGCTCTGGCCTGCCTGCCTGCCCTGCCTCGTCCTGCACTCTCTGTCCACAGCTGCCAATCTCCTGAACCAGCGGGTCTGCCCTTGCCTGCAGATCACGGCTGTCCTTGAAGCCTTCTGGTGTTTTCCTCACCAGGGCTTCTCCATCTTCCTGGGCTGCTCCACAGATGGGATTTTCATGAGGCAGCTGGTGAGGGCTCTTCAACAGCCTTTCCCGAACTCCCTTCAGCAGTTGCGTGGTGTTTCCCACTGACCAATACCCGGCATCTTGATTCAGGGCAGCCAGAGCAAGAAGCTGGAACGGGAGAGGACTGGCCTTCGGCTCGGATGATGCGACAGCTCCACGGGCTTGTGCGTCCGTTTCGGTCTTCTCCATGCCTTTTCCAGAGACTTCCTCGTTCTGGGCACACTGCCACTTTCTTCTTCGGAAGCTGAGTGCACTCTTTCCCAGGAACACCACCACTGCAGTGCACACCAGGATCTCCCAGCGAAACCCAGAGACTCGTGGCACATGTGGCCAACGTTCGTCTATCACCAACCCAGCAGCCCAAAGCTGCTCCAGGACAGCCCACAGCGGCTCCAGAACTGTGTGGGGAGGCATTTGGATGGCCACCAGCTGGCTCCAAAGAGCCTTGTGGCTTGGTCTCCGATCACCAGTGTCTTCTGGGCCACTAGGAAGTGCTTGGAACCCCTACGAGGGTTCCGTCGCCAACGCAAACCAGTGCCTGGCAACAGGAGCTGAAGGGAGGAGGGGTGGGGGAGGTGCACCTGAGTCTCCAAGGCACATCAGTGCCTGCAACGGGAGCTTACAGCAGGTGGGGTAGGGGAGGGGAATCGTTATATTGTACACCTGAAACAAAGACAACCCTATCGATCAATTTCTCGGAAGTACAATTTCAACATTAAAAAAAATATATTTAAAAAGCAAACTAGGTATCCAAAGGAGAAAACTAACAAATATCCAAACACTGAGAAAGTAACCTTCTAGATGATCAAAGATCAAAGATCAAATCTCAATGCATTGAAGTGAAGGAAAATGAACATACAACATATGAAAATGTGTGGGACACAGCACAATCAATGGACAGCACCATGTAGAGCAATCACTGCCTATGTTAGAAAGGAGGAGGAGCATCTGGGAGGCTCAGTCAGTTAGTCCAACTCTTGATTTTGACTCGGCTCATGATTAAACTCGAGGTTGTGAGACTGAACCTGCATTGTGCTGGTGCTGGGCATGGAGGCTGTTTAATAATCTCTCTCTCTCTCTCTCTCTCTCTCTGTACCCCTTCCCTGTCTCTCTCTCTCTCTCTCTCTCTCTCTCTCTCTCTCTCTCTGTCTCAAAACAATAAGCTCTCCACGTCAGAACCTAGAAAAAGATGAGAAAATAAAACTAAAGAAGAAAACCAAAGGAATCCTTCCACCCAGTTTCAAGATCTACAGCTATAGTAATCAAAAATGTGTGGTTTTGGTGAAGGGATAGACAAATGGAACAGTATAAAGATAGATAAGTGGAACAGGATCAAACCCAGAAAGAGACCAACCACCAACATGTCAATGGGATTCTGACAAAGGGGAAAAGCAATTCAATGGAGGAGTGACAGCGTTTTGAAGAAATGGTGCTAGAGCAAGTGGACTTCCAGAGACAAAGAAGAAGAAGGAGAAGAAGAAGAGGGAGGGGCAGAGAGGAGGAGGAGGTGTAGGTGGAGGACCACAATCGAAGGCTCATCCTCTGTACAAAACTGAACTCGTGGCGCCTGGGTGACTCAGTCGCTGAGGCAGCCAGCTCTTAATTTCGGCTCTTGTCATGCTCTCAGGGTCCCAGGACAAAATCAGGCTCCAAGCTCACTGGGGAGTCTGCTTAAGGACGCTCTTTTCGCTTCTCCCTCCACCCCACGCCCCACTCATGCGCATGCTCACTCTCTCAAAAAGAAAAAAAAATTTGTTAAATTAACTCAAAATTAATCACCGCCTTCTACGTAAAATGATAAATCTTCTAGGGAAAAAAATGTCCAGAATGGACAGCTAGGTAAAGAATCCTCTGACTGGACATCAAATCATGTTCCGTTCAAGAAGAGTTGATTCATTAGACATGATCCAACAATCAGAATTGGAAGTCTGTAATGTGTGAAACACCTTGTGAAGAAGACCCAAAAGGGAAGCTACAAACTGGGAGAAAATAGGTGCAAACCACATACCTGATAAAGGACTCCTTTCGGAAAGAGAGAACCTCAAAAGTTGACCCCCAAGAAGCAAGCCATCCAGTCTGAAAAGAACAAAAACAAAAAAAATGGGCAAAAGACCGAAACACTTTACCAAAGAGTATACAGATGGAAATCCCATAAAAAGTTACCATCGGGGCAATTCAAATTCAAACTCCAATGAGCTCTCACTGCACACCTATCAGCATGATGCAAACCAAATGCACCCGAGAGGGAGAGAGAGACCCCACTCCCCAATGCAAGGCAGGATGTGGAACGACTGGATCGCTCCTGCATCGCTGTTGGGAATGGAAGGTGATAGAGCTCCCTCTTGAAAACAGTTCACAGTTCCTTTTCTTTTTCAAGGCCTGGATTTAAATTCCAGGGAACAAGCAGTAGAATATGCTTTTTGGGTGCACAGGATAGTGACCCAACCCTCCACACAGTTTCTCTGAAAACTAGACTTGCAACCACCCTAGGACCCCAGTCATTGCACTCTTGGCATTTCTCTGCGAGAAATCCAAACTTACGTTTGCTCAAAAACCTGTACAGGAACGGATCTGTGTCCTGATGGAAGCAGTGGGGCTGCCAAGGGGGTAGAAGTGACTGCAGTGGTTGGATATTGACACTGGACAGCCTTGTAAGAGATGTTCTCATCTTGCTTCTTTGAAGGCCCCTTCCCATTCATGGTGGTCCTGGGGACAAGGAGAAAAGGAATGTCAACGATTTCAAGAAGTTGAACGGATTTCAAGAAGTTGAAACCAAGCATTAGAACACCATCTCTTCTACATGAATTCATTCTCATATTCACCCCCAGTCTCCCAAAGCAGACAGGAGGGGTCTGGTCCAACAGGTGTTGTGGGCAGTGGCCCTTCCACAGGCCATCTCCCCTCCAGTCTAGAAGTCCAACGACCAGGTCCCAGGCTTTCAACTCATCTCATTCTCTAGGGGCATTCTCTAGGGGCCCCAGGGAACTTCTGGGCTCTTTCCTGCCTTCTAGGAGGCTCTGTGGGGCTGGGTCGAGTGCTCTCAGCCGACTTGGACCACACTGCCAGGTGTCTCCCCCTGCATTTGCCACCCTTCGACACAGGAGGATCAAGTGGGAGGATGTCCTCTCAGAGAGATCCATGGCGATCAGCATAGATGTCCTCTCTCTTCCATTGTTTACCCTCATCTCTCAGGCGTTTCTACCATCTCTTGATTTCCCTGGAATTTCAACCCCAGGAGAGGGGGCGTGGGTCAGAATCCAAACATTTGGCTTCCCACTCCTGTCTTTCTTGAAGGTTTTCCCCGAACCAATGGGCCTAAAACAACATTCATAACCTGATATGGTTTCTGTGGGCCAGCCATCCAGGTGCAACTAGCCAGGTCCCTGTGGCTCAGGATCTCTCACAAGGCTGCAGTCCAGAGGGCCTCTGGATCTTCAGTCATCTGCGGGCTTGTTGGGGGTCAGTCTGCTTTTGAGCTCACTCAGCTGGCTGTGAGCAGCCAGAGGCCCTCCATGGCTGGAAGCAAGAAATAGTCATTCCTTGCCCCATGGGCCTCTCCAGCATAAAGCTCCCAAGGAGCAGCTGGCTTCCCTGGGAACAGATGAGGGAGGGAGGGACGGAGGGCGGGCAAGCCCAAGAGGAGACCAGTCTCTTTGTCAACTCACCTCCGAAGGGACATCCTATCACTTTGGCCACATTCTGTCCTTTACAAGGGAGTCAGTAGTTCTGACTCGAATCAAGAGGTGGAGTATGGAACACAAAACGATGTGTACCCAAGATGGGAATCGTTGGAGACCCTTAAAGGCTGCCCTCCCTACTTGGCTGGGACTTGACCTCAGCTAGCCCCCACTATAATCTCTGCATCCTTATATTATTATATATTATGTTAGATTATATTATATGCACTATTATCTTTGCATAGAATCATCACATCCTAGGACGTGAACGAGGGGAACAATTTACCAAGCCCTTCTGGGATCCTTCAGCAGCTTGCCTAGAAGTTCCTTGCCCAAGGGTGCCTGTCAGTTCAGTGTCTGGCTCCTGATTTCGGTTCAGGGCTGATCACGTGATCTGGGAAATCCAGACCAGCGTCTGGTTCAGCACTTGAGTCCGAAGCCTGTCGAGGAATCTCTCTAACTCGGCCCCTCCCCCGCCTGCATGTGTGTGCGTTCCTTTGTGTGTGTGTGTGTGTATGTGTGCGCCGTCACCCTTTCTGTCTCTCCAAAGAATAAGAATAAGAAGAAGAAGAAGAAGAAGAAGAAGAAGAAGAAGAAGAAGAAGAAGAAGAACAGTAGTAGGCATAGTAGTAGAAGTTATTGGCACAGCAGGTGATCATTAGACAACCCTGGTTTGGAACGGGAGCTCTGAAATTCACTAGCTGTGTGATCTTGGGGCAAGTTGTTTCCCCTGTCTGAACCTCAGTCAGACATGACACACTGGGTTATTGGGACGATTAAGGGATCGATAAAAGACACTTCAAACCGTCCCTTGCTTGGCATAGAATCCCTTAATCAAATCCATTCTCAGGAGCAGTAGTCTCAGCCATTGGATATTTTTATTTTTATTTGTGTTACGCTGAACACTGAAAAATATTCTCTCACACTCATAGGGCTCCAGGGAATATGGAGCATCAGGCTAAAGGATGGGGTGGATCTCAAGTCAAAGGAGCCATGGGTATGGCTGAAGGGGTCAGCACAGGAGCTTTTGTGCTCTGGTTGTGAGTGTTGGTGGCTGCTGGGCAAGGGAATCAGACCTGCAGGGGACCCGAGAACTTGGAGTCTGGCCAGTGCACCCTTGCTCCCTTCTTGGGCTTCCTGGGTTTCATGGGAGCCTTTGGCCCTTGAGGGTATTGGGAGGCTGTGCCCGGAACAGCAGGAGCAGGAGCAGGAGGCCCCCCGGAGACAGGCTGGACCTTGGGCCCAGAGTTGGCCAGCTTCTGCCTGAGGCAATGGTTTTGGGCCCGGAGCCTTTGGAACTCCCTCTCTGCCCACAGGACAGCCTTCTGGCTCTCCTCACTCCTCTTCTCCACCAGGAGGCGCTCCCGCTCATGCAAGGAGGCGATTTGCTGCCATTCTCGGTGCAGGTCGGCGGCCATGTTCCTATAGAGGCCCAAGTGCCAGTGGGCAGCATCCGCCTTCCTGCGCACCTTGGCAAGCTCGTTCTTCACTTGCAGGCAGCGTGCCTTCTCCTCCATCATCTTCCTCTCCAGGTGTCTGAGGTGCTCTTCGCACAGCTTCGGCTCTGCCTCAAGCTTCAGGCGCAACTTCGGAATCTCACCGTCCAGGAGGGTGTTCCGAAGGTGAACAGGTACTTGCTCAGCTTGGTGGCTTGTTGGGTTTCTTGGGAGCTCTTCATTCCTCTGACGTGCCTTCTTCAGTGCCCTGGACGGCTTGAATTGGTTCACGGGGCCCCCGCCTGAGGGCACGTGGTCAGGGGAGGAGGAGCCAGTCTCCACCTGCCTCCTTGAGCCCCCACCTTCCAGATGATCTCCAAGCAGCTCTAGCACATGCATCCCCTTCAGGAGGATCTGGCTGAGGGTGTGCTGTTGGCTCTGGCCCTCAGCGCTGGCCTGCCGCCGCACTCCTCCTTCAGGAAGCTCTGGCCTGCCTGCCTGCCCTGCCTCGTCCTGCACTCTCTGTCCACAGCTGCCAATCTCCTGAACCAGCAGGTCTGCACTTGGCTGCAGATCACGGCTGTCCTTGAAGCCTTCTGGTGTTTTCCTCACCAGGGCTTCTCCATCTTCCCGGGCTGCTCCACAGATGGGATTTTCATGAGGCAGCTGGTGAGGGCTCTTCAACAGCCTTTCCCGAACTCCCTTCAGCAGTTGCGTGGTGTTTCCCACTGACCAATACCCGGCATCTTGATTCAGGGCAGCCAGAGCAAGAAGCTGGAACGGGAGAGGACTGGCCTTCGGCTAGGATGATGCGACAGCTCCACGGGCTTGTGCGTCCGGTTCGGTCTTCTCCATGCCTTTTCCAGAGACTTCCTCGTTCTGGGCACACTGCCACTTTCTTCTTCGGAAGCTGAGTGCACTCTTTCCCAGGAACACCACCACTGCAGTGCACACCAGGATCTCCCAGCGAAACCCAGAGACTCGTGGCACATGTGGCCAACGTTCGGATATCACCAACCCAGCAGGCCACAGCTGCTCCAGGACAGCCCACAGCGGCTCCAGAACTGTGTGGGGAGGCATTTGGATGGCCACCAGCTGGCTCCAAAGAGCCTTGTGGCTTGGTCTCCGATCACCAGTGTCTTCTGGGCCACTAGGAAGTGCTTGGAACCCCTACGAGGGTTCCGTCTCCAATGCAAACCAGTGCCTGGCAACAGGAGCTGAAGGGAGGAGGGGTGGGGGAGGTGCACCTGAGTCTCCAAGGCACATCAGTGCCTGCAACCGGAGCTGACAGCAGGTGGGGTAGGGGAGGGGAATCGCTATATTGTACACCTGAAACAAAGACAACCCTATCGATCAATTTCTCGGAAGTACAATTTCAACATTAAAAAAAATATATTTAAAAAGCAAACTAGGTATCCAAAGGAGAAAACTAACAAATATCCAAACACTGAGAAAGTAACCTTCTAGATGATCAAAGATCAAAGATCAAATCTCAATGCATTGAAGTGAAGGAAAATGAACATACAACATATGAAAATGTGTGGGACACAGCACAATCAATGGACAGCACCATGTAGAGCAATCACTGCCTATGTTAGAAAGGAGGAGGAGCATCTGGGAGGCTCAGTCAGTTAGACCAACTCTTGATTTTGACTCGGGTCATGATGAAACTCGAGGTTGTGAGACTGAACCTGCATTGTGCTGGTGCTGGGCATGGAGGCTGTTTAATAATCTCTCTCTCTCTCTCTCTCTCTCTCTGTACCCCTTCCCTGTCTCTCTCTCTCTCTCTCTCTCTCTCTCTCTCTGTCTCAAAACAATAAGCTCTCCACGTCAGAACCTAGAAAAAGATGAGAAAATAAAACTAAAGAAGAAAACCAAAGGAATCCTTCCACCCAGTTTCAAGATCTACAGCTATAGTAATCAAAAATGTGTGGTGTTGGTGAAGGGATAGACAAATGGAACAGTATAAAGATAGATAAGTGGAACAGGATCAAACCCAGAAAGAGACCAACCACCAACATGTCAATGGGATTCTGACAAAGGGGAAAAGCAATTCAATGGAGGAGTGACAGCGTTTTGAATAAATGGTGCTAGAGCAAGTGGACTTCCAGAGACAAAGAAGAAGAAGGAGAAGAAGAAGAGGGAGGGGCAGAGAGGAGGAGGAGGTGGAGGTGGAGGACCACAATCGAAGGCTCATCCTCTGTACAAAACTGAACTCGTGGCGCCTGGGTGACTCAGTCGCTGAGGCAGCCAGCTCTTAATTTCGGCTCTTGTCATGCTCTCAGGGTCCCGGGACAAAATCAGGCTCCAAGCTCACTGGGGAGTCTGCTTAAGGACGCTCTTTTCACTTCTCCCTCCACCCCACGCCCCACTCATGCGCATGCTCACTCTCTCAAAAAGAAAAAAAAAATTTGTTAAATTAACTCAAAATTAATCACCGCCTTCTACGTAAAATGATAAATCTTCTAGGGAAAAAAATGTCCAGAATGGACAGCTAGGTAAAGAATCCTCCGACTGGACATCAAATCATGTTCCGTTCAAGAAGAGTTGATTCATTAGACATGATCCAACAATCAGAATTGGAAGTCTGTAATGTGTGAAACACCTTGTGAAGAAGACCCAAAAGGGAAGCTACAAACTGGGAGAAAATAGGTGCAAACCACATACCTGATAAAGGACTCCTGTCGGAAAGAGAGAACCTCAAAAGTTGACCCCCAAAGAAGCAAGCCATCCAGTCTGAAAAGAACAAAAACAAAAAAAATGGGCAAAAGACCGAAACACTTTACCAAAGAGTAGACAGATGGAAATCCCATAAAAAGGTACCATCGGGGCAATTCAAATTCAAACTCCAATGAGCTCTCACTGCACACCTATCAGCATGATGCAAACCAAATGCACCCGAGAGGGAGAGAGAGACCCCACTCCCCAATGCAAGGCAGGATGTGGAACGACTGGATCGCTCCTGCATCGCTGTTGGGAATGGAAGGTGATAGAGCTCCCTCTTGAAAACAGTTCACAGTTCCTTTTCTTTTTCAAGGCCTGGATTTAAATTCCAGGGAACAAGCAGTAGAATATGCTTTTCGGGTGCACAGGATAGTGACCCAAACCTCCACACAGTTTCTCTGAAAACTAGACTTGCAACCACCCTAGGACCCCAGTCATTGCACTCTTGGCATTTCTCTGCGAGAAATCCAAACTTACGTTTGCTCAAAAACCTGTACAGGAACGGATCTGTGTCCTGATGGAAGCAGTGGGGCTGCCAAGGGGGTAGAAGTGACTGCAGTGGTTGGATATTGACACTGGACAGCCTTGTAAGAGATGTTCTCATCTTGCTTCTTTGAAGGCCCCTTCCCATTCATGGTGGTCCTGGGGACAAGGAGAAAAGGAATGTCAACGATTTCAAGAAGTTGAAACCAAGCATTAGAACACCATCTCTTCTACATGAATTCATTCTCATATTCACCCCCAGTCTCCCAAAGCAGACAGGAGGGGTCTGGTCCAACAGGGGTTGCGGGCAGTGGCCCTTCCACAGGCCATCTCCCCTCCAGCCTAGAAGTCCAACGACCAGGTCCCAGGCTTTCAACTCATCTCATTCTCTAGGGGCCTTCTCTAGGGGCCCCAGGGAACTTCTGGGCTCTTTCTCTGCCTTCTAGGAGGCTCTGTGGGGCTGGGTCGAGTGCTCTCAGCCGACTTGGACCACACTGCCAGGTGTCTCCCCCTGCATTTGCCACCCTTCGACACAGGAGGATCAAGTGGGAGGATGTCCTCTCAGAGAGATCCATGGCGATCAGAATAGATGTCCTCTCTCTTCCATTGTTTACCCTCATCTCTCAGGCGTTTCGACCATCTCTTGATTTCCCTGGAATTTCAACCCCAGGAGAGGGGGGGTGGGTCAGAAGCCCAACATTTGGCTTCCCACTCCTGTCTTTCTTGAAGGTTTTCCCCGAACCAATGGGCCTAAAACAACATTCATAACCTGATATGGTTTCTGTGGGCCAGCCATCCAGGTGCAACTAGCCAGGTCCCTGTGGCTCAGGATCTCTCACAAGGCTGCAGTCCAGAGGGCCTCTGGATCTTCAGTCATCTGCGGGCTTGTTGGGGGTAAGTCTGCTTTTGAGCTCACTCAGCTGGCTGTGAGCAGCCAGAGGCCCTCCATTGCTGGAAGCAAGAAATAGTCATTCCTTGCCCCATGGGCCTCTCCAGCATAAAGCTCCCAAGGAGCAGCTGGCTTCCCTGGGAACAGATGAGGGAGGGAGGGACGGAGGGCGGGCAAGCCCAAGAGGAGACCAGTCTCTTTGTCAACTCACCTCCGAAGGGACATCCTATCACTTTGGCCACATTCTGTCCTTCACAAGGGAGTCAGTAGTTCTGACTCGAATCAAGAGGTGGATTATTGAACAAAAAACGATGTGTACCCAAGATGGGAATCGTTGGAGACCCTTAAAGGCTGCCCTCCCTACTTGGCTGGGACTTGACCGCAGCTAGCCACCACTATAATCTCTGCATCCTTATATTATTATATATTATGTTAGATTATATTATATGCACTATTATCTTTGCATAGAATCATCACATCCTAGGACGTGAACGAGGGGAACATTTTACCAAGCCCTTCTGGGATCCTTCAGCAGCTTGCCTAGAAGTTCCTTGCCCAAGGGTGCCTGTCAGTTCAGTGTCTGGCTCCTGATTTCGGTTCAGGGCTGATCACGTGATCTGGGAAATCCAGACCAGCGTCTGGTTCAGCACTTGAGTCCGAAGCCTGTCGAGGAATCTCTCTAACTCGGCCCCTCCCCCGCCTGCATGTGTGTGCGTTCCTTTGTGTGTGTGTGTGTGTATGTGTGCGCCGTCACCCTTTCTGTCTCTGCAAAGAAGAAGAAGAAGAAGAAGAAGAAGAAGAAGAAGAAGAAGAAGAAGAAGAAGAAGAAGAAGAAGAAGAAGAAGAAGAGGAAGAAGAAAAAGAAGAAGAAGAAGAACAGTAGTAGGCATAGTAGTAGAAGTTATTGGCACAGCAGGTGATCATTCGATAACCCTGGTTTGGAACGGGAGCTCTGAAATTCACTAGCTGTGTGATCTTGGGGCAAGTTGTTTCCCCTGTCTGAACCTCAGTCAGACATGACACACTGGGTTATTGGGACGATTAAGGGATCGATACAAGACACTTCAAACCGTCCCTTGCTTGGCATAGAATCCCTTAATCAAATCCATACTCAGTAGCAGTAGTCTCAGCCATTGGATATTTGTATTTTAATTTGTGTTACGCTGAACACTGAAAAATATTCTCTCACACTCATAGGGCTCCAGGGAATATGGAGCATCAGGCTAAAGGATGGGGTGGATCTCAAGTCAAAGGAGCCATGGGTATGGCTGAAGGGGTAAGCACAGGAGCTTTGGTGCTCTGGTTGTGAGTGTTGGTGGCTGCTGGGCAAGGGAATCAGACCTGCAGGGGACCCGAGAACTTGGAGTCTGGCCAGTGCACCCTTGCTCCCTTCTTGGGCTTCCTGGGTTTCAGGGGAGCCTTTGGCCCTTGAGGGTATTTGGAGGCTGTGCCCGGAACAGCAGGAGCAGGAGCAGGAGGCCCCCCGGAGACAGGCTGGACCTTGGGCCCAGAGTTGGCCAGCTTCTGCCTGAGGCAATGGTTTTGGGCCTGGAGCCTTTGGAACTCCCTCTCTGCCCACAGGACAGCCTTCTGGCTCTCCTCACTCCTCTTCTCAACCAGGAGGCGCTCCCGCTCATGCAAGGAGGCGATTTGCTGCCATTCTCGGTACAGGTCGGCGGCCATGTTCCTATAGAGGCCCAAGTGCCAGTGGGCAGCATCCGCCTTCCTGCGCACCTTGGCAAGCTCGTTCTTCACTTGCAGGCAGCGTGCCTTCTCCTCCATCATCTTCCTCTCCAGGTGTCTGAGGTGCTCTTCGCACAGCTTCGGCTCTACCTCAAGCTTCAGGCGCAACTTCGGAATCTCACCGTCCAGGAGGGTGTTCCGAAGGTGAACAGGTCCTTGCTCAGCTTGGTGGCTTGTTGGGTTTCTTGGGAGCTCTTCATTCCTCTGACGTGCCTTCTTCAGTGCCCTGGACGGCTTGAATTGGTTCACGGGGCCCCCGCCTGAGGGCACGTGGTCAGGGGAGGAGGAGCCAGTCTCCACCTGCCTCCTTGAGCCCCCACCTTCCAGATGATCTCCAAGCAGCTCTAGCACATGCATCCCCTTCAGGAGGATCTGGCTGAGGGTGTGCTGTTGGCTCTGGCCCTCAGCGCTGGCCTGCCGCCGCACTCCTCCTTCAGGAAGCTCTGGCCTGCCTGCCTGCCCTGCCTCGTCCTGCACTCTCTGTCCACAGCTGCCAATCTCCTGAACCAGCGGGTCTGCCCTTGGCTGCAGATCACGGCTGTCCTTGAAGCCTTCTGGTGTTTTCCTCACCAGGGCTTCTCCATCTTCCTGGGCTGCTCCACAGATGGGATTTTCAGGAGGCAGCTGGTGAGGGCTCTTCAACAGCCTTTCCCGAACTCCCTTCCGCAGTTGCGTGGTGTTTCCCACTGACCAATACCCGGCATCTTGATTCAGGGCAGCCAGAGCAAGAAGCTGGAACGGGAGAGGACTGGCCTTCGGCTCGGATGATGCGACAGCTCCACGGGCTTGTGCGTCCGGTTCGGTCTTCTCCATGCCTTTTCCAGAGACTTCCTCGTTCTGGGCACACTGCCACTTTCTTCTTCGGAAGCTGAGTGCACTCTTTCCCAGGAACACCACCACTGCAGTACACAGCAGGATCTCCCAGCGAAACCCAGAGACTCGTGGCACATGTGGCCAACGTTCGTCTATCACCAACCCAGCAGCCCACAGCTGCTCCAGGACAGCCCACAGCGGCTCCAGAACTGTGTGGGGAGGCATTTGGATGGCCCCCAGCTGGCTCCAAAGAGCCTTGTGGCTTGGTCTCCGATCACCAGTGTCTTCTGGGCCACTAGGAAGTGCTTGGAACCCCTACGAGGGTTCCGTCTCCAACGCAAACCAGTGCCTGGCAACAGGAGCTGAAGGGAGGAGGGGTGGGGGAGGTGCACCTGAGTCTCCAAGGCACATCAGTGCCTGCAACCGGAGCTGACAGCAGGTGGGGTAGGGGAGGGGAATCGCTATATTGTACACCTGAAACAAAGACAACCCTATCGATCAATTTCTCGGAAGTGCAATTTCAACATTAAAAAAATATATGTAAAAAGCAAACTAGGTATCCAAAGGAGAAATCTAACAAATATCCAAACACTGAGAAAGTAACCTTCTAGATGATCAAAGATCAAAGATCAAATCTCAATGCATTGAAGTGAAGGAAAATGAACATACAACATATGAAAATGTGTGGGACACAGCACAATCAATGGACAGCACCATGTAGAGCAATCACTGCCTATGTTAGAAAGGAGGAGGAGCATCTGGGAGGCTCAGTCAGTTAGTCCAACTCTTGATTTTGACTCGGGTCATGATGAAACTCGAGGTTGTGAGACTGAACCTGCATTGTGCTGGTGCTGGGCATGGAGGCTGTTTAATAATCTCTCTCTCTCTCTCTCTCTCTCTCTGTCTGTACCCCTTCCCTGTCTCTCTCTCTCTCTCTCTCTCTCTCTCTCTGTCTCAAAACAATAAGCTCTCCACGTCAGAACCTAGAAAAAGATGAGAAAATAAAACTAAAGAAGAAAACCAAAGGAATCCTTCCACCCAGTTTCAAGATCTACAGCTATAGTAATCAAAAAGGTGTGGTGTTGGTGAAGGGATAGACAAATGGAACAGTATAAAGATAGATAAGTGGAACAGGATCAAACCCAGAAAGAGACCAACCACCAACATGTCAATGGGATTCTGACAAAGGGGAAAAGCAATTCAATGGAGGAGTGACAGCGTTTTGAAGAAATGGTGCTAGAGCAAGTGGACTTCCAGAGACAAAGAAGAAGAAGGAGAAGAAGAAGAGGGAGGGGCAGAGAGGAGGAGGAGGTGGAGGTGGAGGACGAGGAGGACGAGGACCACAATCGAAGGCTCATCCTCTGTACAAAACTGAACTCGTGGCGCCTGGGTGACTCAGTCGCTGAGGCAGCCAGCTCTTCATTTCGGCTCTTGTCATGCTCTCAGGGTCCCGGGACAAAATCAGGCTCCAAGCTCACTGGGGAGTCTGCTTAAGGACGCTCTTTTCGCTTCTCCCTCCACCCCACGCCCCACTCATGCGCATGCTCACTCTCTCAAAAAGAAAAAAAAAATTTGTTAAATTAACTCAAAATTAATCACCGCCTTCTACATAAAATGATAAATCTTCTAGGGAAAAAAATGTCCAGAATGGACAGCTAGGTAAAGAATCCTCCGACTGGACATCAAATCATGTTCCGTTCAAGAAGAGTTGATTCATTAGACATGATCCAACAATCAGAATTGGAAGTCTGTAATGTGTGAAACACCTTGTGAAGAAGACCCAAAAGGGAAGCTACAAACTGGGAGAAGATAGGTGCAAACCACATACCTGATAAAGGACTCCTGTCGGAAGGAGAGAACCTCAAAAGTTGACCCCCAAAGAAGCAAGCCATCCAGTCTGAAAAGAACAAAAACAAAAAAAATGGGCAAAAGACCGAAACACTTTACCAAAGAGTAGACAGATGGAAATCCCATAAAAAGTTACCATCGGGGCAATTCAAATTCAAACTCCAATGAGCTCTCACTGCACACCTATCAGCATGATGCAAACCAAATGCACCCGAGAGGGAGAGAGAGACCCCACTCCCCAATGCAAGGCAGGATGTGGAACGACTGGATCGCTCCTGCATCGCTGTTGGGAATGGAAGGTGATAGAGCTCCCTCTTGAAAACAGTTCACAGTTCCTTTTCTTTTTCAAGGCCTGGATTTAAATTCCAGGGAACAAGCAGTAGAATATGCTTTTCGGGTGCACAGGATAGTGACCCAACCCTCCACACAGTTTCTCTGAAAACTAGACTTGCAACCACCCTAGGACCCCAGTCATTGCACTCTTGGCATTTCTCTGCGAGAAATCCAAACTTACGTTTGCTCAAAAACCTGTACAGGAACGGATCTGTGTCCTGATGGAAGCAGTGGGGCTGCCAAGGGGGTAGAAGTGACTGCAGTGGTTGGATATTGACACTGGACAGCCTTGTAAGAGATGTTCTCATCTTGCTTCTTTGAAGGCCCCTTCCCATTCATGGTGGTCCTGGGGACAAGGAGAAAAGGAATGTCAACGATTTCAAGAAGTTGAAAGGATTTCAAGAAGTTGAAACCAAGCATTAGAACACCATCTCTTCTACATGAATTCATTCTCATATTCACCCCCAGTCTCCCAAAGCAGACAGGAGGGGTCTGGTCCAACAGGGGTTGCGGGCAGTGGCCCTTCCACAGGCCATCTCCCCTCCAGTCTAGAAGTCCAACGACCAGGTCCCAGGCTTTCAACTCATCTCCTTCTCTCGGGGCCTTCTCTAGGGGCCCCAGGGAACTTCTGGGCTCTTTCTCTGCCTTCTAGGAGGCTCTGTGGGGCTGGGTCGAGTGCTCTCAGCCGACTTGGACCACACTGCCAGGTGTCTCCCCCTGCATTTGCCACCCTTCGACACAGGAGGATCAAGTGGGAGGATGTCCTCTCAGAGAGATCCATGGCGATCAGAATAGATGTCCTCTCTCTTCCATTGTTTACCCTCATCTCTCAGGCGTTTCGACCATCTCTTGATTTCCCTGGAATTTCAACCCCAGGAGAGGGGGGGTGGGTCAGAAGGCAAACATTTGGCTTCCCACTCCTGTCTTTCTTGAAGGTTTTCCCCGAACCAATGGGCCTAAAACAACATTCATAACCTGATATGGTTTATGTGGGCCAGCCATCCAGGTGCAACTAGCCAGGTCCCTGTGGCTCAGGATCTCTCACAAGGCTGCAGTCCAGAGGGCCTCTGGATCTTCAGTCATCTGCGGGCTTGTTGGGGGTAAGTCGGCTTTTGAGCTCACTCAGCTGGCTGTGAGCAGCCAGAGGCCCTCCATGGCTGGAAGCAAGAAATAGTCATTCCTTGCCCCATGGGCCTCTCCAGCATAAAGCTCCCAAGGAGCAGCTGGCTTCCCTGGGAACAGATGAGGGAGGGAGGGACGGAGGGCGGGCAAGCCCAAGAGGAGACCAGTCTCTTTGTCAACTCACCTCCGAAGGGACATCCTATCACTTTGGCCACATTCTGTCCTTTACAAGGGAGTCAGTAGTTCTGACTCGAATCAAGAGGTGGATTATGGAACAAAAAACGATGTGTACCCAAGATGGGAATCGTTGGAGACCCTTAAAGGCTGCCCTCCCTACTTGGCTGGGACTTGACCTCAGCTAGCCACCACTATAATCTCTGCATCCTTCTATTATTATATATTATGTTAGATTATATTATATGCACTATTATCTTTGCATAGAATCATCACATCCTAGGACGTGAACGAGGGGAACAATTTACCAAGCCCTTCTGGGATCCTTCAGCAGCATGCCTAGAAGTTCCTTGCCCAAGGGTGCCTGTCAGTTCAGTGTCTGGCTCCTGATTTCGGTTCAGGGCTGATCACGTGATCTGGGAAATCCAGACCAGCGTCTGGTTCAGCACTTGAGTCCGAAGCCTGTCGAGGAATCTCTCTAACTCGGCCCCACACCGCCTGCATGTGTGTGCGTTCCTTTGTGTGTGTGTGTGTGTATGTGTGCGCCGTCACCCTTTCTGTCTCTCCAAAGAAGAAGAAGAAGAAGAAGAAGAAGAAGAAGAAGAAGAAGAAGAAGAAGAAGAAGAAGAAGAAGAAGAAGAAGAACAGTAGTAGGCATAGTAGTAGAAGTTATTGGCACAGCAGGTGATCATTAGACAACCCTGGTTTGGAACGGGAGCTCTGAAATTCACTAGCTGTGTGATCTTGGGGCAAGTTGTTTCCCCTGTCTGAACCTCAGTCAGACATGACACACTGGGTTATTGGGACGATTAAGGGATCGATACAAGACACTTCAAACCGTCCCTTGCTTGGCATAGAATCCCTTAATCAAATCCATTCTCAGTAGCAGGAGTCTCAGCCATTGGATATTTTTATTTTTATTTGTGTTACGCTGAACACTGAAAAATATTCTCTCACACTCATACGGCTCCAGGGAATATGGAGCATCAGGCTAAAGGATGGGGTGGATCTCAAGTCAAAGGAGCCATGGGTATGGCTGAAGGGGTAAGCACAGGAGCTTTGGTGCTCTGGTTGTGAGTGTTGGTGGCTGCTGGGCAAGGGAATCAGACCTGCAGGGGACCCGAGAACTTGGAGTCTGGCCAGTGCACCCTTGCTCCCTTCTTGGGCTTCCTGGGTTTCAGGGGAGCCTTTGGCCCTTGAGGGTATTGGGAGGCTGTGCCCGGAACAGCAGGAGCAGGAGCAGGAGGCCCCCCGGAGACAGGCTGGACCTTGGGCCCAGAGTTGGCCAGCTTCTGCCTGAGGCAATGGTTTTGGGCCTGGAGCCTTTGGAACTCCCTCTCTGCCCACAGGACAGCCTTCTGGCTCTCCTCACTCCTCTTCTCCACCAGGAGGCGCTCCCGCTCATGCAAGGAGGCGATTTGCTGCCATTCTCGGTGCAGGTCGGCGGCCATGTTCCTATAGAGGCTCAAGTGCCAGTGGGCAGCATCCGCCTTCCTGCGCACCTTGGCAAGCTCGTTCTTCACTTGCAGGCAGCGTGCCTTCTCCTCCATCATCTTCCTCTCCAGGTGTCTGAGGTGCTCTTCGCACAGCTTCGGCTCTGCCTCAAGCTTCAGGCGCAACTTCGGAATCTCACCGTCCAGGAGGGTGTTCCGAAGGTGAACAGGTCCTTGCTCCGCTTGGTGGCTTGTTGGGTTTCTTGGGAGCTCTTCATTCCTCTGACGTGCCTTCTTCAGTGCCCTGGACGGCTTGAATTGGTTCACGGGGCTCCCGCCTGAGGGCACGTGGTCAGGGGAGGAGGAGCCAGTCTCCACCTGCCTCCTTGAGCCCCCACCTTCCAGATGATCTCCAAGCAGCTCTAGCACATGCATCCCCTTCAGGAGGATCTGGCTGAGGGTGTGCTGTTGGCTCTGGCCCTCAGCGCTGGCCTGCCGCCGCACTCCTCCTTCAGGAAGCTCTGGCCTGCCTGCCTGCCCTGCCTCGTCCTGCACTCTCTGTCCACAGCTGCCAATCTCCTGAACCAGCGGGTCTGCACTTGCCTGCAGATCACGGCTGTCCTTGAAGCCTTCTGGTGTTTTCCTCACCAGGGCTTCTCCATCTTCCTGGGCTGCTCCACAGATGGGATTTTCAGGAGGCAGCTGGTGAGGGCTCTTCAACAGCCTTTCCCGAACTCCCTTCCGCAGTTGCGTGGTGTTTCCCACTGACCAACACCCGGCATCTTGATTCAGGGCAGCCAGAGCAAGAAGCTGGAACGGGAGAGGACTGGCCTTCGGCTCGGATGATGCGACAGCTCCACGGGCTTGTGCGTCCGGTTCGGTCTTCTCCATGCCTTTTCCAGAGACTTCCTCGTTCTGGGCACACTGCCACTTTCTTCTTCGGAAGCTGAGTGCACTCTTTCCCAGGAACACCACCACTGCAGTGCACACCAGGATCTCCCAGCGAAACCCAGAGACTCGTGGCACATGTGGCCAACGTTCGTCTATCACCAACCCAGCAGCCCACAGCTGCTCCAGGACAGCCCACAGCGGCTCCAGAACTGTGTGGGGAGGCATTTGGATGGCCCCCAGCTGGCTCCAAAGAGCCTTGTGGCTTGGTCTCCGATCACCAGTGTCTTCTGGGCCACTAGGAAGTGCTTGGAACCCCTACGAGGGTTCCGTCTCCAACGCAAACCAGTGCCTGGCAACAGGTTCTGAAGGGAGGAGGGGTGGGGGAGGTGCACCTGAGTCTCCAAGGCACATCAGTGCCTGCAACCGGAGCTGACAGCAGGTGGGGTAGGGGAGGGGAATCGCTATATTGTACACCTGAAACAAAGACAACCCTATCGATCAATTTCTCGGAAGTACAATTTCAACATTAAAAAAAATATATTTAAAAAGCAAACTAGGTATCCAAAGGAGAAATCTAACAAATATCCAAACACTGAGAAAGTAACCTTCTAGATGATCAAAGACCAAAGATCAAATCTCAATGCATTGAAGTGAAGGAAAATGAACATACAACATATGAAAATGTGTGGGACACAGCACAATCAATGGACAGCACCATGTAGAGCAATCACTGCCTATGTTAGAAAGGAGGAGGAGCATCTGGGAGGCTCAGTCAGTTAGTCCAACTCTTGATTTTGACTCGGGTCATGATTAAACTCGAGGTTGTGAGACTGAACCTGCATTGTGCTGGTGCTGGGCATGGAGGCTCTTTAATCATATCTCTCTCTCTCTCTCTCTCTCTCTCTCTGCACCCCTTCCCTGTCTCTCTCTCTCTCTCTCTCTGTCTCAAAACAATAAGCTCTCCACGTCAGAACCTAGAAAAAGATGAGAAAATAAAACTAAAGAAGAAAACCAAAGGAATCCTTCCACCCAGTTTCAAGATCTACAGCTATAGTAATCAAAAATGTGTGGTGTTGGTGAAGGGATAGACAAATGGAACAGTATAAAGATAGATAAGTGGAACAGGATCAAACCCAGAAAGAGACCAACCACCAACATGTCAATGGGATTCTGACAAAGGGGAAAAGCAATTCAATGGAGGAGTGACAGCGTTTTGAAGAAATGGTGCTAGAGCAAGTGGACTTCCAGAGACAAAGAAGAAGAAGGAGGCCCAAGAAGAAGAGGGAGGGGCAGAGAGGAGGAGGAGGTGGAGGTGGAGGACGAGGAGGACGAGGACCACAATCGAAGGCTCATCCTCTGTACAAAACTGAACTCGTGGCGCCTGGGTGACTCAGTCGCTGAGGCAGCCAGCTCTTCATTTCGGCTCTTGTCATGCTCTCAGGGACCCGGGACAAAATCAGGCTCCAAGCTCACTGGGGAGTCTGCTTAAGGACGCTCTTTTCGCTTCTCCCTCCACCCCACGCCCCACTCATGCGCATGCTCACTCTCTCAAAAAGAAAAAAAAATTTGTTAAATTAACTCAAAATTAATCACCGCCTTCTACGTAAAATGATAAATCTTCTAGGGAAAAAAATGTCCAGAATGGACAGCTAGGTAAAGAATCCTCCGACTGGACATCAAATCATGTTCCGTTCAAGAAGAGTTGATTCATTAGACATGATCCAACAATCAGAATTGGAAGTCTGTAATGTGTGAAACACCTTGTGAAGAAGACCCAAAAGGGAAGCTACAAACTGGGAGAAAATAGGTGCAAACCACATACCTGATAAAGGACTCCTGTCGGAAGGAGAGAACCTCAAAAGTGGACCCCCAAAGAAGCAAGCCATCCAGTCTGAAAAGAACAAAAACAAAAAAAATGGGCAAAAGACCGAAACACTTTACTAAAGAGTAGACAGATGGAAATCCCATAAAAAGTTACCATCGGGGCAATTCAAATTCAAACTCCAATGAGCTCTCACTGCACACCTATCAGCATGATGCAAACCAAATGCACCCGAGAGGGAGAGAGAGACCCCACTCCCCAATGCAAGGCAGGATGTGGAACGACTGGATCGCTCCTGCATCGCTGTTGGGAATGGAAGGTGATAGAGCTCCCTCTTGAAAACAGTTCACAGTTCCTTTTCTTTTTCAAGGCCTGGATTTAAATTCCAGGGAACAAGCAGTAGAATATGCTTTTCGGGTGCACAGGATAGTGACCCAACCCTCCACACAGTTTCTCTGAAAACTAAACTTGCAATCACCCTAGGACCGCAGTCATTGCACACTTAGCATTTCTCTGCGAGAAATCCAAACTTACGTTTGCTCAAAAACCTGTACAGGAACGGATCTGTGTCCTGATGGAAGCAGTGGGGCTGCCAAGGGGGTAGAAGTGACTGCAGTGGTTGGATATTGACACTGGACAGCCTTGTAAGAGATGTTCTCATCTTGCTTCTTTGAAGGCCCCTTCCCATTCATGGTGGTCCTGGGGACAAGGAGAAAAGGAATGTCAACGATTTCAAGAAGTTGAAAGGATTTCAAGAAGTTGAAACCAAGCATTAGAACACCATCTCTTCTACATGAATTCATTCTCATATTCACCCCCAGTCTCCCAAAGCAGACAGGAGGGGTCTGGTCCAACAGGGGTTGCGGGCAGTGGCCCTTCCACAGGCCATCTCCCCTCCAGTCTAGAAGTCCAACGACCAGGTCCCAGGCTTTCAACTCATCTCCTTCTCTCGGGGCCTTCTCTAGGGGCCCCAGGGAACTTCTGGGCTCTTTCTCTGCCTTCTAGGAGGCTCTGTGGGGCTGGGTCGAGTGCTCTCAGCCGACTTGGACCACACTGCCAGGTGTCTCCCCCTGCATTTGCCACCCTTCGACACAGGAGGATCAAGTGGGAGGATGTCCTCTCAGAGAGATCCATGGCGATCAGAACAGATATCCTCTCTCTTCCATTGTTTACCCTCATCTCTCAGGCGTTTCTACCATCTCTTGATTTCCCTGGAATTTCAACCCCAGGAGAGGGGGGGTGGGTCAGAAGCCAAACATTTGGCTTCCCACTCCTGTCTTTCTTGAAGGTTTTCCCCGAACCAATGGGCCTAAAACAACATTCATAACCTGATATGGTTTCTGTGGGCCAGCCATCCAGGTGCAACTAGCCAGGTCCCTGTGGCTCAGGATCTCTCACAAGGCTGCAGTCCAGAGGGCCTCTGGATCTTCAGTCATCTGCGGGCTTGTTGGGGGTAAGTCTGCTTTTGAGCTCACTCAGCTGGCTGTGAGCAGCCAGAGGCCCTCCATTGCTGGAAGCAAGAAATAGTCATTCCTTGCCCCATGGGCCTCTCCAGCATAAAGCTCCCAAGGAGCAGCTGGCTTCCCTGGGAACAGATGAGGGAGGGAGGGACGGAGGGCGGGCAAGCCCAAGAGGAGACCAGTCTCTTTGTCAACTCACCTCCGAAGGGACATCCTATCACTTTGGCCACATTCTGTCCTTTACAAGGGAGTCAGTAGTTCTGACTCGAATCAAGAGGTAGAGTATGGAACACAAAACGATGTGTACCCAAGATGGGAATCGTTGGAGACCCTTAAAGGCTGCCCTCCCTACTTGGCTGGGACTTGACCTCAGCTAGCCACCACTATAATCTCTGCATCCTTCTATTATTATATATTATGTTAGATTATATTATATGCACTATTATCTTTGCATTGAATCATCACATCCTAGGACGTGAACGAGGGGAACATTTTACCAAGCCCTTCTGGGATCCTTCAGCAGCTTGCCTAGAAGTTCCTTGCCCAAGGGTGCCTGTCAGTTCAGTGTCTGGCTCCTGATTTCGGTTCAGGGCTGATCACGTGATCTGGGAAATCCAGACCAGCGTCTGGTTCAGCACTTGAGTCCGAAGCCTGTCGAGGAATCTCTCTAAATCGGCCCCTCCCCTGCCTGCATGTGTGTGCGTTCCTTTGTGTGTGTGTGTGTGTATGTGTGCGCCGTCACCCTTTCTGTCTCTCCAAAGAAGAAGAAGAAGAAGAAGAAGAAGAAGAAGAAGAACAGTAGTAGGCATAGTAGTAGAAGTTATTGGCACAGCAGGTGATCATTAGACAACCCTGGTTTGGAACGGGAGCTCTGAAATTCACTAGCTGTGTGATCTTGGGGCAAGTTGTTTCCCCTGTCTGAACCTCAGTCAGACATGACACACTGGGTTATTGGGACGATGAAGGGATCGATAAAAGACACTTCAAACTGTCCCTTGCTTGGCATAGAATCCCTTAATCAAATCCATTCTCAGGAGCAGGAGTCTCAGCCATTGGATATTTTTATTTTTATTTGTGTTACGCTGAACACTGAAAAATATTCTCTCACACTCATACGGCTCCAGGGAATATGGAGCATCAGGCTAAAGGATGGGGTGGATCTCAAGTCAAAGGAGCCATGGGTATGGCTGAAGGGGTAAGCACAGGAGCTTTTGTGCTCTGGTTGTGAGTGTTGGTGGCTGCTGGGCAAGGGAATCAGACCTGCAGGGGACCCGAGAACTTGGAGTCTGGCCAGTGCACCCTTGCTCCCTTCTTGGGCTTCCTGGGTTTCAGGGGAGCCTTTGGCCCTAGAGGGTATTTGGAGGCTGTGCCCCGAACAGCAGGAGCAGGAGCAGGAGGCCCCCTGGAGACAGGCTGGACCTTGGGCCCAGTGTTGGCCAGCTTCAGCCTGAGGCAATGGTTTTGGGCCTGGAGCCTTTGGAACTCCCTCTCTGCCCACAGGACAGCCTTCTGGCTCTCCTCACTCCTCTTCTCCACCAGGAGGCGCTCCCGCTCATGCAAGGAGGCGATTTGCTGCCATTCTCGGTGCAGGTCGGCGGCCATGTTCCTATAGAGGCCCAAGTGCCAGTGGGCAGCATCCGCCTTCCTGCGCACCTTGGCAAGCTCGTTCTTCACTTGCAGGCAGCGTGCCTTCTCCTCCATCATCTTCCTCTCCAGGTGTCTGAGGTGCTCTTCGCACAGCTTCGGCTCTGCCTCAAGCTTCAGGCGCAACTTCGGAATCTCACCGTCCAGGAGGGTGTTCCGAAGGTGAACAGGTCCTTGCTCAGCTTGGTGGCTTGTTGGGTTTCTTGGGAGCTCTTCATTCCTCTGACGTGCCTTCTTCAGTGCCCTGGACGGCTTGAATTGGTTCACGGGGCTCCCGCCTGAGGGCACGTGGTCAGGGGAGGAGGAGCCAGTCTCCACCTGCCTCCTTGAGCCCCCACCTTCCAGATGATCTCCAAGCAGCTCTAGCACATGCATCCCCTTCAGGAGGATCTGGCTGAGGGTGTGCTGTTGGCTCTGGCCCTCAGCGCTGGCCTGCCGCCGCACTCCTCCTTCAGGAAGCTCTGGCCTGCCTGCCTGCCCTGCCTCGTCCTGCACTCTCTGTCCACAGCTGCCAATCTCCTGAACCAGCGGGTCTGCACTTGCCTGCAGATCACGGCTGTCCTTGAAGCCTTCTGGTGTTTTCCTCAACAGGGCTTCTCCATCTTCCTGGGCTGCTCCACAGATGGGATTTTCAGGAGGCAGCTGGTGAGGGCTCTTCAACAGCCTTTCCCGAACTCCCTTCCGCAGTTGCGTGGTGTTTCCCACTGACCAACACCCGGCATCTTGATTCAGGGCAGCCAGAGCAAGAAGCTGGAACGGGAGAGGACTGGCCTTCGGCTCGGATGATGCGACAGCTCCACGGGCTTGTGCGTCCGGTTCGGTCTTCTCCATGCCTTTTCCAGAGACTTCCTCGTTCTGGGCACACTGCCACTTTCTTCTTCGGAAGCTGAGTGCACTCTTTCCCAGGAACACCACCACTGCAGTGCACACCAGGATCTCCCAGCGAAACCCAGAGACTCGTGGCACATGTGGCCAACGTTCGGATATCACCAACCCAGCAGCCCACAGCTGCTCCAGGACAGCCCACAGCGGCTCCAGAACTGTGTGGGGAGGCATTTGGATGGCCCCCAGCTGGCTCCAAAGAGCCTTGTGGCTTGGTCTCCGATCACCAGTGTCTTCTGGGCCACTAGGAAGTGCTTGGAACCCCTACGAGGGTTCCGTCTCCAACGCAAACCAGTGCCTGGCAACAGGAGCTGAAGGGAGGAGGGGTGGGGGAGGTGCACCTGAGTCTCCAAGGCACATCGGTGCCTGCAACCGGAGATGACAGCAGGTGGGGTAGGGGAGGGGAATCGCTCTATTGTACACCTGAAACAAAGACAACCCTATCGATCAATTTCTCGGAAGTACAATTTCAACATTAAAAAAAATATATTTAAAAAGCAAACTAGGTATCCAAAGGAGAAATCTAACAAATATCCAAACACTGAGAAAGTAACCTTCTAGATGATCAAAGACCAAAGATCAAATCTCAATGCATTGAAGTGAAGGAAAATGAACATACAACATATGAAAATGTGTGGGACACAGCACAATCAATGGACAGCACCATGTAGAGCAATCGCTGCCTATGTTAGAAAGGAGGAGGAGCATCTGGGAGGCTCAGTCAGTTAATCCAACTCTTGATTTTGACTCGGCTCATGATTAAACTCGAGGTTGTGAGACTGAACCTGCATTGTGCTGGTGCTGGGCATGGAGGCTCTTTAATCATATCTCTCTCTCTCTCTCTCTCTCTCTCTCTCTCTCTCTGCACCCCTTCCCTGTCTCTCTCTCTCTCTCTCTCTCTCTCTCTCTCTCTGTCTCAAAACAATAAGCTCTCCACGTCAGAACCTAGAAAAAGATGAGAAAATAAAACTAAAGAAGAAAACCAAAGGAATCCTTCCACCCAGTTTCAAGATCTACAGCTATAGTAATCAAAAAGGTGTGGTGTTGGTGAAGGGATAGACAAATGGAACAGTATAAAGATAGATAAGTGGAACAGGATCAAACCCAGAAAGAGACCAACCACCAACATGTCAATGGGATTCTGACAAAGGGGAAAAGCAATTCAATGGAGGAGTGACAGCGTTTTGAAGAAATGGTGCTAGAGCAAGTGGACTTCCAGAGACAAAGAAGAAGAAGGAGGCCCAAGAAGAAGAGGGAGGGGCAGAGAGGAGGAGGAGGTGGAGGTGGAGGACGAGGAGGACGAGGACCACAATCGAAGGCTCATCCTCTGTACAAAACTGAACTCGTGGCGCCTGGGTGACTCAGTCGCTGAGGCAGCCAGCTCTTAATTTCGGCTCTTGTCATGCTCTCAGGGTCCCGGGACAAAATCAGGCTCCAAGCTCACTGGGGAGTCTGCTTAAGGACGCTCTTTTCGCTTCTCCCTCCACCCCACGCCCCACTCATGCGCATGCTCACTCTCTCAAAAAGAAAAAATAATTTGTTAAATTAACTCAAAATTAATCACCGCCTTCTACGTAAAATGATAAATCTTCTAGGGAAAAAAATGTCCAGAATGGACAGCTAGGTAAAGAATCCTCCGACTGGACATCAAATCATGTTCCGTTCAAGAAGAGTTGATTCATTAGACATGATCCAACAATCAGAATTGGAAGTTTGTAATGTGTGAAACACCTTGTGAAGAAGACCCAAAAGGGAAGCTACAAACTGGGAGAAAATAAGTGCAAACAACATACCTGATAAAGGACTCCTGTCGGAAGGAGAGAACCTCAAAAGTGGACCCCCAAAGAAGCAAGCCATCCAGTCTGAAAAGAACAAAAACAAAAAAAATGGGCAAAAGACCGAAACCCTTTACCAAAGAGTATACAGATGGAAATCCCATAAAAAGGTACCATCGGGGCAATTCAAATTCAAACTCCAATGAGCTCTCACTGCACACCTATCAGCATGATGCAAACCAAATGCACCCGAGAGGGAGAGAGAGACCCCACTCCCCAATGCAAGGCAGGATGTGGAACGACTGGATCGCTCCTGCATCGCTGTTGGGAATGGAAGGTGATAGAGCTCCCTCTTGAAAACAGTTCACAGTTCCTTTTCTTTTTCAAGGCCTGGATTTAAATTCCAGGGAACAAGCAGTAGAATATGCTTTTCGGGTGCACAGGATAGTGACCCAACCCTCCACACAGTTTCTCTGAAAACTAGACTTGCAACCACCCTAGGACCCCAGTCATTGCACCCTTGGCATTTCTCTGCGAGAAATCCAAACTTACGTTTGCTCAAAAACCTGTACAGGAACGGATCTGTGTCCTGATGGAAGCAGTGGGGCTGCCAAGGGGGTAGAAGTGACTGCAGTGGTTGGATATTGACACTGGACAGCCTTGTAAGAGATGTTCTCATCTTGCTTCTTTGAAGGCCCCTTCCCATTCATGGTGGTCCTGGGGACAAGGAGAAAAGGAATGTCAACGATTTCAAGAAGTTGAAAGGATTTCAAGAAGTTGAAACCAAGCATTAGAACACCATCTCTTCTACATGAATTCATTCTCATATTCACCCCCAGTCTCCCAAAGCAGACAGGAGGGGTCTGGTCCAACAGGGGTTGCGGGCAGTGGCCCTTCCACAGGCCATCTCCCCTCCAGTCTAGAAGTCCAACGACCAGGTCCCAGGCTTTCAACTCATCTCCTTCTCTCGGGGCCTTCTCTAGGGGCCCCAGGGAACTTCTGGGCTCTTTCTCTGCCTTCTAGGAGGCTCTGTGGGGCTGGGTCGAGTGCTCTCAGCCGACTTGGACCACACTGCCAGGTGTCTCCCCCTGCATTTGCCACCCTTCGACACAGGAGGATCAAGTGGGAGGATGTCCTCTCAGAGAGATCCATGGCGATCAGAACAGATATCCTCTCTCTTCCATTGTTTACCCTCATCTCTCAGGCGTTTCTACCATCTCTTGATTTCCCTGGAATTTCAAGCCCAGGAGAGGGGGGGTGGGTCAGAAGCCAAACATTTGGCTTCCCACTCCTGTCTTTCTTGAAGGTTTTCCCCGAGCCAATGGGCCTAAAACAAGATTCATAACCTGATATGGTTTCTGTGGGCCAGCCATCCAGGTGCAACTAGCCAGGTCCCTGTGACTCAGGATCTCTCACAAGGCTGCAGTCCAGAGGGCCTCTGGATCTTCAGTCATGTGCGGGCTTGTTGGGGGTAAGCCTGCTTTTGAGCTCACTCAGCTGGCTGTGAGCAGCCAGAGGCCCTCCATTGCTGGAAGCAAGAAATAGTCATTCCTTGCCCCATGGGCCTCTCCAGCATAAAGCTCCCAAGGAGCAGCTGGCTTCCCTGGGAACAGATGAGGGAGGGAGGGACGGAGGGCAGGCAAGCCAAAGAGGAGACCAGTCTCTTTGTCAACTCACCTCCGAAGGGACATCCTATCACTTTGGCCCCATTCTGTCCTTTACAAGGGAGTCAGTAGTTCTGACTCGAATCAAGAGGTGGAGTATGGAACACAAAACGATGTGTACCCAAGATGGGAATCGTTGGAGACCCTTAAAGGCTGCCCTCCCTACTTGGCTGGGACTTGACCTCAGCTAGCCACCACTATAATCTCTGCATCCTTCTATTATTATATATTATGTTAGATTATATTATATGCACTATTATCTTTGCATAGAATCATCACGTCCTAGGACGTGAACGAGGGGAAGATTTTACCAAGCCCTTCTGGGATCCTTCAGCAGCTTGCCTAGTAGTTCCTTGCCCAAGGGTGCCTGTCAGTTCAGTGTCTGGCTCCTGATTTCGGTTCAGGGCTGATCACGTGATCTGGGAAATCCAGACCAGCGTCTGGTTCAGCACTTGAGTCCGAAGCCTGTCGAGGAATCTCTCTAACTCGGCCCCTCCCCCGCCTGCATGTGTGTGCGTTCCTTTGTGTGTGTGTGTGTGCGCCGTCACCCTTTCTGTCTCAGAAGAAGAAGAAGAAGAAGAAGAAGAAGAAGAAGAAGAAGAAGAAGAAGAAGAAGAAGAAGAAGAAGAAGAACAGTAGTAGGCATAGTAGTAGAAGTTATTGGCACAGCAGGTGATCATTAGACAACCCTGGTTTGGAACGGGAGCTCTGAAATTCACTAGCTGTGTGATCTTGGGGCAAGTTGTTTCCCCTGTCTGAACCTGAGTCAGACATGACACACTGGGTTATTGGGACGATTAAGGGATCGATACAAGACACTTCAAACCGTCCCTTGCTTGGCATAGAATCCCTTAATCAAATCCATTCTCAGTAGCAGGAGTCTCAGCCATTGGATATTTTTATTTTTATTTGTGTTACGCTGAACACTGAAAAATATTCTCTCACACTCATACGGCTCCAGGGAATATGGAGCATCAGGCTAAAGGATGGGGTGGATCTCAAGTCAAAGGAGCCATGGGTATGGCTGAAGGGGTAAGCACAGGAGCTTTTGTGCTCTGGTTGTGAGTGTTGGTGGCTGCTGGGCAAGGGAATCAGACCTGCAGGGGACCCGAGAACTTGGAGTCTGGCCAGTGCACCCTTGCTCCCTTCTTGGGCTTCCTGGGTTTCAGGGGAGCCTTTGGCCCTTGAGGGTATTGGGAGGCTGTGCCCGGAACAGCAGGAGCAGGAGCAGGAGGCCCCCCGGAGACAGGCTGGACCTTGGGCCCAGAGTTGGCCAGCTTCTGCCTGAGGCAATGGTTTTGGGCCTGGAGCCTTTGGAACTCCCTCTCTGCCCACAGGACAGCCTTCTGGCTCTCCTCACTCCTCTTCTCCACCAGGAGGCGCTCCCGCTCATGCAAGGAGGTGATTTGCTGCCATTCTCGGTGCAGGTCGGCGGCCATGTTCCTATAGAGGCCCAAGTGCCAGTGGGCAGCATCCGCCTTCCTGCGCACCTTGGCAAGCTCGTTCTTCACTTGCAGGCAGCGTGCCTTCTCCTCCATGATCTTCCTCTCCAGGTGTCTGAGGTGCTCTTCGCACAGCTTCGGCTCTGCCTCAAGCTTCAGGCGCAACTTCAGAATCTCACCGTCCAGGAGGGTGTTCCGAAGGTGAACAGGTCCTTGCTCCGCTTGGTGGCTTGTTGGGTTTCTTGGGAGCTCTTCATTCCTCTGACGTGCCTTCTTCAGTGCCCTGGACGGCTTGAATTGGTTCACGGGGCTCCCGCCTGAGGGCACGTGGTCAGGGGAGGAGGAGCCAGTCTCCACCTGCCTCCTTGAGCCCCCACCTTCCAGATGATCTCCAAGCAGCTCTAGCACATGCATCCCCTTCAGGAGGATCTGGCTGAGGGTGTGCTGTTGGCTCTGGCCCTCAGCGCTGGCCTGCCGCCGCACTCCTCCTTCAGGAAGCTCTGGCCTGCCTGCCTGCCCTGCCTCGTCCTGCACTCTCTGTCCACAGCTGCCAATCTCCTGAACCAGCGGGTCTGCACTTGCCTGCAGATCACGGCTGTCCTTGAAGCCTTCTGGTGTTTTCCTCACCAGGGCTTCTCCATCTTCCTGGGCTGCTCCACAGATGGGATTTTCAGGAGGCAGCTGGTGAGGGCTCTTCAACAGCCTTTCCCGAACTCCCTTCCGCAGTTGCGTGGTGTTTCCCACTGACCAACACCCGGCATCTTGATTCAGGGCAGCCAGAGCAAGAAGCTGGAACGGGAGAGGACTGGCCTTCGGCTCGGATGATGCGACAGCTCCACGGGCTTGTGCGTCCGGTTCGGTCTTCTCCATGCCTTTTCCAGAGACTTCCTCGTTCTGGGCACACTGCCACTTTCTTCTTCGGAAGCTGAGTGCACTCTTTCCCAGGAACACCACCACTGCAGTGCACACCAGGATCTCCCAGCGAAACCCAGAGACTCGTGGCACATGTGGCCAACGTTCGTCTATCACCAACCCAGCAGCCCACAGCTGCTCCAGGACAGCCCACAGCGGCTCCAGAACTGTGTGGGGAGGCATTTGGATGGCCCCCAGCTGGGTCCAAAGAGCCTTGTGGCTTGGTCTCCGATCACCAGTGTCTTCTGGGCCACTAGGAAGTGCTTGGAACCCCTACGAGGGTTCCGTCTCCAACGCAAACCAGTGCCTGGCAACAGGAGCTGAAGGGAGGAGGGGTGGGGGAGGTGCACCTGAGTCTCCAAGGCACATCAGTGCCTGCAACCGGAGCTGACAGCAGGTGGGTTAGGGGAGGGGAATCGCTCTATTGTACACCTGAAACAAAGACAACCCTATCGATCAATTTCTCGGAAGTACAATTTCAACATTAAAAAAAATATATTTAAAAAGCAAACTAGGTATCCAAAGGAGAAATCTAACAAATATCCAAACACTGAGAAAGTAACCTTCTAGATGATCAAAGACCAAAGATCAAATCTCAATGCATTGAAGTGAAGGAAAATGAACATACAACATATGAAAATGTGTGGGACACAGCACAATCAATGGACAGCACCATGTAGAGCAATCACTGCCTATGTTAGAAAGGAGGAGGAGCATCTGGGAGGCTCAGTCAGTTAGTCCAACTCTTGATTTTGACTCGGCTCATGATTAAACTCGAGGTTGTGAGACTGAACCTGCATTGTGCTGGTGCTGGGCATGGAGGCTCTTTAATCATATCTCTCTCTCTCTCTCTCTCTCTCTCTCTCTGCACCCCTTCCCTGTCTCTCTCTCTCTCTCTCTCTCTCTCTCTCTGTCTCAAAACAATAAACTCTCCACGTCAGAACCTAGAAAAAGATGAGAAAATAAAACTAAAAAGAAAACCAAAGGAATCCTTCCACCCAGTTTCAAGATCTACAGCTATAGTAATCAAAAAGGTGTGGTGTTGGTGAAGGGATAGACAAATGGAACAGTATAAAGATAGATAAGTGGAACAGGATCAAACCCAGAAAGAGACCAACCACCAACATGTCAATGGGATTCTGACAAAGGGGAAAAGCAATTCAATGGAGGAGTGACAGCGTTTTGAAGAAATGGTGCTAGAGCAAGTGGACTTCCAGAGAGAAAGAAGAAGAAGGAGGCCCAAGAAGAAGAGGGAGGGGCAGAGAGGAGGAGGAGGTGGAGGTGGAGGACGAGGAGGACGAGGACCACAATCGAAGGCTCATCCTCTGTACAAAACTGAACTCGTGGCGCCTGGGTGACTCAGTCGCTGAGGCAGCCAGCTCTTCATTTCGGCTCTTGTCATGCTCTCAGGGTCCCGGGACAAAATCAGGCTCCAAGCTCACTGGGGAGTCTGCTTAAGGACGCTCTTTTCGCTTCTCCCTCCACCCCACGCCCCACTCATGCGCATGCTCACTCTCTCAAAAAGAAAAAAAAATTTGTTAAATTAACTCAAAATTAATCACCGCCTTCTACGTAAAATGATAAATCTTCTAGGGAAAAAAATGTCCAGAATGGACAGCTAGGGAAAGAATCCTCCGACTGGACATCAAATCATGTTCCGTTCAAGAAGAGTTGATTCATTAGACATGATCCAACAATCAGAATTGGAAGTCTGTAATGTGTGAAACACCTTGTGAAGAAGACCCAAAAGGGAAGCTACAAACTGGGAGAAAATAGGTGCAAACCACATACCTGATAAAGGACTCCTGTCGGAAGGAGAGAACCTCAAAAGTGGACCCCCAAAGAAGCAAGCCATCCAGTCTGAAAAGAACAAAAACAAAAAAAAATGGGCAAAAGACGAAACCCTTTACCAAAGAGTATACAGATGGAAATCCCATAAAAAGGTACCATCGGGGCAATTCAAATTCAAACTCCAATGAGCTCTCACTGCACACCTATCAGCATGATGCAAACCAAATGCACCCGAGAGGGAGAGAGAGACCCCACTCCCCAATGCAAGGCAGGATGTGGAACGACTGGATCGCTCCTGCATCGCTGTTGGGAATGGAAGGTGATAGAGCTCCCTCTTGAAAACAGTTCACAGTTCCTTTTCTTTTTCAAGGCCTGGATTTAAATTCCAGGGAACAAGCAGTAGAATATGCTTTTCGGGTGCACAGGATAGTGACCCAACCCTCCACACAGTTTCTCTGAAAACTAGACTTGCAACCACCCTAGGACCCCAGTCATTGCACTCTTGGCATTTCTCTGCGAGAAATCCAAACTTACGTTTGCTCAAAAACCTGTACAGGAACGGATCTGTGTCCTGATGGAAGCAGTGGGGCTGCCAAGGGGGTAGAAGTGACTGCAGTGGTTGGATATTGACACTGGACAGCCTTGTAAGAGATGTTCTCATCTTGCTTCTTTGAAGGCCCCTTCCCATTCATGGTGGTCCTGGGGACAAGGAGAAAAGGAATGTCAACGATTTCAAGAAGTTGAAAGGATTTCAAGAAGTTGAAACCAAGCATTAGAACACCATCTCTTCTACATGAATTCATTCTCATATTCATCCCCAGTCTCCCAAAGCAGACAGGAGGGGTCTGGTCCAACAGGGGTTGCGGGCAGTGGCCCTTCCACAGGCCATCTCCCCTCCAGTCTAGAAGTCCAACGACCAGGTCCCAGGCTTTCAACTCATCTCCTTCTCTCGGGGCCTTCTCTAGGGGCCCCAGGGAACTTCTGGGCTCTTTCTCTGCCTTCTAGGAGGCTCTGTGGGGCTGGGTCGAGTGCTCTCAGCCGACTTGGACCACACTGCCAGGTGTCTCCCCCTGCATTTGCCACCCTTCGACACAGGAGGATCAAGTGGGAGGATGTCCTCTCAGAGAGATCCATGGCGATCAGAACAGATATCCTCTCTCTTCCATTGTTTAGCCTCATCTCTCAGGCGTTTCTACCATCTCTTGATTTCCCTGGAATTTCAACCCCAGGAGAGGGGGGGTGGGTCAGAAGCCAAACATTTGGCTTCCCACTCCTGTCTTTCTTGAAGGTTTTCCCCGAACCAATGGGCCTAAAACAAGATTCATAACCTGATATGGTTTCTGTGGGCCAGCCATCCAGGTGCAACTAGCCAGGTCCCTGTGGCTCAGGATCTCTCACAAGGCTGCAGTCCAGAGGGCCTCTGGATCTTCAGTCATGTGCGGGCTTGTTGGGGGTAAGTCTGCTTTTGAGCACACTCAGCTGGCTGTGAGCAGCCAGAGGCCCTCCATTGCTGGAAGCAAGAAATAGTCATTCCTTGCCCCATGGGCCTCTCCAGCATAAAGCTCCCAAGGAGCAGCTGGCTTCCCTGGGAACAGATGAGGGAGGGAGGGACGGAGGGCAGGCAAGCCCAAGAGGAGACCAGTCTCTTTGTCAACTCACCTCCGAAGGGACATCCTATCACTTTGGCCACATTCTGTCCTTTACAAGGGAGTCAGTAGTTCTGACTCGAATCAAGAGGTGGAGTATGGAACACAAAACGATGTGTACCCAAGATGGGAATCGTTGGAGACCCTTAAAGGCTGCCCTCCCTACTTGGCTGGGACTTGACCTCAGCTAGCCACCACTATAATCTCTGCATCCTTCTATTATTATATATTATGTTAGATTATATTATATGCACTATTATCTTTGCATAGAATCATCACATCCTAGGACGTGAACGAGGGGAACATTTTACCAAGCCCTTCTGGGATCCTTCAGCAGCTTGCCTAGAAGTTCCTTGCCCAAGGGTGCCTGTCAGTTCAGTGTCTGGCTCCTGATTTCGGTTCAGGGCTGATCACGTGATCTGGGAAATCCAGACCAGCGTCTGGTTCAGCACTTGAGTCCGAAGCCTGTCGAGGAATCTCTCTAACTCGGCCCCTCCCCCGCCTGCATGTGTGTGCGTTCCTATGTGTGTGTGTGTGTGCGCCGTCACCCTTTCTGTCTCAGAAGAAGAAGAAGAAGAAGAAGAAGAAGAAGAAGAAGAAGAAGAAGAAGAAGAAGAAGAAGAAGAAGAAGAACAGTAGTAGGCATAGTAGTAGATGTTATTGGCACAGCAGGTGATCATTAGACAACCCTGGTTTGGAACGGGAGCTCTGAAATTCACTAGCTGTGTGATCTTGGGGCAAGTTGTTTCCCCTGTCTGAACCTCAGTCAGACATGACACACTGGGTTATTGGGACGATTAATGGATCGATAAAAGACACTTCAAACCGTCCCTTGCTTGGCATAGAATCCCTTAATCAAATCCATTCTCAGGAGCAGGAGTCTCAGCCATTGGATATTTTTATTTTTATTTGTGTTACGCTGAACACTGAAAAATATTCTCTCACACTCATACGGCTCCAGGGAATATGGAGCATCAGGCTAAAGGATGGGGTGGATCTCAAGTCAAAGGAGCCATGGGTATGGCTGAAGGGGTAAGCACAGGAGCTTTTGTGCTCTGGTTGTGAGTGTTGGTGGCTGCTGGGCAAGGGAATCAGACCTGCAGGGGACCCGAGAACTTGGAGTCTGGCCAGTGCACCCTTGCTCCCTGTTGGGCTTCCTGGGTTTCAGGGGAGCCTTTGGCCCTTGAGGGTATTGGGAGGCTGTGCCCGGAACAGCAGGAGCAGGAGCAGGAGGCCCCCCGGAGACAGGCTGGACCTTGGGCCCAGAGTTGGCCAGCTTCTGCCTGAGGCAATGGTTTTGGGCCTGGAGCCTTTGGAACTCCCTCTCTGCCCACAGGACAGCCTTCTGGCTCTCCTCACTCCTCTTCTCCACCAGGAGGCGCTCCCGCTCATGCAAGGAGGTGATTTGCTGCCATTCTCGGTGCAGGTCGGCGGCCATGTTCCTATAGAGGCCCAAGTGCCAGTGGGCAGCATCCGCCTTCCTGCGCACCTTGGCAAGCTCGTTCTTCACTTGCAGGCAGCGTGCCTTCTCCTCCATCATCTTCCTCTCCAGGTGTCTGAGGTGCTCTTCGCACAGCTTCGGCTCTGCCTCAAGCTTCAGGCGCAACTTCGGAATCTCACCGTCCAGGAGGGTGTTCCGAAGGTGAACAGGTCCTTGCTCAGCTTGGTGGCTTGTTGGGTTTCTTGGGAGCTCTTCATTCCTCTGACGTGCCTTCTTCAGTGCCCTGGACGGCTTGAATTGGTTCACGGGGCTCCCGCCTGAGGGCACGTGGTCAGGGGAGGAGGAGCCAGTCTCCACCTGCCTCCTTGAGCCCCCACCTTCCAGATGATCTCCAAGCAGCTCTAGCATATGCATCCCCTTCAGGAGGATCTGGCTGAGGGTGTGCTGTTGGCTCTGGCCCTCAGCGCTGGCCTGCCGCCGCACTCCTCCTTCAGGAAGCTCTGGCCTGCCTGCCTGCCCTGCCTCGTCCTGCACTCTCTGTCCACAGCTGCCAATCTCCTGAACCAGCGGGTCTGCACTTGCCTGCAGATCACGGCTGTCCTTGAAGCCTTCTGGTGTTTTCCTCACCAGGGCTTCTCCATCTTCCTGGGCTGCTCCACAGATGGGATTTTCAGGAGGCAGCTGGTGAGGGCTCTTCAACAGCCTTTCCCGAACTCCCTTCCGCAGTTGCGTGGTGTTTCCCACTGACCAATACCCGGCATCTTGATTCAGGGCAGCCAGAGCAAGAAGCTGGAACGGGAGAGGACTGGCCTTCGGCTCGGATGATGCGACAGCTCCACGGGCTTGTGCGTCCGGTTCGGTCTTCTCCATGCCTTTTCCAGAGACTTCCTCGTTCTGGGCACACTGCCCCTTTCTTCTTCGGAAGCTGAGTGCACTCTTTCCCAGGAACACCACCACTGCAGTGCACACCAGGATCTCCCAGCGAAACCCAGAGACTCGTGGCACATGTGGCCAACGTTCGGATATCACCAACCCAGCAGCCCACAGCTGCTCTAGGACAGCCCACAGCCGCTCCAGAACTGTGTGGGGAGGCATTTGGATGGCCCCCAGCTGGCTCCAAAGAGCCTTGTGGCTTGGTCTCCGATCACCAGTGTCTTCTGGGCCACTAGGAAGTGTTTGGAACCCCTACGAGGGTTCCGTCTCCAACGCAAACCAGTGCCTGGCAACAGGAGCTGAAGGGAGGAGGGGTGGGGGAGGTGCACCTGAGTCTCCAAGGCACATCAGTGCCTGCAACCGGAGCTGACAGCAGGTGGGTTAGGGGAGGGGAATCGCTATATTGTACACCTGAAACAAAGACAACCCTATCGATCAATTTCTCGGAAGTACAATTTCAACATTAAAAAAAATATATTTAAAAAGCAAACTAGGTATCCAAAGGAGAAATCTAACAAATATCCAAACACTGAGAAAGTAACCTTCTAGATGATCAAAGACCAAAGATCAAATCTCAATGCATTGAAGTGAAGGAAAATGAACATACAACATATGAAAATGTGTGGGACACAGCACAATCAATGGACAGCACCATGTAGAGCAATCACTGCCTATGTTAGAAAGGAGGAGGAGCATCTGGGAGGCTCAGTCAGTTAGTCCAACTCTTGATTTTGACTCGGCTCATGATTAAACTCGAGGTTGTGAGACTGAACCTGCATTGTGCTGGTGCTGGGCATGGAGACTCTTTAATCATATCTCTCTCTCTCTCTCTCTCTCTCTCTCTCTCTGCACCCCTTCCCTGTCTCTCTCTCTCTCTCTCTCTCTCTCTCTCTCTGTCTGAAAACAATAAGCTCTCCACGTCAGAACCTAGAAAAAGATGAGAAAATAAAACTAAAGAAGAAAACCAAAGGAATCCTTCCACCCAGTTTCAAGATCTACAGCTATAGTAATCAAAAATGTGTGGTGTTGGTGAAGGGATAGACAAATGGAACAGTATAAAGATAGATAAGTGGAACAGGATCAAACCCAGAAAGAGACCAACCACCAACATGTCAATGGGATTCTGACAAAGGGGAAAAGCAATTCAATGGAGGAGTGACAGCGTTTTGAAGAAATGGTGCTAGAGCAAGTGGACTTCCAGAGACAAAGAAGAAGAAGGAGGCCCAAGAAGAAGAGGGAGGGGCAGAGAGGAGGAGGAGGTGGAGGTGGAGGACGAGGAGGACGAGGACCACAATCGAAGGCTCATCCTCTGTACAAAACTGAACTCGTGGCGCCTGGGTGACTCAGTCGCTGAGGCAGCCAGCTCTTCATTTCGGCTCTTGTCATGCTCTCAGGGTCCCGGGACAAAATCAGGCTCCAAGCTCACTGGGGAGTCTGCTTAAGGACGCTCTTTTCGCTTCTCCCTCCACCCCACGCCCCACTCATGCGCATGCTCACTCTCTCAAAAAGAAAAAAAAAGTTGTTAAATTAACTCAAAATTAATCACCGCCTTCTACGTAAAATGATAAATCTTCTAGGGAAAAAAATGTCCAGAATGGACAGCTAGGTAAAGAATCCTCCGACTGGACATCAAATCATGTTCCGTTCAAGAAGAGTTGATTCATTAGACATGATCCAACAATCAGAATTGGAAGTCTGTAATGTGTGAAACACCTTGTGAAGAAGACCCAAAAGGGAAGCTACAAACTGGGAGAAAATAGGTGCAAACCACATACCTGATAAAGGACTCCTGTCGGAAGGAGAGAACCTCAAAAGATGACCCCCAAAGAAGCAAGCCATCCAGTCTGAAAAGAACAAAAACAAAAAAAATGGGCAAAAGACCGAAACCCTTTACCAAAGAGTATACAGATGGAAATCCCATAAAAAGGTACCATCGGGGCAATTCAAATTCAAACTCCAATGAGCTCTCACTGCACACCTATCAGCATGATGCAAACCAAATGCACCCGAGAGGGAGAGAGAGACCCCACTCCCCAATGCAAGGCAGGATGTGGAACGACTGGATCGCTCCTGCATCGCTGTTGGGAATGGAAGGTGATAGAGCTCCCTCTTGAAAACAGTTCACAGTTCCTTTTCTTTTTCAAGGCCTGGATTTAAATTCCAGGGAACAAGCAGTAGAATATGCTTTTCGGGTGCACAGGATAGTGACCCAACCCTCCACACAGTTTCTCTGAAAACTAGACTTGCAACCACCCTAGGACCCCAGTCATTGCACTCTTGGCATTTCTCTGCGAGAAATCCAAACTTACGTTTGCTCAAAAACCTGTACAGGAACGGATCTGTGTCCTGATGGAAGCAGTGGGGCTGCCAAGGGGGTAGAAGTGACTGCAGTGGTTGGATATTGACACTGGACAGCCTTGTAAGAGATGTTCTCATCTTGCTTCTTTGAAGGCCCCTTCCCATTCATGGTGGTCCTGGGGACAAGGAGAAAAGGAATGTCAACGATTTCAAGAAGTTGAAAGGATTTCAAGAAGTTGAAACCAAGCATTAGAACACCATCTCTTCTACATGAATTCATTCTCATATTCACCCCCAGTCTCCCAAAGCAGACAGGAGGGGTCTGGTCCAACAGGGGTTGCGGGCAGTGGCCCTTCCACAGGCCATCTCCCCTCCAGTCTAGAAGTCCAACGACCAGGTCCCAGGCTTTCAACTCATCTCCTTCTCTCGGGGCCTTCTCTAGGGGCCCCAGGGAACTTCTGGGCTCTTTCTCTGCCTTCTAGGAGGCTCTGTGGGGCTGGGTCGAGTGCTCTCAGCCGACTTGGACCACACTGCCAGGTGTCTCCCCCTGCATTTGCCACCCTTCGACACAGGAGGATCAAGTGGGAGGATGTCCTCTCAGAGAGATCCATGGCGATCAGAACAGATATCCTCTCTCTTCCATTGTTTAGCCTCATCTCTCAGGCGTTTCTACCATCTCTTGATTTCCCTGGAATTTCAACCCCAGGAGAGGGGGGGTGGGTCAGAAGCCAAACATTTGGCTTCCCACTCCTGTCTTTCTTGAAGGTTTTCCCCGAACCAATGGGCCTAAAACAACATTCATAACCTGATATGGTTTCTGTGGGCCAGCCATCCAGGTGCAACTAGCCAGGTCCCTGTGGCTCAGGATCTCTCACAAGGCTGCAGTCCAGAGGGCCTCTGGATCTTCAGTCATCTGCGGGCTTGTTGGGGGTAAGTCTGCTTTTGAGCTCACTCAGCTGGCTGTGAGCAGCCAGAGGCCCTCCATTGCTGGAAGCAAGAAAGAGTCATTCCTTGCCCCATGGGCCTCTCCAGCATAAAGCTCCCAAGGAGCAGCTGGCTTCCCTGGGAACAGATGAGGGAGGGAGGGACGGAGGGCGGGCAAGCCCAAGAGGAGACCAGTCTCTTTGTCAACTCACCTCCGAAGGGACATCCTATCACTTTGGCCACATTCTGTCCTTTACAAGGGAGTCAGTAGTTCTGACTCGAATCAAGAGGTGGAGTATGGAACACAAAACGATGTGTACCCAAGATGGGAATCGTTGGAGACCCTTAAAGGCTGCCCTCCCTACTTGGCTGGGACTTGACCTCAGCTAGCCACCACTATAATCTCTGCATCCTTCTATTATTATATATTATGTTAGATTATATTATATGCACTATTATCTTTGCATAGAATCATCACATCCTAGGACGTGAACGAGGGGAACATTTTACCAAGCCCTTCTGGGATCCTTCAGCAGCTTGCCTAGAAGTTCCTTGCCCAAGGGTGCCTGTCAGTTCAGTGTCTGGCTCCTGATTTCGGTTCAGGGCTGATCACGTGATCTGGGAAATCCAGACCAGCGTCTGGTTCAGCACTTGAGTCCGAAGCCTGTCGAGGAATCTCTCTAACTCGGCCCCTCCCCCGCCTGCATGTGTGTGCGTTCCTTTGTGTGTGTGTGTGTGTGCGCCGTCACCCTTTCTGTCTCTCCGAAGAAGAAGAAGAAGAAGAAGAAGAAGAAGAAGAAGAAGAAGAAGAAGAAGAAGAAGAAGAAGAAGAAGAACAGTAGTAGGCATAGTAGTAGAAGTTATTGGCACAGCAGGTGATCATTAGACAACCCTGGTTTGGAACGGGAGCTCTGAAATTCACTAGCTGTGTGATCTTGGGGCAAGTTGTTTCCCCTGTCTGAACCTCAGTCAGACATGACACACTGGGTTATTGGGACGATGAAGGGATCGATAAAAGACACTTCAAACCGTCCCTTGCTTGGCATAGAATCCCTTAATCAAATCCATTCTCAGGAGCAGGAGTCTCAGCCATTGGATATTTTTATTTTTATTTGTGTTACGCTGAACACTGAAAAATATTCTCTCACACTCATACGGCTCCAGGGAATATGGAGCATCAGGCTAAAGGATGGGGTGGATCTCAAGTCAAAGGAGCCATGGGTATGGCTGAAGGGGTAAGCACAGGAGCTTTTGTGCTCTGGTTGTGAGTGTTGGTGGCTGCTGGGCAAGGGAATCAGACCTGCAGGGGACCCGAGAACTTGGAGTCTGGCCAGTGCACCCTTGCTCCCTTCTTGGGCTTCCTGGGTTTCAGGGGAGCCTTTGGCCCTTGAGGGTATTTGGAGGCTGTGCCCGGAACAGCAGGAGCAGGAGCAGGAGGCCCCCCGGAGACAGGCTGGACCTTGGGCCCAGAGTTGGCCAGCTTCTGCCTGAGGCAATGGTTTTGGGCCTGGAGCCTTTGGAACTCCCTCTCTGCCCACAGGACAGCCTTCTGGCTCTCCTCACTCCTCTTCTCCACCACGAGGCGCTCCCGCTCATGCAAGGAGGCGATTTGCTGCCATTCTCGGTGCAGGTCGGCGGCCATGTTCCTATAGAGGCCCAAGTGCCAGTGGGCAGCATCCGCCTTCCTGCGCACCTTGGCAAGCTCGTTCTTCACTTGCAGGCAGCGTGCCTTCTCCTCCATCATCTTCCTCTCCAGGTGTCTGAGGTGCTCTTCGCACAGCTTCGGCTCTGCCTCAAGCTTCAGGCGCAACTTCGGAATCTCACCGTCCAGGAGGGTGTTCCGAAGGTGAACAGGTCCTTGCTCAGCTTGGTGGCTTGTTGGGTTACTTGGGAGCTCTTCATTCCTCTGACGTGCCTTCTTCAGTGCCCTGGACGGCTTGAATTGGTTCACGGGGCCCCCGCCTGAGGGCACGTGGTCAGGGGAGGAGGAGCCAGTCTCCACCTGCCTCCTTGAGCCCCCACCTTCCAGATGATCTCCAAGCAGCTCTAGCACATGCATCCCCTTCAGGAGGATCTGGCTGAGGGTGTGCTGTTGGCTCTGGCCCTCAGCGCTGGCCTGCCGCCGCACTCCTCCTTCAGGAAGCTCTGGCCTGCCTGCCTGCCCTGCCTCGTCCTGCACTCTCTGTCCACAGCTGCCAATCTCCTGAACCAGCGGGTCTGCACTTGCCTGCAGATCACGGCTGTCCTTGAAGCCTTCTGGTGTTTTCCTCACCAGGGCATCTCCATCTTCCTGGGCTGCTCCACAGATGGGATTTTCAGGAGGCAGCTGGTGAGGGCTCTTCAACAGCCTTTCCCGAACTCCCTTCCGCAGTTGCGTGGTGTTTCCCACTGACCAATACCCGGCATCTTGATTCAGGGCAGCCAGAGCAAGAAGCTGGAACGGGAGAGGACTGGCCTTCGGCTCGGATGATGCGACAGCTCCACGGGCTTGTGCGTCCGGTTCGGTCTTCTCCATGCCTTTTCCAGAGACTTCCTCGTTCTGGGCACACTGCCACTTTCTTCTTCGGAAGCTGAGTGCACTCTTTCCCAGGAACACCACCACTGCAGTGCACACCAGGATCTCCCAGCGAAACCCAGAGACTCGTGGCACATGTGGCCAACGTTCGTCTATCACCAACCCAGCAGCCCACAGCTGCTCCAGGACAGCCCACAGCGGCTCCAGAACTGTGTGGGGAGGCATTTGGATGGCCCCCAGCTGGCTCCAAAGAGCCTTGTGGCTTGGTCTCCGATCACCAGTGTCTTCTGGGCCACTAGGAAGTGCTTGGAACCCCTACGAGGGTTCCGTCTCCAACGCAAACCAGTGCCTGGCAACAGGAGCTGAAGGGAGGAGGGGTGGGGGAGGTGCACCTGAGTCTCCAAGGCACATCAGTGCCTGCAACCGGAGCTGACAGCAGGTGGGTTAGGGGAGGGGAATCGCTCTATTGTACACCTGAAACAAAGACAACCCTATCGATCAATTTCTCAGAAGTACAATTTCAACATTAAAAAAAATATATTTAAAAAGCAAACTAGGTATCCAAAGGAGAAATCTAACAAATATCCAAACACTGAGAAAGTAACCTTCTAGATGATCAAAGACCAAAGATCAAATCTCAATGCATTGAAGTGAAGGAAAATGAACATACAACATATGAAAATGTGTGGGACACAGCACAATCAATGGACAGCACCATGTAGAGCAATCACTGCCTATGTTAGAAAGGAGGAGGAGCATCTGGGAGGCTCAGTCAGTTAGTCCAACTCTTGATTTTGACTCGGCTCATGATTAAACTCGAGGTTGTGAGACTGAACCTGCATTGTGCTGGTGCTGGGCATGGAGGCTCTTTAATCATATCTCTCTCTCTCTCTCTCTCTCTCTCTCTCTGCACCCCTTCCCTGTCTCTCTCTCTCTCTCTCTCTCTCTCTCTGTCTGAAAACAATAAGCTCTCCACGTCAGAACCTAGAAAAAGATGAGAAAATAAAACTAAAGGAGAAAACCAAAGGAATCCTTCCACCCAGTTTCAAGATCTACAGCTATAGTAATCAAAAATGTGTGGTGTTGGTGAAGGGATAGACAAATGGAACAGTATAAAGATAGATAAGTGGAACAGGATCAAACCCAGAAAGAGACCAACCACCAACATGTCAATGGGATTCTGACAAAGGGGAAAAGCAATTCAATGGAGGAGTGACAGCGTTTTGAAGAAATGGTGCTAGAGCAAGTGGACTTCCAGAGAGAAAGAAGAAGAAGGAGGCCCAAGAAGAAGAGGGAGGGGCAGAGAGGAGGAGGAGGTGGAGGTGGAGGGCGAGGAGGACGAGGACCACAATCGAAGGCTCATCCTCTGTACAAAACTGAACTCGTGGCGCCTGGGTGACTCAGTCGCTGAGGCAGCCAGCTCTTCATTTCGGCTCTTGTCATGCTCTCAGGGTCCCGGGACAAAATCAGGCTCCAAGCTCACTGGGGAGTCTGCTTAAGGACGCTCTTTTCGCTTCTCCCTCCACCCCACGCCCCACTCATGCGCATGCTCACTCTCTCAAAAAGAAAAAAAAATTTGTTAAATTAACTCAAAATTAATCACCGCCTTCTACGTAAAATGATAAATCTTCTAGGGAAAAAAATGTCCAGAATGGACAGCTAGGTAAAGAATCCTCCGACTGGACATCAAATCATGTTCCGTTCAAGAAGAGTTGATTCATTAGACATGATCCAACAATCAGAATTGGAAGTCTGTAATGTGTGAAACACCTTGTGAAGAAGACCCAAAAGGGAAGCTACAAACTGGGAGAAAATAGGTGCAAACCACATACCTGATAAAGGACTCCTGTCGGAAGGAGAGAACCTCAAAAGATGACCCCCAAAGAAGCAAGCCATCCAGTCTGAAAAGAACAAAAACAAAAAAAATGGGCAAAAGACCGAAACCCTTTACCAAAGAGTATACAGATGGAAATCCCATAAAAAGGTACCATCGGGGCAATTCAAATTCAAACTCCAATGAGCTCTCACTGCACACCTATCAGCATGATGCAAACCAAATGCACCCGAGAGGGAGAGAGAGACCCCACTCCCCAATGCAAGGCAGGATGTGGAACGACTGGATCGCTCCTGCATCGCTGTTGGGAATGGAAGGTGATAGAGCTCCCTCTTGAAAACAGTTCACAGTTCCTTTTCTTTTTCAAGGCCTGGATTTAAATTCCAGGGAACAAGCAGTAGAATATGCTTTTCGGGTGCACAGGATAGTGACCCAACCCTCCACACAGTTTCTCTGAAAACTAGACTTGCAACCACCCTAGGACCCCAGTCATTGCACTCTTGGCATTTCTCTGCGAGAAATCCAAACTTACGTTTGCTCAAAAACCTGTACAGGAACGGATCTGTGTCCTGATGGAAGCAGTGGGGCTGCCAAGGGGGTAGAAGTGACTGCAGTGGTTGGATATTGACACTGGACAGCCTTGTAAGAGATGTTCTCATCTTGCTTCTTTGAAGGCCCCTTCCCATTCATGGTGGTCCTGGGGACAAGGAGAAAAGGAATGTCAACGATTTCAAGAAGTTGAAAGGATTTCAAGAAGTTGAAACCAAGCATTAGAACACCATCTCTTCTACATGAATTCATTCTCATATTCACCCCCAGTCTCCCAAAGCAGACAGGAGGGGTCTGGTCCAACAGGGGTTGCGGGCAGTGGCCCTTCCACAGGCCATCTCCCCTCCAGTCTAGAAGTCCAACGACCAGGTCCCAGGCTTTCAACTCATCTCCTTCTCTCGGGGCCTTCTCTAGGGGCCCCAGGGAACTTCTGGGCTCTTTCTCTGCCTTCTAGGAGGCTCTGTGGGGCTGGGTCGAGTGCTCTCAGCCGACTTGGACCACACTGCCAGGTGTCTCCCCCTGCATTTGCCACCCTTCGACACAGGAGGATCAAGTGGGAGGATGTCCTCTCAGAGAGATCCATGGCGATCAGAACAGATATCCTCTCTCTTCCATTGTTTAGCCTCATCTCTCAGGCGTTTCTACCATCTCTTGATTTCCCTGGAATTTCAACCCCAGGAGAGGGGGGGTGGGTCAGAAGCCAAACATTTGGCTTCCCACTCCTGTCTTTCTTGAAGGTTTTCCCCGAACCAATGGGCCTAAAACAACATTCATAACCTGATATGGTTTCTGTGGGCCAGCCATCCAGGTGCAACTAGCCAGGTCCCTGTGGCTCAGGATCTCTCACAAGGCTGCAGTCCAGAGGGCCTCTGGATCTTCAGTCATCTGCGGGCTTGTTGGGGGTAAGTCTGCTTTTGAGCTCACTCAGCTGGCTGTGAGCAGCCAGAGGCCCTCCATTGCTGGAAGCAAGAAAGAGTCATTCCTTGCCCCATGGGCCTCTCCAGCATAAAGCTCCCAAGGAGCAGCTGGCTTCCCTGGGAACAGATGAGGGAGGGAGGGACGGAGGGCGGGCAAGCCCAAGAGGAGACCAGTCTCTTTGTCAACTCACCTCCGAAGGGACATCCTATCACTTTGGCCACATTCTGTCCTTTACAAGGGAGTCAGTAGTTCTGACTCGAATCAAGAGGTGGAGTATGGAACACAAAACGATGTGTACCCAAGATGGGAATCGTTGGAGACCCTTAAAGGCTGCCCTCCCTACTTGGCTGGGACTTGACCTCAGCTAGCCACCACTATAATCTCTGCATCCTTCTATTATTATATATTATGTTAGATTATATTATATGCACTATTATCTTTGCATAGAATCATCACATCCTAGGACGTGAACGAGGGGAACATTTTACCAAGCCCTTCTGGGATCCTTCAGCAGCTTGCCTAGAAGTTCCTTGCCCAAGGGTGCCTGTCAGTTCAGTGTCTGGCTCCTGATTTCGGTTCAGGGCTGATCACGTGATCTGGGAAATCCAGACCAGCGTCTGGTTCAGCACTTGAGTCCGAAGCCTGTCGAGGAATCTCTCTAACTCGGCCCCTCCCCCGCCTGCATGTGTGTGCGTTCCTTTGTGTGTGTGTGTGTGTGCGCCGTCACCCTTTCTGTCTCTCCGAAGAAGAAGAAGAAGAAGAAGAAGAAGAAGAAGAAGAAGAAGAAGAAGAACAGTAGTAGGCATAGTAGTAGAAGTTATTGGCACAGCAGGTGATCATTAGACAACCCTGGTTTGGAACGGGAGCTCTGAAATTCACTAGCTGTGTGATCTTGGGGCAAGTTGTTTCCCCTGTCTGAACCTCAGTCAGACATGACACACTGGGTTATTGGGACGATGAAGGGATCGATAAAAGACACTTCAAACCGTCCCTTGCTTGGCATAGAATCCCTTAATCAAATCCATTCTCAGGAGCAGGAGTCTCAGCCATTGGATATTTTTATTTTTATTTGTGTTACGCTGAACACTGAAAAATATTCTCTCACACTCATACGGCTCCAGGGAATATGGAGCATCAGGCTAAAGGATGGGGTGGATCTCAAGTCAAAGGAGCCATGGGTATGGCTGAAGGGGTAAGCACAGGAGCTTTTGTGCTCTGGTTGTGAGTGTTGGTGGCTGCTGGGCAAGGGAATCAGACCTGCAGGGGACCCGAGAACTTGGAGTCTGGCCAGTGCACCCTTGCTCCCTTCTTGGGCTTCCTGGGTTTCAGGGGAGCCTTTGGCCCTTGAGGGTATTTGGAGGCTGTGCCCGGAACAGCAGGAGCAGGAGCAGGAGGCCCCCCGGAGACAGGCTGGACCTTGGGCCCAGAGTTGGCCAGCTTCTGCCTGAGGCAATGGTTTTGGGCCTGGAGCCTTTGGAACTCCCTCTCTGCCCACAGGACAGCCTTCTGGCTCTCCTCACTCCTCTTCTCCACCACGAGGCGCTCCCGCTCATGCAAGGAGGCGATTTGCTGCCATTCTCGGTGCAGGTCGGCGGCCATGTTCCTATAGAGGCCCAAGTGCCAGTGGGCAGCATCCGCCTTCCTGCGCACCTTGGCAAGCTCGTTCTTCACTTGCAGGCAGCGTGCCTTCTCCTCCATCATCTTCCTCTCCAGGTGTCTGAGGTGCTCTTCGCACAGCTTCGGCTCTGCCTCAAGCTTCAGGCGCAACTTCGGAATCTCACCGTCCAGGAGGGTGTTCCGAAGGTGAACAGGTCCTTGCTCAGCTTGGTGGCTTGTTGGGTTACTTGGGAGCTCTTCATTCCTCTGACGTGCCTTCTTCAGTGCCCTGGACGGCTTGAATTGGTTCACGGGGCCCCCGCCTGAGGGCACGTGGTCAGGGGAGGAGGAGCCAGTCTCCACCTGCCTCCTTGAGCCCCCACCTTCCAGATGATCTCCAAGCAGCTCTAGCACATGCATCCCCTTCAGGAGGATCTGGCTGAGGGTGTGCTGTTGGCTCTGGCCCTCAGCGCTGGCCTGCCGCCGCACTCCTCCTTCAGGAAGCTCTGGCCTGCCTGCCTGCCCTGCCTCGTCCTGCACTCTCTGTCCACAGCTGCCAATCTCCTGAACCAGCGGGTCTGCACTTGCCTGCAGATCACGGCTGTCCTTGAAGCCTTCTGGTGTTTTCCTCACCAGGGCATCTCCATCTTCCTGGGCTGCTCCACAGATGGGATTTTCAGGAGGCAGCTGGTGAGGGCTCTTCAACAGCCTTTCCCGAACTCCCTTCCGCAGTTGCGTGGTGTTTCCCACTGACCAATACCCGGCATCTTGATTCAGGGCAGCCAGAGCAAGAAGCTGGAACGGGAGAGGACTGGCCTTCGGCTCGGATGATGCGACAGCTCCACGGGCTTGTGCGTCCGGTTCGGTCTTCTCCATGCCTTTTCCAGAGACTTCCTCGTTCTGGGCACACTGCCACTTTCTTCTTCGGAAGCTGAGTGCACTCTTTCCCAGGAACACCACCACTGCAGTGCACACCAGGATCTCCCAGCGAAACCCAGAGACTCGTGGCACATGTGGCCAACGTTCGTCTATCACCAACCCAGCAGCCCACAGCTGCTCCAGGACAGCCCACAGCGGCTCCAGAACTGTGTGGGGAGGCATTTGGATGGCCCCCAGCTGGCTCCAAAGAGCCTTGTGGCTTGGTCTCCGATCACCAGTGTCTTCTGGGCCACTAGGAAGTGCTTGGAACCCCTACGAGGGTTCCGTCTCCAACGCAAACCAGTGCCTGGCAACAGGAGCTGAAGGGAGGAGGGGTGGGGGAGGTGCACCTGAGTCTCCAAGGCACATCAGTGCCTGCAACCGGAGCTGACAGCAGGTGGGTTAGGGGAGGGGAATCGCTATATTGTACACCTGAAACAAAGACAACCCTATCGATCAATTTCTCGGAAGTACAATTTCAACATTAAAAAAAATATATTTAAAAAGCAAACTAGGTATCCAAAGGAGAAATCTAACAAATATCCAAACACTGAGAAAGTAACCTTCTAGATGATCAAAGACCAAAGATCAAATCTCAATGCATTGAAGTGAAGGAAAATGAACATACAACATATGAAAATGTGTGGGACACAGCACAATCAATGGACAGCACCATGTAGAGCAATCACTGCCTATGTTAGAAAGGAGGAGGAGCATCTGGGAGGCTCAGTCAGTTAGTCCAACTCTTGATTTTGACTCGGCTCATGATTAAACTCGAGGTTGTGAGACTGAACCTGCATTGTGCTGGTGCTGGGCATGGAGGCTCTTTAATCATATCTCTCTCTCTCTCTCTCTCTCTCTCTCTCTGCACCCCTTCCCTGTCTCTCTCTCTCTCTCTCTCTCTCTCTCTGTCTGAAAACAATAAGCTCTCCACGTCAGAACCTAGAAAAAGATGAGAAAATAAAACTAAAGAAGAAAACCAAAGGAATCCTTCCACCCAGTTTCAAGATCTACAGCTATAGTAATCAAAAATGTGTGGTGTTGGTGAAGGGATAGACAAATGGAACAGTATAAAGATAGATAAGTGGAACAGGATCAAACCCAGAAAGAGACCAACCACCAACATGTCAATGGGATTCTGACAAAGGGGAAAAGCAATTCAATGGAGGAGTGACAGCGTTTTGAAGAAATGGTGCTAGAGCAAGTGGACTTCCAGAGAGAAAGAAGAAGAAGGAGGCCCAAGAAGAAGAGGGAGGGGCAGAGAGGAGGAGGAGGTGGAGGTGGAGGGCGAGGAGGACGAGGACCACAATCGAAGGCTCATCCTCTGTACAAAACTGAACTCGTGGTGCCTGGGTGACTCAGTCGCTGAGGCAGCCAGCTCTTCATTTCGGCTCTTGTCATGCTCTCAGGGTCCCGGGACAAAATCAGGCTCCAAGCTCACTGGGGAGTCTGCTTAAGGACGCTCTTTTCGCTTCTCCCTCCACCCCACGCCCCACTCATGCGCATGCTCACTCTCTCAAAAAGAAAAAAAAATTTGTTAAATTAACTCAAAATTAATCACCGCCTTCTACGTAAAATGATAAATCTTCTAGGGAAAAAAATGTCCAGAATGGACAGCTAGGTAAAGAATCCTCCGACTGGACATCAAATCATGTTCCGTTCAAGAAGAGTTGATTCATTAGACATGATCCAACAATCAGAATTGGAAGTCTGTAATGTGTGAAACACCTTGTGAAGAAGACCCAAAAGGGAAGCTACAAACTGGGAGAAAATAGGTGCAAACCACATACCTGATAAAGGACTCCTGTCGGAAGGAGAGAACCTCAAAAGTGGACCCCCAAAGAAGCAAGCCATCCAGTCTGAAAAGAACAAAAACAAAAAAAATGGGCAAAAGACCGAAACCCTTTACCAAAGAGTATACAGATGGAAATCCCATAAAAAGGTACCATCGGGGCAATTCAAATTCAAACTCCAATGAGCTCTCACTGCACACCTATCAGCATGATGCAAACCAAATGCACCCGAGAGGGAGAGAGAGACCCCACTCCCCAATGCAAGGCAGGATGTGGAACGACTGGATCGCTCCTGCATCGCTGTTGGGAATGGAAGGTGATAGAGCTCCCTCTTGAAAACAGTTCACAGTTCCTTTTCTTTTTCAAGGCCTGGATTTAAATTCCAGGGAACAAGCAGTAGAATATGCTTTTCGGGTGCACAGGATAGTGACCCAACCCTCCACACAGTTTCTCTGAAAACTAGACTTGCAACCACCCTAGGACCCCAGTCATTGCACTCTTGGCATTTCTCTGAGAGAAATCCAAACTTACGTTTGCTCAAAAACCTGTACAGGAACGGATCTGGGTCCTGATGGAAGCAGTGGGGCTGCCAAGGGGGTAGAAGTGACTGCAGTGGTTGGATATTGACACTGGACAGCCTTGTAAGAGATGTTCTCATCTTGCTTCTTTGAAGGCCCCTTCCCATTCATGGTGGTCCTGGGGACAAGGAGAAAAGGAATGTCAACGATTTCAAGAAGTTGAAAGGATTTCAAGAAGTTGAAACCAAGCATTAGAACACCATCTCTTCTACATGAATTCATTCTCATATTCACCCCCAGTCTCCCAAAGCAGACAGGAGGGGTCTGGTCCAACAGGGGTTGCGGGCAGTGGCCCTTCCACAGGCCATCTCCCCTCCAGTCTAGAAGTCCAACGACCAGGTCCCAGGCTTTCAACTCATCTCCTTCTCTCGGGGCCTTCTCTAGGGGCCCCAGGGAACTTCTGGGCTCTTTCTCTGCCTTCTAGGAGGCTCTGTGGGGCTGGGTCGAGTGCTCTCAGCCGACTTGGACCACACTGCCAGGTGTCTCCCCCTGCATTTGCCACCCTTCGACACAGGAGGATCAAGTGGGAGGATGTCCTCTCAGAGAGATCCATGGCGATCAGAACAGATATCCTCTCTCTTCCATTGTTTACCCTCATCTCTCAGGCGTTTCTACCATCTCTTGATTTCCCTGGAATTTCAACCCCAGGAGAGGGGGGGTGGGTCAGAAGCCAAACATTTGGCTTCCCACTCCTGTCTTTCTTGAAGGTTTTCCCCGAACCAATGGGCCTAAAACAACATTCATAACCTGATATGGTTTCTGTGGGCCAGCCATCCAGGTGCAACTAGCCAGGTCCCTGTGGCTCAGGATCTCTCACAAGGCTGCAGTCCAGAGGGCCTCTGGATCTTCAGTCATCTGCGGGCTTGTTGGGGGTAAGTCTGCTTTTGAGCTCACTCAGCTGGCTGTGAGCAGCCAGAGGCCCTCCATTGCTGGAAGCAAGAAAGAGTCATTCCTTGCCCCATGGGCCTCTCCAGCATAAAGCTCCCAAGGAGCAGCTGGCTTCCCTGGGAACAGATGAGGGAGGGAGGGACGGAGGGCGGGCAAGCCCAAGAGGAGACCAGTCTCTTTGTCAACTCACCTCCGAAGGGACATCCTATCACTTTGGCCACATTCTGTCCTTTACAAGGGAGTCAGTAGTTCTGACTCGAATCAAGAGGTGGAGTATGGAACACAAAACGATGTGTACCCAAGATGGGAATCGTTGGAGACCCTTAAAGGCTGCCCTCCCTACTTGGCTGGGACTTGACCTCAGCTAGCCACCACTATAATCTCTGCATCCTTCTATTATTATATATTATGTTAGATTATATCATATGCACTATTATCTTTGCATTGAATCATCACATCCTAGGACGTGAACGAGGGGAACATTTTACCAAGCCCTTCTGGGATCCTTCAGCAGCTTGCCTAGAAGTTCCTTGCCCAAGGGTGCCTGTCAGTTCAGTGTCTGGCTCCTGATTTCGGTTCAGGGCTGATCACGTGATCTGGGAAATCCAGACCAGCGTCTGGTTCAGCACTTGAGTCCGAAGCCTGTCGAGGAATCTCTCTAACTCGGCCCCTCCCCCGCCTGCATGTGTGTGCGTTCCTTTGTGTGTGTGTGTGTGCGCCGTCACCCTTTCTGTCTCTCCGAAGAAGAAGAAGAAGAAGAAGAAGAAGAAGAAGAAGAAGAAGAAGAAGAAGAAGAAGAAGAAGAAGAACAGTAGTAGGCATAGTAGTAGAAGTTATTGGCACAGCAGGTGATCATTAGACAACCCTGGTTTGGAACGGGAGCTCTGAAATTCACTAGCTGTGTGATCTTGGGGCAAGTTGTTTCCCCTGTCTGAACCTCAGTCAGACATGACACACTGGGTTATTGGGACGATGAAGGGATCGATAAAAGACACTTCAAACCGTCCCTTGCTGGCATAGAATCCCTTAATCAAATCCATTCTCAGTAGCAGGAGTCTCAGCCATTGGATATTTTTATTTTTATTTGTGTTACGCTGAACACTGAAAAATATTCTCTCACACTCATACGGCTCCAGGGAATATGGAGCATCAGGCTAAAGGATGGGGTGGATCTCAAGTCAAAGGAGCCATGGGTATGGCTGAAGGGGTAAGCACAGGAGCTTTTGTGCTCTGGTTGTGAGTGTTGGTGGCTGCTGGGCAAGGGAATCAGACCTGCAGGGGACCCGAGAACTTGGAGTCTGGCCAGTGCACCCTTGCTCCCTTCTTGGGCTTCCTGGGTTTCAGGGGAGCCTTTGGCCCTTGAGGGTATTTGGAGGCTGTGCCCGGAACAGCAGGAGCAGGAGCAGGAGGCCCCCCGGAGACAGGCTGGACCTTGGGCCCAGAGTTGGCCAGCTTCTGCCTGAGGCAATGGTTTTGGGCCTGGAGCCTTTGGAACTCCCTCTCTGCCCACAGGACAGCCTTCTGGCTCTCCTCACTCCTCTTCTCCACCAGGAGGTGCTCCCGCTCATGCAAGGAGGCGATTTGCTGCCATTCTCGGTGCAGGTCGGCGGCCATGTTCCTATAGAGGCCCAAGTGCCAGTGGGCAGCATCCGCCTTCCTGCGCACCTTGGCAAGCTCGTTCTTCACTTGCAGGCAGCGTGCCTTCTCCTCCATCATCTTCCTCTCCAGGTGTCTGAGGTGCTCTTCGCACAGCTTCGGCTCTGCCTCAAGCTTCAGGCGCAACTTCGGAATCTCACCATCCAGGAGGGTGTTCCGAAGGTGAACAGGTCCTTGCTCAGCTTGGTGGCTTGTTGGGTTTCTTGGGAGCTCTTCATTCCTCTGACGTGCCTTCTTCAGTGCCCTGGACGGCTTGAATTGGTTCACGGGGCCCCCGCCTGAGGGCACGTGGTCAGGGGAGGAGGAGCCAGTCTCCACCTGCCTCCTTGAGCCCCCACCTTCCAGATGATCTCCAAGCAGCTCTAGCACATGCATCCCCTTCAGGAGGATCTGGCTGAGGGTGTGCTGTTGGCTCTGGCCCTCAGCGCTGGCCTGCCGCCGCACTCCTCCTTCAGGAAGCTCTGGCCTGCCTGCCTGCCCTGCCTCGTCCTGCACTCTCTATCCACAGCTGCCAATCTCCTGAACCAGCGGGTCTGCACTTGCCTGCAGATCACGGCTGTCCTTGAAGCCTTCTGGTGTTTTCCTCACCAGGGCTTCTCCATCTTCCTGGGCTGCTCCACAGATGGGATTTTCAGGAGGCAGCTGGTGAGGGCTCTTCAACAGCCTTTCCCGAACTCCCTTCCGCAGTTGCGTGGTGTTTCCCACTGACCAATACCCGGCATCTTGATTCAGGGCAGCCAGAGCAAGAAGCTGGAACGGGAGAGGACTGGCCTTCGGCTCGGATGATGCGACAGCTCCACGGGCTTGTGCGTCCGGTTCGGTCTTCTCCATGCCTTTTCCAGAGACTTCCTCGTTCTGGGCACACTGCCACTTTCTTCTTCGGAAGCTGAGTGCACTCTTTCCCAGGAACACCACCACTGCAGTGCACACCAGGATCTCCCAGCGAAACCCAGAGACTCGTGGCACATGTGGCCAACGTTCGTCTATCACCAACCCAGCAGCCCACAGCTGCTCCAGGACAGCCCACAGCCGCTCCAGAACTGTGTGGGGAGGCATTTGGATGGCCCCCAGCTGGCTCTAAAGAGCCTTGTGGCTTGGTCTCCGATCACCAGTGTCTTCTGGGCCACTAGGAAGTGCTTGGAACCCCTACGAGGGTTCCGTCTCCAACGCAAACCAGTGCCTGGCAACAGGAGGTGAAGGGAGGAGGGGTGGGGGAGGTGCACCTGAGTCTCCAAGGCACATCAGTGCCTGCAACCGGAGCTGACAGCAGGTGGGTTAGGGGAGGGGAATCGCTATATTGTACACCTGAAACAAAGACAACCCTATCGATCAATTTCTCGGAAGTACAATTTCAACATTAAAAAAAATATATTTAAAAAGCAAACTAGGTATCCAGAGGAGAAAACTGACAAATATCGAAACACTGAGAAAGTAACCTTCTAGATGATCAAAGATCAAAGATCAAATCCCAATGCATTGAAGTGAAGGAAAATGAACATACAACATATGAAAATGTGTGGGACACAGCACAATCAATGGACAGCACCATGTAGAGCAATCACTGCCTATGTTAGAAAGGAGGAGGAGCATCTGGGAGGCTCAGTCAGTTAGTCCAACTCTTGATTTTGACTCGGGTCATGATTAAACTCGAGGTTGTGAGACTGAACCTGCATTGTGCTGGTGCTGGGCATGGAGGCTGTTTAATAATCTCTCTCTCTCTCTCTCTCTCTCTCTCTGTACCCCTTCCCTGTCTCTCTCTCTCTCTCTCTCTCTCTCTGTCTCAAAACAATAAGCTCTCCACGTCAGAACCTAGAAAAAGATGAGAAAATAAAACTAAAGAAGAAAACCAAAGAAATCCTTCCACCCAGTTTCAAGATCTACAGCTATAGTAATCAAAAATGTGTGGTGTTGGTGAAGGGATAGACAAATGGAACAGTATAAAGATAGATAAGTGGAACAGGATCAAACCCAGAAAGAGACCAACCACCAACATGTCAATGGGATTCTGACAAAGGGGAAAAGCAATTCAATGGAGGAGTGACAGCGTTTTGAAGAAATGGTGCTAGAGCAAGTGGACTTCCAGAGACAAAGAAGAAGAAGGAGGCCCAAGAAGAAGAGGGAGGGGCAGAGAGGAGGAGGAGGTGGAGGTGGAGGACGAGGAGGACGAGGACCACAATCGAAGGCTCATCCTCTGTACAAAACTGAACTCGTGGCGCCTGGGTGACTCAGTCGCTGAGGCAGCCAGCTCTTCATTTCGGCTCTTGTCATGCTCTCAGGGTCCCGGGACAAAATCAGGCTCCAAGCTCACTGGGGAGTCTGCTTAAGGACGCTCTTTTCGCTTCTCCCTCCACCCCACGCCCCACTCATGCGCATGCTCACTCTCTCAAACAGAAAAAAAAATTTGTTAAATTAACTCAAAATTAATCACCGCCTTCTACGTAAAATGATAAATCTTCTAGGGAAAAAAATGTCCAGAATGGACAGCTAGGTAAAGAATCCTCCGACTGGACATCAAATCATGTTCCGTTCAAGAAGAGTTGATTCATTAGACATGATCCAACAATCAGAATTGGAAGTCTGTAATGTGTGAAACACCTTGTGAAGAAGACCCAAAAGGGAAGCTACAAATTGGGAGAAAATAGGTGCAAACCACATACCTGATAAAGGACTCCTGTCGGAAGGAGAGAACCTCAAAAGATGACCCCCAAAGAAGCAAGCCATCCAGTCTGAAAAGAACAAAAACAAAAAAAATGGGCAAAAGACCGAAACCCTTTACCAAAGAGTATACAGATGGAAATCCCATAAAAAGGTACCATCGGGGCAATTCAAATTCAAACTCCAATGAGCTCTCACTGCACACCTATCAGCATGATGCAAACCAAATGCACCCGAGAGGGAGAGAGAGACCCCACTCCCCAATGCAAGGCAGGATGTGGAACGACTGGATCGCTCCTGCATCGCTGTTGGGAATGGAAGGTGATAGAGCTCCCTCTTGAAAACAGTTCACAGTTCCTTTTCTTTTTCAAGGCCTGGATTTAAATTCCAGGGAACAAGCAGTAGAATATGCTTTTCGGGTGCACAGGATAGTGACCCAACCCTCCACACAGTTTCTCTGAAAACTAGACTTGCAACCACCCTAGGACCCCAGTCATTGCACTCTTGGCATTTCTCTGCGAGAAATCCAAACTTACGTTTGCTCAAAAACCTGTGCAGGAACGGATCTGTGTCCTGATGGAAGCAGTGGGGCTGCCAAGGGGGTAGAAGTGACTGCAGTGGTTGGATATTGACACTGGACAGCCTTGTAAGAGATGTTCTCATCTTGCTTCTTTGAAGGCCCCTTCCCATTCATGGTGGTCCTGGGGACAAGGAGAAAAGGAATGTCAACGATTTCAAGAAGTTGAAAGGATTTCAAGAAGTTGAAACCAAGCATTAGAACACCATCTCTTCTACATGAATTCATTCTCATATTCACCCCCAGTCTCCCAAAACAGACAGGAGGGGTCTGGTCCAACAGGGGTTGCGGGCAGTGGCCCTTCCACAGGCCATCTCCCCTCCAGTCTAGAAGTCCAACGACCAGGTCCCAGGCTTTCAACTCATCTCCTTCTCTCGGGGCCTTCTCTAGGGGCCCCAGGGAACTTCTGGGCTCTTTCTCTGCCTTCTAGGAGGCTCTGTGGGGCTGGGTCGAGTGCTCTCAGCCGACTTGGACCACACTGCCAGGTGTCTCCCCCTGCATTTGCCACCCTTCGACACAGGAGGATCAAGTGGGAGGATGTCCTCTCAGAGAGATCCATGGCGATCAGAACAGATATCCTCTCTCTTCCATTGTTTACCCTCATCTCTCAGGCGTTTCTACCATCTCTTGATTTCCCTGGAATTTCAACCCCAGGAGAGGGGGGGTGGGTCAGAAGCCCAACATTTGGCTTCCCACTCCTGTCTTTCTTGAAGGTTTTCCCCGAACCAATGGGCCTAAAACAACATTCATAACCTGATATGGTTTCTGTGGGCCAGCCATCCAGGTGCAACTAGCCAGGTCCCTGTGGCTCAGGATCTCTCACAAGGCTGCAGTCCAGAGGGCCTCTGGATCTTCAGTCATGTGCGGGCTTGTTGGGGGTAAGTCTGCTTTTGAGCTCACTCAGCTGGCTGTGAGCAGCCAGAGGCCCTCCATTGCTGGAAGCAAGAAAGAGTCATTCCTTGCCCCATGGGCCTCTCCAGCATAAAGCTCCCAAGGAGCAGCTGGCTTCCCTGGGAACAGATGAGGGAGGGAGGGACGGAGGGCGGGCAAGCCCAAGAGGAGACCAGTCTCTTTGTCAACTCACCTCCGAAGGGACATCCTATCACTTTGGCCACATTCTGTCCTTTACAAGGGAGTCAGTAGTTCTGACTCGAATCAAGAGGTGGAGTATGGAACACAAAACGATGTGTACCCAAGATGGGAATCGTTGGAGACCCTTAAAGGCTGCCCTCCCTACTTGGCTGGGACTTGACCTCAGCTAGCCACCACTATAATCTCTGCATCCTTCTATTATTATATATTATGTTAGATTATATTATATGCACTATTATCTTTGCATAGAATCATCACATCCTAGGACGTGAACGAGGGGAACATTTTACCAAGCCCTTCTGGGATCCTTCAGCAGCTTGCCTAGAAGTTCCTTGCCCAAGGGTGCCTGTCAGTTCAGTGTCTGGCTCCTGATTTCGGTTCAGGGCTGATCACGTGATCTGGGAAATCCAGACCAGCGTCTGGTTCAGCACTTGAGTCCGAAGCCTGTCGAGGAATCTCTCTAACTCGGCCCCTCCCCCGCCTGCATGTGTGTGCGTTCCTTTGTGTGTGTGTGTGTGTGCGCCGTCACCCTTTCTGTCTCTCCGAAGAAGAAGAAGAAGAAGAAGAAGAAGAAGAAGAAGAAGAAGAAGAAGAAGAAGAAGAAGAAGAAGAAGAACAGTAGTAGGCATAGTAGTAGAAGTTATTGGCACAGCAGGTGATCATTAGACAACCCTGGTTTGGAACGGGAGCTCTGAAATTCACTAGTGTGTGATCTTGGGGCAAGTTGTTTCCCCTGTCTGAACCTCAGTCAGACATGACACACTGGGTTATTGGGACGATTAAGGGATCGATAAAAGACACTTCAAACCGTCCCTTGCTTGGCATAGAATCCCTTAATCAAATCCATTCTCAGGAGCAGGAGTCTCAGCCATTGGATATTTTTATTTTTATTTGTGTTACGCTGAACACTGAAAAATATTCTCTCACACTCATACGGCTCCAGGGAATATGGAGCATCAGGCTAAAGGATGGGGTGGATCTCAAGTCAAAGGAGCCATGGGTATGGCTGAAGGGGTAAGCACAGGAGCTTTTGTGCTCTGGTTGTGAGTGTTGGTGGCTGCTGGGCAAGGGAATCAGACCTGCAGGGGACCCGAGAACTTGGAGTCTGGCCAGTGCACCCTTGCTCCCTTCTTGGGCTTCCTGGGTTTCAGGGGAGCCTTTGGCCCTTGAGGGTATTTGGAGGCTGTGCCCGGAACAGCAGGAGCAGGAGCAGGAGGCCCCCCGGAGACAGGCTGGACCTTGGGCCCAGAGTTGGCCAGCTTCTGCCTGAGGCAATGGTTTTGGGCCTGGAGCCTTTGGAACTCCCTCTCTGCCCACAGGACAGCCTTCTGGCTCTCCTCACTCCTCTTCTCCACCAGGAGGCGCTCCCGCTCATGCAAGGAGGCGATTTGCTGCCATTCTCGGTGCAGGTCGGCGGCCATGTTCCTATAGAGGCCCAAGTGCCAGTGGGCAGCATCCGCCTTCCTGCGCACCTTGGCAAGCTCGTTCTTCTCTTGCAGGCAGCGTGCCTTCTCCTCCATCATCTTCCTCTCCAGGTGTCTGAGGTGCTCTTCGCACAGCTTCGGCTCTGCCTCAAGCTTCAGGCGCAACTTCGGAATCTCACCGTCCAGGAGGGTGTTCCGAAGGTGAACAGGTCCTTGCTCAGCTTGGTGGCTTGTTGGGTTTCTTGGGAGCTCTTCATTCCTCTGACGTGCCTTCTTCAGTGCCCTGGACGGCTTGAATTGGTTCACGGGGCCCCCGCCTGAGGGCACGTGGTCAGGGGAGGAGGAGCCAGTCTCCACCTGCCTCCTTGAGCCCCCACCTTCCAGATGATCTCCAAGCAGCTCTAGCACATGCATCCCCTTCAGGAGGATCTGGCTGAGGGTGTGCTGTTGGCTCTGGCCCTCAGCGCTGGCCTGCCGCCGCACTCCTCCTTCAGGAAGCTCTGGCCTGCCTGCCTGCCCTGCCTCGTCCTGCACTCTCTGTCCACAGCTGCCAATCTCCTGAACCAGCGGGTCTGCACTTGCCTGCAGATCACGGCTGTCCTTGAAGCCTTCTGGTGTTTTCCTCACCAGGGCTTCTCCATCTTCCTGGGCTGCTCCACAGATGGGATTTTCAGGAGGCAGCTGGTGAGGGCTCTTCAACAGCCTTTCCCGAACTCCCTTCCGCAGTTGCGTGGTGTTTCCCACTGACCAATACCCGGCATCTTGATTCAGGGCAGCCAGAGCAAGAAGCTGGAACGGGAGAGGACTGGCCTTCGGCTCGGATGATGCGACAGCTCCACGGGCTTGTGCGTCCGGTTCGGTCTTCTCCATGCCTTTTCCAGAGACTTCCTCGTTCTGGGCACACTGCCACTTTCTTCTTCGGAAGCTGAGTGCACTCTTTCCCAGGAACACCACCACTGCAGTGCACACCAGGATCTCCCAGCGAAACCCAGAGACTCGTGGCACATGCGGCCAACGTTCGTCTATCACCAACCCAGCAGCCCACAGCTGCTCCAGGACAGCCCACAGCGGCTCCAGAACTGTGTGGGGAGGCATTTGGATGGCCCCCAGCTGGCTCCAAAGAGCCTTGTGGCTTGGTCTCCGATCACCAGTGTCTTCTGGGCCACTAGGAAGTGCTTGGAACCCCTACGAGGGTTCCGTCTCCAACGCAAACCAGTGCCTGGCAAAAGGAGCTGAAGGGAGGAGGGGTGGGGGAGGTGCACCTGAGTCTCCAAGGCACATCAGTGCCTGCAACCGGAGCTGACAGCAGGTGGGTTAGGGGAGGGGAATCGCTATATTGTACACCTGAAACAAAGACAACCCTATCGATCAATTTCTCGGAAGTACAATTTCAACATTAAAAAAAATATATTTAAAAAGCAAACTAGGTATCCAAAGGAGAAAACTAACAAATATCCAAACACTGAGAAAGTAACCTTCTAGATGATCAAAGACCAAAGATCAAATCTCAATGCATTGAAGTGAAGGAAAATGAACATACAACATATGAAAATGTGTGGGACACAGCACAATCAATGGACAGCACCATGTAGAGCAAACACTGCCTATGTTAGAAAGGAGGAGGAGCATCTGGGAGGCTCAGTCAGTTAGTCCAACTCTTGATTTTGACTCGGGTCATGATTAAACTCGAGGTTGTGAGACTGAACCTGCATTGTGCTGGTGCTGGGCATGGAGGCTGTTTAATAATCTCTCTCTCTCTCTCTCTCTCTCTCTCTGTACCCCTTCCCTGTCTCTCTCTCTCTCTCTCTCTCTCTCTCTGTCTCAAAACAATAAGCTCTCCACGTCAGAACCTAGAAAAAGATGAGAAAATAAAACTAAAGAAGAAAACCAAAGGAATCCTTCCACCCAGTTTCAAGATCTACAGCTATAGTAATCAAAAATGTGTGGTGTTGGTGAAGGGATAGACAAATGGAACAGTATAAAGATAGATAAGTGGAACAGGATCAAACCCAGAAAGAGACCAACCACCAACATGTCAATGGGATTCTGACAAAGGGGAAAAGCAATTCAATGGAGGAGTGACAGCGTTTTGAAGAAATGGTGCTAGAGCAAGTGGACTTCCAGAGACAAAGAAGAAGAAGGAGGCCCAAGAAGAAGAGGGAGGGGCAGAGAGGAGGAGGAGGTGGAGGTGGAGGACGAGGAGGACGAGGACCACAATCGAAGGCTCATCCTCTGTACAAAACTGAACTCGTGGCGCCTGGGTGACTCAGTCGCTGAGGCAGCCAGCTCTTCATTTCGGCTCTTGTCATGCTCTCAGGGTCCCGGGACAAAATCAGGCTCCAAGCTCACTGGGGAGTCTGCTTAAGGACGCTCTTTTCGCTTCTCCCTCCACCCCACGCCCCACTCATGCGCATGCTCACTCTCTCAAAAAGAAAAAAAAATTTGTTAAATTAACTCAAAATTAATCACCGCCTTCTACGTAAAATGATAAATCTTCTAGGGAAAAAAATGTCCAGAATGGACAGCTAGGTAAAGAATCCTCCGACTGGACATCAAATCATGTTCCGTTCAAGAAGAGTTGATTCATTAGACATGATCCAACAATCAGAATTGGAAGTCTGTAATGTGTGAAACACCTTGTGAAGAAGACCCAAAAGGGAAGCTACAAATTGGGAGAAAATAGGTGCAAACCACATACCTGATAAAGGACTCCTGTCGGAAGGAGAGAACCTCAAAAGATGACCCCCAAAGAAGCAAGCCATCCAGTCTGAAAAGAACAAAAACCAAAAAAATGGGCAAAAGACCGAAACCCTTTACCAAAGAGTATACAGATGGAAATCCCATAAAAAGGTACCATCGGGGCAATTCAAATTCAAACTCCAATGAGCTCTCACTGCACACCTATCAGCATGATGCAAACCAAATGCACCCGAGAGGGAGAGAGAGACCCCACTCCCCAATGCAAGGCAGGATGTGGAACGACTGGATCGCTCCTGCATCGCTGTTGGGAATGGAAGGTGATAGAGCTCCCTCTTGAAAACAGTTCACAGTTCCTTTTCTTTTTCAAGGCCTGGATTTAAATTCCAGGGAACAAGCAGTAGAATATGCTTTTCGGGTGCACAGGATAGTGACCCAACCCTCCACACAGTTTCTCTGAAAACTAGACTTGCAACCACCCTAGGACCCCAGTCATTGCACTCTTGGCATTTCTCTGCGAGAAATCCAAACTTACGTTTGCTCAAAAACCTGTGCAGGAACGGATCTGTGTCCTGATGGAAGCAGTGGGGCTGCCAAGGGGGTAGAAGTGACTGCAGTGGTTGGATATTGACACTGGACAGCCTTGTAAGAGATGTTCTCATCTTGCTTCTTTGAAGGCCCCTTCCCATTCATGGTGGTCCTGGGGACAAGGAGAAAAGGAATGTCAACGATTTCAAGAAGTTGAAAGGATTTCAAGAAGTTGAAACCAAGCATTAGAACACCATCTCTTCTACATGAATTCATTCTCATATTCACCCCCAGTCTCCCAAAACAGACAGGAGGGGTCTGGTCCAACAGGGGTTGCGGGCAGTGGCCCTTCCACAGGCCATCTCCCCTCCAGTCTAGAAGTCCAACGACCAGGTCCCAGGCTTTCAACTCATCTCCTTCTCTCGGGGCCTTCTCTAGGGGCCCCAGGGAACTTCTGGGCTCTTTCTCTGCCTTCTAGGAGGCTCTGTGGGGCTGGGTCGAGTGCTCTCAGCCGACTTGGACCACACTGCCAGGTGTCTCCCCCTGCATTTGCCACCCTTCGACACAGGAGGATCAAGTGGGAGGATGTCCTCTCAGAGAGATCCATGGCGATCAGAACAGATATCCTCTCTCTTCCATTGTTTAGCCTCATCTCTCAGGCGTTTCTACCATCTCTTGATTTCCCTGGAATTTCAACCCCAGGAGAGGGGGGGTGGGTCAGAAGCCAAACATTTGGCTTCCCACTCCTGTCTTTCTTGAAGGTTTTCCCCGAACCAATGGGCCTAAAACAACATTCATAACCTGATATGGTTTCTGTGGGCCAGCCATCCAGGTGCAACTAGCCAGGTCCCTGTGGCTCAGGATCTCTCACAAGGCTGCAGTCCAGAGGGCCTCTGGATCTTCAGTCATCTGCGGGCTTGTTGGGGGTAAGTCTGCTTTTGAGCTCACTCAGCTGGCTGTGAGCAGCCAGAGGCCCTCCATTGCTGGAAGCAAGAAAGAGTCATTCCTTGCCCCATGGGCCTCTCCAGCATAAAGCTCCCAAGGAGCAGCTGGCTTCCCTGGGAACAGATGAGGGAGGGAGGGACGGAGGGCGGGCAAGCCCAAGAGGAGACCAGTCTCTTTGTCAACTCACCTCCGAAGGGACATCCTATCACTTTGGCCACATTCTGTCCTTTACAAGGGAGTCAGTAGTTCTGACTCGAATCAAGAGGTGGAGTATGGAACACAAAACGATGTGTACCCAAGATGGGAATCGTTGGAGACCCTTAAAGGCTGCCCTCCCTACTTGGCTGGGACTTGACCTCAGCTAGCCACCACTATAATCTCTGCATCCTTCTATTATTATATATTATGTTAGATTATATCATATGCACTATTATCTTTGCACAGAATCATCACATCCTAGGACGTGAACGAGGGGAACATTTTACCAAGCCCTTCTGGGATCCTTCAGCAGCTTGCCTAGAAGTTCCTTGCCCAAGGGTGCCTGTCAGTTCAGTGTCTGGCTCCTGATTTCGGTTCAGGGCTGATCACGTGATCTGGGAAATCCAGACCAGCGTCTGGTTCAGCACTTGAGTCCGAAGCCTGTCGAGGAATCTCTCTAACTCGGCCCCTCCCCCGCCTGCATGTGTGTGCGTTCCTTTGTGTGTGTGTGTGTGCGCCGTCACCCTTTCTGTCTCTCCGAAGAAGAAGAAGAAGAAGAAGAAGAAGAAGAAGAAGAAGAAGAAGAAGAAAGAAGGAAGAAGAAGAAGAAGAAGAAGAAGAAGAAGAAGAAGAAGAAGGAGAAGAAGAAAGAAGAAGAAGAAGAAGAAGAAGAAGAAGGAGAAGAAGGAGAAGGAGAAGGAGAAGGAGAAGAAGAAGAAGAAGGAGAAGGAGAAGGAGAAGGAGAAGAAGGAGAAGGAGAAGGAGAAGGAGGAGGAGGAGGAGGAGGAGGAGGAGGAGGAGGAGGAGGAGGAGGAGGAGGAGGAGGAGGAGGAGGAGGAGGAGGAGAAGGAGAAGGAGAAGGAGAAGGAGAAGGAGAAGGAGAAGGAGAAGGAGAAGAAGAAGAAGAAGAAGAAGAAGAAGAAGAAGAAGAAGAAGAAGAAGAAAGAAGAAGAAGAAGAAGAAGAAGAAGAAGAAGAAGAAGAAGAAGAAGAAGAAGAAGAAGAAGAAGAGTAGTAGGCATAGTAGTAGAAGTTATTGGCACAGCAGGTGATCATTAGACAACCCTGGTTTGGAACGGGAGCTCTGAAATTCACTAGCTGTGTGATCTTGGGGCAAGTTGTTTCCCCTGTCTGAACCTCAGTCAGACATGACACACTGGGTTATTGGGACGATGAAGGGATCGATAAAAGACACTTCAAACCGTCCCTTGCTTGGCATAGAATCCCTTAATCAAATCCATTCTCAGGAGCAGGAGTCTCAGCCATTGGATATTTTTATTTTTATTTGTGTTACGCTGAACACTGAAAAATATTCTCTCACACTCATACGGCTCCAGGGAATATGGAGCATCAGGCTAAAGGATGGGGTGGATCTCAAGTCAAAGGAGCCATGGGTATGGCTGAAGGGGTAAGCACAGGAGCTTTTGTGCTCTGGTTGTGAGTGTTGGTGGCTGCTGGGCAAGGGAATCAGACCTGCAGGGGACCCGAGAACTTGGAGTCTGGCCAGTGCACCCTTGCTCCCTTCTTGGGCTTCCTGGGTTTCAGGGGAGCCTTTGGCCCTTGAGGGTATTTGGAGGCTGTGCCCGGAACAGCAGGAGCAGGAGCAGGAGGCCCCCCGGAGACAGGCTGGACCTTGGGCCCAGAGTTGGCCAGCTTCTGCCTGAGGCAATGGTTTTGGGCCTGGAGCCTTTGGAACTCCCTCTCTGCCCACAGGACAGCCTTCTGGCTCTCCTCACTCCTCTTCTCCACCAGGAGGCGCTCCCGCTCATGCAAGGAGGCGATTTGCTGCCATTCTCGGTGCAGGTCGGCGGCCATGTTCCTATAGAGGCCCAAGTGCCAGTGGGCAGCATCCGCCTTCCTGCGCACCTTGGCAAGCTCGTTCTTCACTTGCAGGCAGCATGCCTTCTCCTCCATCATCTTCCTCTCCAGGTGTCTGAGGTGCTCTTCGCACAGCTTCGGCTCTGCCTCAAGCTTCAGGCGCAACTTCGGAATCTCACCGTCCAGGAGGGTGTTCCGAAGGTGAACAGGTCCTTGCTCAGCTTGGTGGCTTGTTGGGTTTCTTGGGAGCTCTTCATTCCTCTGACGTGCCTTCTTCAGTGCCCTGGACGGCTTGAATTGGTTCACGGGGCCCCCGCCTGAGGGCACGTGGTCAGGGGAGGAGGAGCCAGTCTCCACCTGCCTCCTTGAGCCCCCACCTTCCAGATGATCTCCAAGCAGCTCTAGCACATGCATCCCCTTCAGGAGGATCTGGCTGAGGGTGTGCTGTTGGCTCTGGCCCTCAGCGCTGGCCTGCCGCCGCACTCCTCCTTCAGGAAGCTCTGGCCTGCCTGCCTGCCCTGCCTCGTCCTGCACTCTCTGTCCACAGCTGCCAATCTCCTGAACCAGCGGGTCTGCACTTGCCTGCAGATCACGGCTGTCCTTGAAGCCTTCTGGTGTTTTCCTCACCAGGGCTTCTCCATCTTCCTGGGCTGCTCCACAGATGGGATTTTCAGGAGGCAGCTGGTGAGGGCTCTTCAACAGCCTTTCCCGAACTCCCTTCCGCAGTTGCGTGGTGTTTCCCACTGACCAATACCCGGCATCTTGATTCAGGGCAGCCAGAGCAAGAAGCTGGAACGGGAGAGGACTGGCCTTCGGCTCGGATGATGCGACAGCTCCACGCGCTTGTGCGTCCGGTTCGGTCTTCTCCATGCCTTTTCCAGAGACTTCCTCGTTCTGGGCACACTGCCACTTTCTTCTTCAGAAGCTGAGTGCACTCTTTCCCAGGAACACCACCACTGCAGTGCACACCAGGATCTCCCAGCGAAACCCAGAGACTCGTGGCACATGTGGCCAACGTTCGGATATCACCAACCCAGCAGCCCACAGCTGCTCCAGGACAGCCCACAGCCGCTCCAGAACTGTGTGGGGAGGCATTTGGATGGCCCCCAGCTGGCTCCAAAGAGCCTTGTGGCTTGGTCTCCGATCACCAGTGTCTTCTGGGCCACTAGGAAGTGCTTGGAACCCCTACGAGGGTTCCGTCTCCAACGCAAACCAGTGCCTGGCAACAGGAGCTGAAGGGAGGAGGGGTGGGGGAGGTGCACCTGAGTCTCCAAGGCACATCAGTGCCTGCAACCGGAGCTGACAGCAGGTGGGGTAGGGTAGGGGAATCGCTCTATTGTACACCTGAAACAAAGACAACCCTATCGATCAATTTCTCGGAAGTACAATTTCAACATTAAAAAAAATATATTTAAAAAGCCAACTAGGTATCCAAAGGAGAAAACTAACAAATATCCAAACACTGAGAAAGTAACCTTCTAGATGATCAAAGACCAAAGATCAAATCTCAATGCATTGAAGTGAAGGAAAATGAACATACAACATATGAAAATGTGTGGGACACAGCACAATCAATGGACAGCACCATGTAGAGCAAACACTGCCTATGTTAGAAAGGAGGAGGAGCATCTGGGAGGCTCAGTCAGTTAGTCCAACTCTTGATTTTGACTCGGCTCATGATTAAACTCGAGGTTGTGAGACTGAACCTGCATTGTGCTGGTGCTGGGCATGGAGGCTCTTTAATCATATCTCTCTCTCTCTCTCTCTCTCTCTCTCTGCACCCCTTCCCTGTCTCTCTCTCTCTCTCTCTCTCTCTCTCTGTCTGAAAACAATAAGCTCTCCACGTCAGAACCTAGAAAAAGATGAGAAAATAAAACTAAAGAAGAAAACCAAAGGAATCCTTCCACCCAGTTTCAAGATCTACAGCTATAGTAATCAAAAATGTGTGGTGTTGGTGAAGGGATAGACAAATGGAACAGTATAAAGATAGATAAGTGGAACAGGATCAAACCCAGAAAGAGACCAACCACCAACATGTCAATGGGATTCTGACAAAGGGGAAAAGCAATTCAATGGAGGAGTGACAGCGTTTTGAAGAAATGGTGCTAGAGCAAGTGGACTTCCAGAGACTAAGAAGAAGAAGGAGGCCCAAGAAGAAGAGGGAGGGGCAGAGAGGAGGAGGAGGTGGAGGTGGAGGACGAGGAGGACGAGGACCACAATCGAAGGCTCATCCTCTGTACAAAACTGAACTCGTGGCGCCTGGGTGACTCAGTCGCTGAGGCAGCCAGCTCTTCATTTCGGCTCTTGTCATGCTCTCAGGGTCCCGGGACAAAATCAGGCTCCAAGCTCACTGGGGAGTCTGCTTAAGGACGCTCTTTTCGCTTCTCCCTCCACCCCACGCCCCACTCATGCGCATGCTCACTCTCTCAAACAGAAAAAAAAATTTGTTAAATTAACTCAAAATTAATCACCGCCTTCTACGTAAAATGATAAATCTTCTAGGGAAAAAAATGTCCAGAATGGACAGCTAGGGAAAGAATCCTCCGACTGGACATCAAATCATGTTCCGTTCAAGAAGAGTTGATTCATTAGACATGATCCAACAATCAGAATTGGAAGTCTGTAATGTGTGAAACACCTTGTGAAGAAGACCCAAAAGGGAAGCTACAAACTGGGAGAAAATAGGTGCAAACCACATACCTGATAAAGGACTCCTGTCGGAAGGAGAGAACCTCAAAAGTGGACCCCCAAAGAAGCAAGCCATCCAGTCTGAAAAGAACAAAAACAAAAAAAATGGGCAAAAGACCGAAACCCTTTACCAAAGAGTATACAGATGGAAATCCCATAAAAAGGTACCATCGGGGCAATTCAAATTCAAACTCCAATGAGCTCTCACTGCACACCTATCAGCATGATGCAAACCAAATGCACCCGAGAGGGAGAGAGAGACCCCACTCCCCAATGCAAGGCAGGATGTGGAACGACTGGATCGCTCCTGCATCGCTGTTGGGAATGGAAGGTGATAGAGCTCCCTCTTGAAAACAGTTCACAGTTCCTTTTCTTTTTCAAGGCCTGGATTTAAATTCCAGGGAACAAGCAGTAGAATATGCTTTTCGGGTGCACAGGATAGTGACCCAACCCTCCACACAGTTTCTCTGAAAACTAGACTTGCAACCACCCTAGGACCCCAGTCATTGCACTCTTGGCATTTCTCTGCGAGAAATCCAAACTTACGTTTGCTCAAAAACCTGTACAGGAACGGATCTGTGTCCTGATGGAAGCAGTGGGGCTGCCAAGGGGGTAGAAGTGACTGCAGTGGTTGGATATTGACACTGGACAGCCTTGTAAGAGATGTTCTCATCTTGCTTCTTTGAAGGCCCCTTCCCATTCATGGTGGTCCTGGGGACAAGGAGAAAAGGAATGTCAACGATTTCAAGAAGTTGAAAGGATTTCAAGAAGTTGAAACCAAGCATTAGAACACCATCTCTTCTACATGAATTCATTCTCATATTCACCCCCAGTCTCCCAAAGCAGACAGGAGGGGTCTGGTCCAACAGGGGTTGCGGGCAGTGGCCCTTCCACAGGCCATCTCCCCTCCAGTCTAGAAGTCCAACGACCAGGTCCCAGGCTTTCAACTCATCTCATTCTCTCGGGGCCTTCTCTAGGGGCCCCAGGGAACTTCTGGGCTCTTTCTCTGCCTTCTAGGAGGCTCTGTGGGGCTGGGTCGAGTGCTCTCAGCCGACTTGGACCACACTGCCAGGTGTCTCCCCCTGCATTTGCCACCCTTCGACACAGGAGGATCAAGTGGGAGGATGTCCTCTCAGAGAGATCCATGGCGATCAGAACAGATATCCTCTCTCTTCCATTGTTTACCCTCATCTCTCAGGCGTTTCTACCATCTCTTGATTTCCCTGGAATTTCAACCCCAGGAGAGGGTGGGTGGGTCAGAAGCCAAACATTTGGCTTCCCACTCCTGTCTTTCTTGAAGGTTTTCCCCGAACCAATGGGCCTAAAACAACATTCATAACCTGATATGGTTTCTGTGGGCCAGCCATCCAGGTGCAACTAGCCAGGTCCCTGTGGCTCAGGATCTCTCACAAGGCTGCAGTCCAGAGGGCCTCTGGATCTTCAGTCATCTGCGGGCTTGTTGGGGGTAAGTCTGCTTTTGAGCTCACTCAGCTGGCTGTGAGCAGCCAGAGGCCCTCCATTGCTGGAAGCAAGAAAGAGTCATTCCTTGCCCCATGGGCCTCTCCAGCATAAAGCTCCCAAGGAGCAGCTGGCTTCCCTGGGAACAGATGAGGGAGGGAGGGACGGAGGGCGGGCAAGCCCAAGAGGAGACCAGTCTCTTTGTCAACTCACCTCCGAAGGGACATCCTATCACTTTGGCCACATTCTGTCCTTTACAAGGGAGTCAGTAGTTCTGACTCGAATCAAGAGGTGGAGTATGGAACACAAAACGATGTGTACCCAAGATGGGAATCGTTGGAGACCCTTAAAGGCTGCCCTCCCTACTTGGCTGGGACTTGACCTCAGCTAGCCACCACTATAATCTCTGCATCCTTCTATTATTATATATTATGTTAGATTATATCATATGCACTATTATCTTTGCATTGAATCATCACATCCTAGGACGTGAACGAGGGGAACATTTTACCAAGCCCTTCTGGGATCCTTCAGCAGCTTGCCTAGAAGTTCCTTGCCCAAGGGTGCCTGTCAGTTCAGTGTCTGGCTCCTGATTTCGGTTCAGGGCTGATCACGTGATCTGGGAAATCCAGACCAGCGTCTGGTTCAGCACTTGAGTCCGAAGCCTGTCGAGGAATCTCTCTAACTCGGCCCCTCCCCCGCCTGCATGTGTGTGCGTTCCTTTGTGTGTGTGTGTGTGCGCCGTCACCCTTTCTGTCTCTCCGAAGAAGAAGAAGAAGAAGAAGAAGAAGAAGAAGAAGAAGAAGAAGAAGAAGAAAGAAGGAAGAAGGAAGAAGGAAGAAGAAGAAGAAGAAGAAGAAGAAGAAGAAGAAGAAGAAGAACAGTAGTAGGCATAGTAGTAGAAGTTATTGGCACAGCAGGTGATCATTAGACAACCCTGGTTTGGAACGGGAGCTCTGAAATTCACTAGCTGTGTGATCTTGGGGCAAGTTGTTTCCCCTGTCTGAACCTCAGTCAGACATGACACACTGGGTTATTGGGACGATGAAGGGATCGATAAAAGACACTTCAAACCGTCCCTTGCTGGCATAGAATCCCTTAATCAAATCCATTCTCAGTAGCAGGAGTCTCAGCCATTGGATATTTTTATTTTTATTTGTGTTACGCTGAACACTGAAAAATATTCTCTCACACTCATACGGCTCCAGGGAATATGGAGCATCAGGCTAAAGGATGGGGTGGATCTCAAGTCAAAGGAGCCATGGGTATGGCTGAAGGGGTAAGCACAGGAGCTTTTGTGCTCTGGTTGTGAGTGTTGGTGGCTGCTGGGCAAGGGAATCAGACCTGCAGGGGACCCGAGAACTTGGAGTCTGGCCAGTGCACCCTTGCTCCCTTCTTGGGCTTCCTGGGTTTCAGGGGAGCCTTTGGCCCTTGAGGGTATTGGGAGGCTGTGCCCGGAACAGCAGGAGCAGGAGCAGGAGGCCCCCCGGAGACAGGCTGGACCTTGGGCCCAGAGTTGGCCAGCTTCTGCCTGAGGCAATGGTTTTGGGCCTGGAGCCTTTGGAACTCCCTCTCTGCCCACAGGACAGCCTTCTGGCTCTCCTCACTCCTCTTCTCCACCAGGAGGCGCTCCCGCTCATGCAAGGAGGCGATTTGCTGCCATTCTCGGTGCAGGTCGGCGGCCATGTTCCTATAGAGGCCCAAGTGCCAGTGGGCAGCATCTGCCTTCCTGCGCACCTTGGCAAGCTCGTTCTTCACTTGCAGGCAGCGTGCCTTCTCCTCCATCATCTTCCTCTCCAGGTGTCTGAGGTGCTCTTCGCACAGCTTCGGCTCTGCCTCAAGCTTCAGGCGCAACTTCGGAATCTCACCGTCCAGGAGGGTGTTCCGAAGGTGAACAGGTCCTTGCTCAGCTTGGTGGCTTGTTGGGTTTCTTGGGAGCTCTTCATTCCTCTGACGTGCCTTCTTCAGTGCCCTGGACGGCTTGAATTGGTTCACGGGGCCCCCGCCTGAGGGCACGTGGTCAGGGGAGGAGGAGCCAGTCTCCACCTGCCTCCTTGAGCCCCCACCTTCCAGATGATCTCCAAGCAGCTCTAGCACATGCATCCCCTTCAGGAGGATCTGGCTGAGGGTGTGCTGTTGGCTCTGGCCCTCAGCGCTGGCCTGCCGCCGCACTCCTCCTTCAGGAAGCTCTGGCCTGCCTGCCTGCCCTGCCTCGTCCTGCACTCTCTGTCCACAGCTGCCAATCTCCTGAACCAGCGGGTCTGCACTTGCCTGCAGATCACGGCTGTCCTTGAAGCCTTCTGGTGTTTTCCTCACCAGGGCTTCTCCATCTTCCTGGGCTGCTCCACAGATGGGATTTTCAGGAGGCAGCTGCTGAGGGCTCTTCAACAGCCTTTCCCGAACTCCCTTCAGCAGTTGCGTGGTGTTTCCCACTGACCAATACCCGGCATCTTGATTCAGGGCAGCCAGAGCAAGAAGCTGGAACGGGAGAGGACTGGCCTTCGGCTCGGATGATGCGACAGCTCCACGGGCTTGTGCGTCCGGTTCGGTCTTCTCCATGCCTTTTCCAGAGACTTCCTCGTTCTGGGCACACTGCCACTTTCTTCTTCGGAAGCTGAGTGCACTCTTTCCCAGGAACACCACCACTGCAGTGCACACCAGGATCTCCCAGCGAAACCCAGAGACTCGTGGCACATGTGGCCAACGTTCGGATATCACCAACCCAGCAGCCCACAGCTGCTCCAGGACAGCCCACAGCCGCTCCAGAACTGTGTGGGGAGGCATTTGGATGGCCCCCAGCTGGCTCCAAAGAGCCTTGTGGCTTGGTCTCCGATCACCAGTGTCTTCTGGGCCACTAGGAAGTGCTTGGAACCCCTACGAGGGTTCCGTCTCCAACGCAAACCAGTGCCTGGCAACAGGAGCTGAAGGGAGGAGGGGTGGGGGAGGTGCACCTGAGTCTCCAAGGCACATCAGTGCCTGCAACCGGAGCTGACAGCAGGTGGGTTAGGGGAGGGGAATCGCTATATTGTACACCTGAAACAAAGACAACCCTATCGATCAATTTCTCGGAAGTACAATTTCAACATTAAAAAAAATATATTTAAAAAGCAAACTAGGTATCCAGAGGAGAAAACTAACAAATATCGAAACACTGAGAAAGTAACCTTCTAGATGATCAAAGATCAAAGATCAAATCCCAATGCATTGAAGTGAAGGAAAATGAACATACAACATATGAAAATGTGTGGGACACAGCACAATCAATGGACAGCACCATGTAGAGCAATCACTGCCTATGTTAGAAAGGAGGAGGAGCATCTGGGAGGCTCAGTCAGTTAGTCCAACTCTTGATTTTGACTCGGGTCATGATTAAACTCGAGGTTGTGAGACTGAACCTGCATTGTGCTGGTGCTGGGCATGGAGGCTCTTTAATCATCTCTCTCTCTCTCTCTCTCTCTCTCTCTCTATGTACCCCTTCCCTGTCTCTCTCTCTCTCTCTCTCTCTCTCTCTGTCTCAAAACAATAAGCTCTCCACGTCAGAACCTAGAAAAAGATGAGAAAATAAAACTAAAGAAGAAAACCAAAGGAATCCTTCCACCCAGTTTCAAGATCTACAGCTATAGTAATCAAAAATGTGTGGTGTTGGTGAAGGGATAGACAAATGGAACAGTATAAAGATAGATAAGTGGAACAGGATCAAACCCAGAAAGAGACCAACCACCAACATGTCAATGGGATTCTGACAAAGGGGAAAAGCAATTCAATGGAGGAGTGACAGCGTTTTGAAGAAATGGTGCTAGAGCAAGTGGACTTCCAGAGACAAAGAAGAAGAAGGAGGCCCAAGAAGAAGAGGGAGGGGCAGAGAGGAGGAGGAGGTGGAGGTGGAGGACGAGGAGGACGAGGACCACAATCGAAGGCTCATCCTCTGTACAAAACTGAACTCGTGGCGCCTGGGTGACTCAGTCGCTGAGGCAGCCAGCTCTTCATTTCGGCTCTTGTCATGCTCTCAGGGTCCCGGGACAAAATCAGGCTCCAAGCTCACTGGGGAGTCTGCTTAAGGACGCTCTTTTCGCTTCTCCCTCCACCCCACGCCCCACTCATGCGCATGCTCACTCTCTCAAAAAGAAAAAAAAATTTGTTAAATTAACTCAAAATTAATCACCGCCTTCTACGTAAAATGATAAATCTTCTAGGGAAAAAAATGTCCAGAATGGACAGCTAGGTAAAGAATCCTCCGACTGGACATCAAATCATGTTCCGTTCAAGAAGAGTTGATTCATTAGACATGATCCAACAATCAGAATTGGAAGTCTGTAATGTGTGAAACACCTTGTGAAGAAGACCCAAAAGGGAAGCTACAAACTGGGAGAAAATAGGTGCAAACCACATACCTGATAAAGGACTCCTGTCGGAAGGAGAGAACCTCAAAAGTGGACCCCCAAAGAAGCAAGCCATCCAGTCTGAAAAGAACAAAAACAAAAAAAATGGGCAAAAGACCGAAACCCTTTACCAAAGAGTATACAGATGGAAATCCCATAAAAAGGTACCATCGGGGCAATTCAAATTCAAACTCCAATGAGCTCTCACTGCACACCTATCAGCATGATGCAAACCAAATGCACCCGAGAGGGAGAGAGAGACCCCACTCCCCAATGCAAGGCAGGATGTGGAACGACTGGATCGCTCCTGCATCGCTGTTGGGAATGGAAGGTGATAGAGCTCCCTCTTGAAAACAGTTCACAGTTCCTTTTCTTTTTCAAGGCCTGGATTTAAATTCCAGGGAACAAGCAGTAGAATATGCTTTTCGGGTGCACAGGATAGTGACCCAACCCTCCACACAGTTTCTCTGAAAACTAGACTTGCAACCACCCTAGGACCCCAGTCATTGCACTCTTGGCATTTCTCTGCGAGAAATCCAAACTTACGTTTGCTCAAAAACCTGTGCAGGAACGGATCTGTGTCCTGATGGAAGCAGTGGGGCTGCCAAGGGGGTAGAAGTGACTGCAGTGGTTGGATATTGACACTGGACAGCCTTGTAAGAGATGTTCTCATCTTGCTTCTTTGAAGGCCCCTTCCCATTCATGGTGGTCGTGGGGACAAGGAGAAAAGGAATGTCAACGATTTCAAGAAGTTGAAAGGATTTCAAGAAGTTGAAACCAAGCATTAGAACACCATCTCTTCTACATGAATTCATTCTCATATTCACCCCCAGTCTCCCAAAGCAGACAGGAGGGGTCTGGTCCAACAGGGGTTGCGGGCAGTGGCCCTTCCACAGGCCATCTCCCCTCCAGTCTAGAAGTCCAACGACCAGGTCCCAGGCTTTCAACTCATCTCCTTCTCTCGGGGCCTTCTCTAGGGGCCCCAGGGAACTTCTGGGCTCTTTCTCTGCCTTCTAGGAGGCTCTGTGGGGCTGGGTCGAGTGCTCTCAGCCGACTTGGACCACACTGCCAGGTGTCTCCCCCTGCATTTGCCACCCTTCGACACAGGAGGATCAAGTGGGAGGATGTCCTCTCAGAGAGATCCATGGCGATCAGAACAGATATCCTCTCTCTTCCATTGTTTACCCTCATCTCTCAGGCGTTTCTACCATCTCTTGATTTCCCTGGAATTTCAACCCCAGGAGAGGGGGGGTGGGTCAGAAGCCAAACATTTGGCTTCCCACTCCTGTCTTTCTTGAAGGTTTTCCCCGAACCAATGGGCCTAAAACAACATTCATAACCTGATATGGTTTCTGTGGGCCAGCCATCCAGGTGCAACTAGCCAGGTCCCTGTGGCTCAGGATCTCTCACAAGGCTGCAGTCCAGAGGGCCTCTGGATCTTCAGTCATCTGCGGGCTTGTTGGGGGTAAGTCTGCTTTTGAGCTCACTCAGCTGGCTGTGAGCAGCCAGAGGCCCTCCATTGCTGGAAGCAAGAAATAGTCATTCCTTGCCCCATGGGCCTCTCCAGCATAAAGCTCCCAAGGAGCAGCTGGCTTCCCTGGGAACAGATGAGGGAGGGAGGGACGGAGGGCGGGCAAGCCCAAGAGGAGACCAGTCTCTTTGTCAACTCACCTCCGAAGGGACATCCTATCACTTTGGCCACATTCTGTCCTTTACAAGGGAGTCAGTAGTTCTGACTCGAATCAAGAGGTGGAGTATGGAACACAAAACGATGTGTACCCAAGATGGGAATCGTTGGAGACCCTTAAAGGCTGCCCTCCCTACTTGGCTGGGACTTGACCTCAGCTAGCCACCACTATAATCTCTGCATCCTTCTATTATTATATATTATGTTAGATTATATTATATGCACTATTATCTTTGCATAGAATCATCACATCCTAGGACGTGAACGAGGGGAACATTTTACCAAGCCCTTCTGGGATCCTTCAGCAGCTTGCCTAGAAGTTCCTTGCCCAAGGGAGCCTGTCAGTTCAGTGTCTGGCTCCTGATTTCGGTTCAGGGCTGATCACGTGATCTGGGAAATCCAGACCAGCGTCTGGTTCAGCACTTGAGTCCGAAGCCTGTCGAGGAATCTCTCTAACTCGGCCCCTCCCCCGCCTGCATGTGTGTGCGTTCCTTTGTGTGTGTGTGTGTGTGCGCCATCACCCTTTCTGTCTCTCCGAAGAAGAAGAAGAAGAAGAAGAAGAAGAAGAAGAAGAAGAAGAAGAAGAAGAAGAAGAAGAAGAAGAAGAAGAACAGTAGTAGGCATAGTAGTAGAAGTTATTGGCACAGCAGGTGATCATTAGACAACCCTGGTTTGGAACGGGAGCTCTGAAATTCACTAGCTGTGTGATCTTGGGGCAAGTTGTTTCCCCTGTCTGAACCTCAGTCAGACATGACACACTGGGTTATTGGGACGATGAAGGGATCGATAAAAGACACTTCAAACCGTCCCTTGCTTGGCATAGAATCCCTTAATCAAATCCATTCTCAGGAGCAGGAGTCTCAGCCATTGGATATTTTTATTTTTATTTGTGTTACGCTGAACACTGAAAAATATTCTCTCACACTCATACGGCTCCAGGGAATATGGAGCATCAGGCTAAAGGATGGGGTGGATCTCAAGTCAAAGGAGCCATGGGTATGGCTGAAGGGGTAAGCACAGGAGCTTTTGTGCTCTGGTTGTGAGTGTTGGTGGCTGCTGGGCAAGGGAATCAGACCTGCAGGGGACCCGAGAACTTGGAGTCTGGCCAGTGCACCCTTGCTCCCTTCTTGGGCTTCCTGGGTTTCAGGGGAGCCTTTGGCCCTTGAGGGTATTTGGAGGCTGTGCCCGGAACAGCAGGAGCAGGAGCAGGAGGCCCCCCGGAGACAGGCTGGACCTTGGGCCCAGAGTTGGCCAGCTTCTGCCTGAGGCAATGGTTTTGGGCCTGGAGCCTTTGGAACTCCCTCTCTGCCCACAGGACAGCCTTCTGGCTCTCCTCACTCCTCTTCTCCACCAGGAGGTGCTCCCGCTCATGCAAGGAGGCGATTTGCTGCCATTCTCGGTGCAGGTCGGCGGCCATGTTCCTATAGAGGCCCAAGTGCCAGTGGGCAGCATCCGCCTTCCTGCGCACCTTGGCAAGCTCGTTCTTCACTTGCAGGCAGCGTGCCTTCTCCTCCATCATCTTCCTCTCCAGGTGTCTGAGGTGCTCTTCGCACAGCTTCGGCTCTGCCTCAAGCTTCAGGCGCAACTTCGGAATCTCACCGTCCAGGAGGGTGTTCCGAAGGTGAACAGGTCCTTGCTCAGCTTGGTGGCTTGTTGGGTTTCTTGGGAGCTCTTCATTCCTCTGACGTGCCTTCTTCAGTGCCCTGGACGGCTTGAATTGGTTCACGGGGCCCCCGCCTGAGGGCACGTGGTCAGGGGAGGAGGAGCCAGTCTCCACCTGCCTCCTTGAGCCCCCACCTTCCAGATGATCTCCAAGCAGCTCTAGCACATGCATCCCCTTCAGGAGGATCTGGCTGAGGGTGTGCTGTTGGCTCTGGCCCTCAGCGCTGGCCTGCCGCCGCACTCCTCCTTCAGGAAGCTCTGGCCTGCCTGCCTGCCCTGCCTCGTCCTGCACTCTCTGTCCACAGCTGCCAATCTCCTGAACCAGCGGGTCTGCACTTGCCTGCAGATCACGGCTGTCCTTGAAGCCTTCTGGTGTTTTCCTCACCAGGGCTTCTCCATCTTCCTGGGCTGCTCCACAGATGGGATTTTCAGGAGGCAGCTGGTGAGGGCTCTTCAACAGCCTTTCCCGAGCTCCCTTCCGCAGTTGCGTGGTGTTTCCCACTGACCAATACCCGGCATCTTGATTCAGGGCAGCCAGAGCAAGAAGCTGGAACGGGAGAGGACTGGCCTTCGGCTCGGATGATGCGACAGCTCCACGGGCTTGTGCGTCCGGTTCGGTCTTCTCCATGCCTTTTCCAGAGACTTCCTCGTTCTGGGCACACTGCCACTTTCTTCTTCGGAAGCTGAGTGCACTCTTTCCCAGGAACACCACCACTGCAGTGCACACCAGGATCTCCCAGCGAAACCCAGAGACTCGTGGCACATGTGGCCAACGTTCGTCTATCACCAACCCAGCAGCCCACAGCTGCTCCAGGACAGCCCACAGCCGCTCCAGAACTGTGTGGGGAGGCATTTGGATGGCCCCCAGCTGGCTCCAAAGAGCCTTGTGGCTTGGTCTCCGATCACCAGTGTCTTCTGGGCCACTAGGAAGTGCTTGGAACCCCTACGAGGGTTCCGTCTCCAACGCAAACCAGTGCCTGGCAACAGGAGCTGAAGGGAGGAGGGGTGGGGGAGGTGCACCTGAGTCTCCAAGGCACATCAGTGCCTGCAACCGGAGCTGACAGCAGGTGGGTTAGGGGAGGGGAATCGCTATATTGTACACCTGAAACAAAGACAACCCTATCGATCAATTTCTCGGAAGTACAATTTCAACATTAAAAAAAATATATTTAAAAAGCAAACTAGGTATCCAGAGGAGAAAACTAACAAATATCGAAACACTGAGAAAGTAACCTTCTAGATGATCAAAGATCAAAGATCAAATCCCAATGCATTGAAGTGAAGGAAAATGAACATACAACATATGAAAATGTGTGGGACACAGCACAATCAATGGACAGCACCATGTAGAGCAATCACTGCCTATGTTAGAAAGGAGGAGGAGCATCTGGGAGGCTCAGTCAGTTAGTCCAACTCTTGATTTTGACTCGGGTCATGATTAAACTCGAGGTTGTGAGACTGAACCTGCATTGTGCTGGTGCTGGGCATGGAGGCTGTTTAATAATCTCTCTCTCTCTCTCTCTCTCTCTCTCTCTGTACCCCTTCCCTGTCTCTCTCTCTCTCTCTCTCTCTCTCTGTCTCAAAACAATAAGCTCTCCACGTCAGAACCTAGAAAAAGATGAGAAAATAAAACTAAAGAAGAAAACCAAAGGAATCCTTCCACCCAGTTTCAAGATCTACAGCTATAGTAATCAAAAATGTGTGGTGTTGGTGAAGGGATAGACAAATGGAACAGTATAAAGATAGATAAGTGGAACAGGATCAAACCCAGAAAGAGACCAACCACCAACATGTCAATGGGATTCTGACAAAGGGGAAAAGCAATTCAATGGAGGAGTGACAGCGTTTTGAAGAAATGGTGCTAGAGCAAGTGGACTTCCAGAGACAAAGAAGAAGAAGGAGGCCCAAGAAGAAGAGGGAGGGGCAGAGAGGAGGAGGAGGTGGAGGTGGAGGACGAGGAGGACGAGGACCACAATCGAAGGCTCATCCTCTGTACAAAACTGAACTCGTGGCGCCTGGGTGACTCAGTCGCTGAGGCAGCCAGCTCTTCATTTCGGCTCTTGTCATGCTCTCAGGGTCCTGGGACAAAATCAGGCTCCAAGCTCACTGGGGAGTCTGCTTAAGGACGCTCTTTTCGCTTCTCCCTCCACCCCACGCCCCACTCATGCACATGCTCACTCTCTCAAAAAGAAAAAAAAATTTGTTAAATTAACTCAAAATTAATCACCGCCTTCTACGTAAAATGATAAATCTTCTAGGGAAAAAAATGTCCAGAATGGACAGCTAGGTAAAGAATCCTCCGACTGGACATCAAATCATGTTCCGTTCAAGAAGAGTTGATTCATTAGACATGATCCAACAATCAGAATTGGAAGTCTGTAATGTGTGAAACACCTTGTGAAGAAGACCCAAAAGGGAAGCTACAAATTGGGAGAAAATAGGTGCAAACCACATACCTGATAAAGGACTCCTGTCGGAAGGAGAGAACCTCAAAAGATGACCCCCAAAGAAGCAAGCCATCCAGTCTGAAAAGAACAAAAACAAAAAAAATGGGCAAAAGACCGAAACCCTTTACCAAAGAGTATACAGATGGAAATCCCATAAAAAGGTACCATCGGGGCAATTCAAATTCAAACTCCAATGAGCTCTCACTGCACACCTATCAGCATGATGCAAACCAAATGCACCCGAGAGGGAGAGAGAGACCCCACTCCCCAATGCAAGGCAGGATGTGGAACGACTGGATCGCTCCTGCATCGCTGTTGGGAATGGAAGGTGATAGAGCTCCCTCTTGAAAACAGTTCACAGTTCCTTTTCTTTTTCAAGGCCTGGATTTAAATTCCAGGGAACAAGCAGTAGAATATGCTTTTCGGGTGCACAGGATAGTGACCCAACCCTCCACACAGTTTCTCTGAAAACTAGACTTGCAACCACCCTAGGACCCCAGTCATTGCACTCTTGGCATTTCTCTGCGAGAAATCCAAACTTACGTTTGCTCAAAAACCTGTGCAGGAACGGATCTGTGTCCTGATGGAAGCAGTGGGGCTGCCAAGGGGGTAGAAGTGACTGCAGTGGTTGGATATTGACACTGGACAGCCTTGTAAGAGATGTTCTCATCTTGCTTCTTTGAAGGCCCCTTCCCATTCATGGTGGTCCTGGGGACAAGGAGAAAAGGAATGTCAACGATTTCAAGAAGTTGAAAGGATTTCAAGAAGTTGAAACCAAGCATTAGAACACCATCTCTTCTACATGAATTCATTCTCATATTCACCCCCAGTCTCCTAAAGCAGACAGGAGGGGTCTGGTCCAACAGGGGTTGCGGGCAGTGGCCCTTCCACAGGCCATCTCCCCTCCAGTCTAGAAGTCCAACGACCAGGTCCCAGGCTTTCAACTCATCTCCTTCTCTCGGGGCCTTCTCTAGGGGCCCCAGGGAACTTCTGGGCTCTTTCTCTGCCTTCTAGGAGGCTCTGTGGGGCTGGGTCGAGTGCTCTCAGCCGACTTGGACCACACTGCCAGGTGTCTCCCCCTGCATTTGCCACCCTTCGACACAGGAGGATCAAGTGGGAGGATGTCCTCTCAGAGAGATCCATGGCGATCAGAACAGATATCCTCTCTCTTCCATTGTTTACCCTCATCTCTCAGGCGTTTCTACCATCTCTTGATTTCCCTGGAATTTCAACCCCAGGAGAGGGGGGGTGGGTCAGAAGCCAAACATTTGGCTTCCCACTCCTGTCTTTCTTGAAGGTTTTCCCCGAACCAATGGGCCTAAAACAACATTCATAACCTGATATGGTTTCTGTGGGCCAGCCATCCAGGTGCAACTAGCCAGGTCCCTGTGGCTCAGGATCTCTCACAAGGCTGCAGTCCAGAGGGCCTCTGGATCTTCAGTCATGTGCGGGCTTGTTGGGGGTAAGTCTGCTTTTGAGCTCACTCAGCTGGCTGTGAGCAGCCAGAGGCCCTCCATGGCTGGAAGCAAGAAAGAGTCATTCCTTGCCCCATGGGCCTCTCCAGCATAAAGCTCCCAAGGAGCAGCTGGCTTCCCTGGGAACAGATGAGGGAGGGAGGGACGGAGGGCGGGCAAGCCCAAGAGGAGACCAGTCTCTTTGTCAACTCACCTCCGAAGGGACATCCTATCACTTTGGCCACATTCTGTCCTTTACAAGGGAGTCAGTAGTTCTGACTCGAATCAAGAGGTGGAGTATGGAACACAAAACGATGTGTACCCAAGATGGGAATCGTTGGAGACCCTTAAAGGCTGCCCTCCCTACTTGGCTGGGACTTGACCTCAGCTAGCCACCACTATAATCTCTGCATCCTTCTATTATTATATATTATGTTAGATTATATTATATGCACTATTATCTTTGCATAGAATCATCACATCCTAGGACGTGAACGAGGGGAACATTTTACCAAGCCCTTCTGGGATCCTTCAGCAGCTTGCCTAGAAGTTCCTTGCCCAAGGGTGCCTGTCAGTTCAGTGTCTGGCTCCTGATTTCGGTTCAGGGCTGATCACGTGATCTGGGAAATCCAGACCAGCGTCTGGTTCAGCACTTGAGTCCGAAGCCTGTCGAGGAATCTCTCTAACTCGGCCCCTCCCCCGCCTGCATGTGTGTGCGTTCCTTTGTGTGTGTGTGTGTGTGCGCCGTCACCCTTTCTGTCTCTCCGAAGAAGAAGAAGAAGAAGAAGAAGAAGAAGAAGAAGAAGAAGAAGAAGAAGAAGAAGAAGAAGAACAGTAGTAGGCATAGTAGTAGAAGTTATTGGCACAGCAGGTGATCATTAGACAACCCTGGTTTGGAACGGGAGCTCTGAAATTCACTAGTGTGTGATCTTGGGGCAAGTTGTTTCCCCTGTCTGAACCTCAGTCAGACATGACACACTGGGTTATTGGGACGATTAAGGGATCGATAAAAGACACTTCAAACCGTCCCTTGCTTGGCATAGAATCCCTTAATCAAATCCATTCTCAGGAGCAGGAGTCTCAGCCATTGGATATTTTTATTTTTATTTGTGTTACGCTGAACACTGAAAAATATTCTCTCACACTCATACGGCTCCAGGGAATATGGAGCATCAGGCTAAAGGATGGGGTGGATCTCAAGTCAAAGGAGCCATGGGTATGGCTGAAGGGGTAAGCACAGGAGCTTTTGTGCTCTGGTTGTGAGTGTTGGTGGCTGCTGGGCAAGGGAATCAGACCTGCAGGGGACCCGAGAACTTGGAGTCTGGCCAGTGCACCCTTGCTCCCTTCTTGGGCTTCCTGGGTTTCAGGGGAGCCTTTGGCCCTTGAGGGTATTTGGAGGCTGTGCCCGGAACAGCAGGAGCAGGAGCAGGAGGCCCCCCGGAGACAGGCTGGACCTTGGGCCCAGAGTTGGCCAGCTTCTGCCTGAGGCAATGGTTTTGGGCCTGGAGCCTTTGGAACTCCCTCTCTGCCCACAGGACAGCCTTCTGGCTCTCCTCACTCCTCTTCTCCACCAGGAGGCGCTCCCGCTCATGCAAGGAGGCGATTTGCTGCCATTCTCGGTGCAGGTCGGCGGCCATGTTCCTATAGAGGCCCAAGTGCCAGTGGGCAGCATCCGCCTTCCTGCGCACCTTGGCAAGCTCGTTCTTCACTTGCAGGCAGCGTGCCTTCTCCTCCATCATCTTCCTCTCCAGGTGTCTGAGGTGCTCTTCGCACAGCTTCGGCTCTGCCTCAAGCTTCAGGCGCAACTTCGGAATCTCACCGTCCAGGAGGGTGTTCCGAAGGTGAACAGGTCCTTGCTCAGCTTGGTGGCTTGTTGGGTTTCTTGGGAGCTCTTCATTCCTCTGACGTGCCTTCTTCAGTGCCCTGGACGGCTTGAATTGGTTCACGGGGCCCCCGCCTGAGGGCACGTGGTCAGGGGAGGAGGAGCCAGTCTCCACCTGCCTCCTTGAGCCCCCACCTTCCAGATGATCTCCAAGCAGCTCTAGCACATGCATCCCCTTCAGGAGGATCTGGCTGAGGGTGTGCTGTTGGCTCTGGCCCTCAGCGCTGGCCTGCCGCCGCACTCCTCCTTCAGGAAGCTCTGGCCTGCCTGCCTGCCCTGCCTCGTCCTGCACTCTCTGTCCACAGCTGCCAATCTCCTGAACCAGCGGGTCTGCACTTGCCTGCAGATCACGGCTGTCCTTGAAGCCTTCTGGTGTTTTCCTCACCAGGGCTTCTCCATCTTCCTGGGCTGCTCCACAGATGGGATTTTCAGGAGGCAGCTGGTGAGGGCTCTTCAACAGCCTTTCCCGAACTCCCTTCCGCAGTTGCGTGGTGTTTCCCACTGACCAATACCCGGCATCTTGATTCAGGGCAGCCAGAGCAAGAAGCTGGAACGGGAGAGGACTGGCCTTCGGCTCGGATGATGCGACAGCTCCACGGGCTTGTGCGTCCGGTTCGGTCTTCTCCATGCCTTTTCCAGAGACTTCCTCGTTCTGGGCACACTGCCACTTTCTTCTTCGGAAGCTGAGTGCACTCTTTCCCAGGAACACCACCACTGCAGTGCACACCAGGATCTCCCAGCGAAACCCAGAGACTCGTGGCACATGCGGCCAACGTTCGTCTATCACCAACCCAGCAGCCCACAGCTGCTCCAGGACAGCCCACAGCGGCTCCAGAACTGTGTGGGGAGGCATTTGGATGGCCCCCAGCTGGCTCCAAAGAGCCTTGTGGCTTGGTCTCCGATCACCAGTGTCTTCTGGGCCACTAGGAAGTGCTTGGAACCCCTACGAGGGTTCCGTCTCCAACGCAAACCAGTGCCTGGCAAAAGGAGCTGAAGGGAGGAGGGGTGGGGGAGGTGCACCTGAGTCTCCAAGGCACATCAGTGCCTGCAACCGGAGCTGACAGCAGGTGGGGTAGGGGAGGGGAATCGCTATATTGTACACCTGAAACAAAGACAACCCTATCGATCAATTTCTCGGAAGTACAATTTCAACATTAAAAAAAATATATTTAAAAAGCAAACTAGGTATCCAAAGGAGAAATCTAACAAATATCCAAACACTGAGAAAGTAACCTTCTAGATGATCAAAGACCAAAGATCAAATCTCAATGCATTGAAGTGAAGGAAAATGAACATACAACATATGAAAATGTGTGGGACACAGCACAATCAATGGACAGCACCATGTAGAGCAAACACTGCCTATGTTAGAAAGGAGGAGGAGCATCTGGGAGGCTCAGTCAGTTAGTCCAACTCTTGATTTTGACTCGGCTCATGATTAAACTCGAGGTTGTGAGACTGAACCTGCATTGTGCTGGTGCTGGGCATGGAGGCTCTTTAATCATATCTCTCTCTCTCTCTCTCTCTCTCTCTGCACCCCTTCCCTGTCTCTCTCTCTCTCTCTCTCTCTCTCTGTCTGAAAACAATAAGCTCTCCACGTCAGAACCTAGAAAAAGATGAGAAAATAAAACTAAAAAAGAAAACCAAAGGAATCCTTCCACCCAGTTTCAAGATCTACAGCTATAGTAATCAAAAAGGTGTGGTGTTGGTGAAGGGATAGACAAATGGAACAGTATAAAGATAGATAAGTGGAACAGGATCAAACCCAGAAAGAGACCAACCACCAACATGTCAATGGGATTCTGACAAAGGGGAAAAGCAATTCAATGGAGGAGTGACAGCGTTTTGAAGAAATGGTGCTAGAGCAAGTGGACTTCCAGAGACAAAGAAGAAGAAGGAGGCCCAAGAAGAAGAGGGAGGGGCAGAGAGGAGGAGGAGGTGGAGGTGGAGGACGAGGAGGACGAGGACCACAATCGAAGGCTCATCCTCTGTACAAAACTGAACTCGTGGCGCCTGGGTGACTCAGTCGCTGAGGCAGCCAGCTCTTCATTTCGGCTCTTGTCATGCTCTCAGGGTCCCGGGACAAAATCAGGCTCCAAGCTCACTGGGGAGTCTGCTTAAGGACGCTCTTTTCGCTTCTCCCTCCACCCCACGCCCCACTCATGCGCATGCTCACTCTCTCAAAAAGAAAAAAAAAATTGTTAAATTAACTCAAAATTAATCACCGCCTTCTACGTAAAATGATAAATCTTCTAGGGAAAAAAATGTCCAGAATGGACAGCTAGGTAAAGAATCCTCCGACTGGACATCAAATCATGTTCCGTTCAAGAAGAGTTGATTCATTAGACATGTTCCAACAATCAAAATTGGAAGTCTGTAATGTGTGAAACACCTTGTGAAGAAGACCCAAAAGGGAAGCTACAAACTGGGAGAAAATAGGTGCAAACCACATACCTGATAAAGGACTCCTGTCGGAAGGAGAGAACCTCAAAAGATGACCCCCAAAGAAGCAAGCCATCCAGTCTGAAAAGAACAAAAACCAAAAAAATGGGCAAAAGACCGAAACCCTTTACCAAAGAGTATACAGATGGAAATCCCATAAAAAGGTACCATCGGGGCAATTCAAATTCAAACTCCAATGAGCTCTCACTGCACACCTATCAGCATGATGCAAACCAAATGCACCCGAGAGGGAGAGAGAGACCCCACTCCCCAATGCAAGGCAGGATGTGGAACGACTGGATCGCTCCTGCATCGCTGTTGGGAATGGAAGGTGATAGAGCTCCCTCTTGAAAACAGTTCACAGTTCCTTTTCTTTTTCAAGGCCTGGATTTAAATTCCAGGGAACAAGCAGTAGAATATGCTTTTCGGGTGCACAGGATAGTGACCCAACCCTCCACACAGTTTCTCTGAAAACTAGACTTGCAACCACCCTAGGACCCCAGTCATTGCACTCTTGGCATTTCTCTGCGAGAAATCCAAACTTACGTTTGCTCAAAAACCTGTACAGGAACGGATCTGTGTCCTGATGGAAGCAGTGGGGCTGCCAAGGGGGTAGAAGTGACTGCAGTGGTTGGATATTGACACTGGACAGCCTTGTAAGAGATGTTCTCATCTTGCTTCTTTGAAGGCCCCTTCCCATTCATGGTGGTCCTGGGGACAAGGAGAAAAGGAATGTCAACGATTTCAAGAAGTTGAAAGGATTTCAAGAAGTTGAAACCAAGCATTAGAACACCATCTCTTCTACATGAATTCATTCTCATATTCACCCCCAGTCTCCCAAAGCAGACAGGAGGGGTCTGGTCCAACAGGGGTTGCGGGCAGTGGCCCTTCCACAGGCCATCTCCCCTCCAGTCTAGAAGTCCAACGACCAGGTCCCAGGCTTTCAACTCGTCTCCTTCTCTCGGGGCCTTCTCTAGGGGCCCCAGGGAACTTCTGGGCTCTTTCTCTGCCTTCTAGGAGGCTCTGTGGGGCTGGGTCGAGTGCTCTCAGCCGACTTGGACCACACTGCCAGGTGTCTCCCCCTGCATTTGCCACCCTTCGACACAGGAGGATCAAGTGGGAGGATGTCCTCTCAGAGAGATCCATGGCGATCAGAACAGATATCCTCTCTCTTCCATTGTTTACCCTCATCTCTCAGGCGTTTCTACCATCTCTTGATTTCCCTGGAATTTCAACCCCAGGAGAGGGGGGGTGGGTCAGAAGCCAAACATTTGGCTTCCCACTCCTGTCTTTCTTGAAGGTTTTCCCCGAACCAATGGGCCTAAAACAACATTCATAACCTGATATGGATTCTGTGGGCCAGCCATCCAGGTGCAACTAGCCAGGTCCCTGTGGCTCAGGATCTCTCACAAGGCTGCAGTCCAGAGGGCCTCTGGATCTTCAGTCATCTGCGGGCTTGTTGGGGGTAAGTCTGCTTTTGAGCTCACTCAGCTGGCTGTGAGCAGCCAGAGGCCCTCCATGGCTGGAAGCAAGAAATAGTCATTCCTTGACCCATGGGCCTCTCCAGCATAAAGCTCCCAAGGAGCAGCTGGCTTCCCTGGGAACAGATGAGGGAGGGAGGGACGGAGGGCGGGCAAGCCCAAGAGGAGACCAGTCCCTTTGTCAACTCACCTCCGAAGGGACATCCTATCACTTTGGCCACATTCTGTCCTTTACAAGGGAGTCAGTAGTTCTGACTCGAATCAAGAGGTGGAGTATGGAACACAAAACGATGTGTACCCAAGATGGGAATCGTTGGAGACCCTTAAAGGCTGCCCTCCCTACTTGGCTGGGACTTGACCTCAGCTAGCCACCACTATAATCTCTGCATCCTCCTATTATTATATATTATGTTAGATTATATTATATGCACTATTATCTTTGCATAGAATCATCACATCCTAGGACGTGAACGAGGGGAACATTTTACCAAGCCCTTCTGGGATCCTTCAGCAGCTTGCCTAGAAGTTCCTTGCCCAAGGGTGCCTGTCAGTTCAGTGTCTGGCTCCTGATTTCGGTTCAGGGCTGATCACGTGATCTGGGAAATCCAGACCAGCGTCTGGTTCAGCACTTGAGTCCGAAGCCTGTCGAGGAATCTCTCTAACTCGGCCCCTCCCCCGCCTGCATGTGTGTGCGTTCCTTTGTGTGTGTGTGTGTGTGCGCCGTCACCCTTTCTGTCTCTCCGAAGAAGAAGAAGAAGAAGAAGAAGAAGAAGAAGAAGAAGAAGAAGAAGAAGAAGAACAGTAGTAGGCATAGTAGTAGAAGTTATTGGCACAGCAGGTGATCATTAGACAACCCTGGTTTGGAACGGGAGCTCTGAAATTCACTAGTGTGTGATCTTGGGGCAAGTTGTTTCCCCTGTCTGAACCTCAGTCAGACATGACACACTGGGTTATTGGGACGATGAAGGGATCGATAAAAGACACTTCAAACCGTCCCTTGCTTGGCATAGAATCCCTTAATCAAATCCATTCTCAGGAGCAGGAGTCTCAGCCATTGGATATTTTTATTTTTATTTGTGTTACGCTGAACACTGAAAAATATTCTCTCACACTCATACGGCTCCAGGGAATATGGAGCATCAGGCTAAAGGATGGGGTGGATCTCAAGTCAAAGGAGCCATGGGTATGGCTGAAGGGGTAAGCACAGGAGCTTTTGTGCTCTGGTTGTGAGTGTTGGTGGCTGCTGGGCAAGGGAATCAGACCTGCAGGGGACCCGAGAACTTGGAGTCTGGCCAGTGCACCCTTGCTCCCTTCTTGGGCTTCCTGGGTTTCAGGGGAGCCTTTGGCCCTTGAGGGTATTTGGAGGCTGTGCCCGGAACAGCAGGAGCAGGAGCAGGAGGCCCCCCGGAGACAGGCTGGACCTTGGGCCCAGAGTTGGCCAGCTTCTGCCTGAGGCAATGGTTTTGGGCCTGGAGCCTTTGGAACTCCCTCTCTGCCCACAGGACAGCCTTCTGGCTCTCCTCACTCCTCTTCTCCACCAGGAGGCGCTCCCGCTCATGCAAGGAGGCGATTTGCTGCCATTCTCGGTGCAGGTCGGCGGCCATGTTCCTATAGAGGCCCAAGTGCCAGTGGGCAGCATCCGCCTTCCTGCGCACCTTGGCAAGCTCGTTCTTCACTTGCAGGCAGCGTGCCTTCTCCTCCATCATCTTCCTCTCCAGGTGTCTGAGGTGCTCTTCGCACAGCTTCGGCTCTGCCTCAAGCTTCAGGCGCAACTTCGGAATCTCACCGTCCAGGAGGGTGTTCCGAAGGTGAACAGGTCCTTGCTCAGCTTGGTGGCTTGTTGGGTTTCTTGGGAGCTCTTCATTCCTCTGACGTGCCTTCTTCAGTGCCCTGGACGGCTTGAATTGGTTCACGGGGCCCCCGCCTGAGGGCACGTGGTCAGGGGAGGAGGAGCCAGTCTCCACCTGCCTCCTTGAGCCCCCACCTTCCAGATGATCTCCAAGCAGCTCTAGCACATGCATCCCCTTCAGGAGGATCTGGCTGAGGGTGTGCTGTTGGCTCTGGCCCTCAGCGCTGGCCTGCCGCCGCACTCCTCCTTCAGGAAGCTCTGGCCTGCCTGCCTGCCCTGCCTCGTCCTGCACTCTCTGTCCACAGCTGCCAATCTCCTGAACCAGCGGGTCTGCACTTGCCTGCAGATCACGGCTGTCCTTGAAGCCTTCTGGTGTTTTCCTCACCAGGGCTTCTCCATCTTCCTGGGCTGCTCCACAGATGGGATTTTCAGGAGGCAGCTGGTGAGGGCTCTTCAACAGCCTTTCCCGAACTCCCTTCCGCAGTTGCGTGGTGTTTCCCACTGACCAATACCCGGCATCTTGATTCAGGGCAGCCAGAGCAAGAAGCTGGACCGGGAGAGGACTGGCCTTCGGCTCGGATGATGCGACAGCTCCACGGGCTTGTGCGTCCGGTTCGGTCTTCTCCATGCCTTTTCCAGAGACTTCCTCGTTCTGGGCACACTGCCACTTTCTTCTTCGGAAGCTGAGTGCACTCTTTCCCAGGAACACCACCACTGCAGTGCACACCAGGATCTCCCAGCGAAACCCAGAGACTCGTGGCACATGTGGCCAACATTCGTCTATCACCAACCCAGCAGCCCACAGCTGCTCCAGGACAGCCCACAGCGGCTCCAGAACTGTGTGGGGAGGCATTTGGATGGCCCCCAGCTGGCTCCAAAGAGCCTTGTGGCTTGGTCTCCGATCACCAGTGTCTTCTGGGCCACTAGGAACTGCTTGGAACCCCTACGAGGGTTCCGTCTCCAACGCAAACCAGTGCCTGGCAAAAGGAGCTGAAGGGAGGAGGGGTGGGGGAGGTGCACCTGAGTCTCCAAGGCACATCAGTGCCTGCCACCGGAGCTGACAGCAGGTGGGGTAGGGGAGGGGAATCGCTATATTGTACACCTGAAACAAAGACAACCCTATCGATCAATTTCTCGGAAGTACAATTTCAACATTAAAAAAAATATATTTAAAAAGCAAACTAGGTATCCAAAGGAGAAATCTAACAAATATCCAAACACTGAGAAAGTAACCTTCTAGATGATCAAAGACCAAAGATCAAATCTCAATGCATTGAAGTGAAGGAAAATGAACATACAACATATGAAAATGTGTGGGACACAGCACAATCAATGGACAGCACCATGTAGAGCAATCACTGCCTATGTTAGAAAGGAGGAGGAGCATCTGGGAGGCTCAGTCAGTTAGTCCAACTCTTGATTTTGACTCGGCTCATGATTAAACTCGAGGTTGTGAGACTGAACCTGCATTGTGCTGGTGCTGGGCATGGAGGCTCTTTAATCATATCTCTCTCTCTCTCTCTCTCTCTCTCTCTCTGCACCCCTTCCCTGTCTCTCTCTCTCTCTCTCTCTCTCTCTCTGTCTGAAAACAATAAGCTCTCCACGTCAGAACCTAGAAAAAGATGAGAAAATAAAACTAAAGAAGAAAACCAAAGGAATCCTTCCACCCAGTTTCAAGATCTACAGCTATAGTAATCAAAAAGGTGTGGTGTTGGTGAAGGGATAGACAAATGGAACAGTATAAAGATAGATAAGTGGAACAGGATCAAACCCAGAAAGAGACCAACCACCAACATGTCAATGGGATTCTGACAAAGGGGAAAAGCAATTCAATGGAGGAGTGACAGCGTTTTGAAGAAATGGTGCTAGAGCAAGTGGACTTCCAGAGACAAAGAAGAAGAAGGAGGCCCAAGAAGAAGAGGGAGGGGCAGAGAGGAGGAGGAGGTGGAGGTGGAGGACGAGGAGGACGAGGACCACAATCGAAGGCTCATCCTCTGTACAAAACTGAACTCGTGGCGCCTGGGTGACTCAGTCGCTGAGGCAGCCAGCTCTTCATTTCGGCTCTTGTCATGCTCTCAGGGTCCCGGGACAAAATCAGGCTCCAAGCTCACTGGGGAGTCTGCTTAAGGACGCTCTTTTCGCTTCTCCCTCCACCCCACGCCCCACTCATGCGCATGCTCACTCTCTCAAACAGAAAAAAAAATTTGTTAAATTAACTCAAAATTAATCACCGCCTTCTACGTAAAATGATAAATCTTCTAGGGAAAAAAATGTCCAGAATGGACAGCTAGGTAAAGAATCCTCCGACTGGACATCAAATCATGTTCCGTTCAAGAAGAGTTGATTCATTAGACATGATCCAACAATCAGAATTGGAAGTCTGTAATGTGTGAAACACCTTGTGAAGAAGACCCAAAAGGGAAGCTACAAACTGGGAGAAAATAGGTGCAAACCACATACCTGATAAAGGACTCCTGTCGGAAGGAGAGAACCTCAAAAGTGGACCCCCAAAGAAGCAAGCCATCCAGTCTGAAAAGAACAAAAACAAAAAAAATGGGCAAAAGACCGAAACCCTTTACCAAAGAGTATACAGATGGAAATCCCATAAAAAGGTACCATCGGGGCAATTCAAATTCAAACTCCAATGAGCTCTCACTGCACACCTATCAGCATGATGCAAACCAAATGCACCCGAGAGGGAGAGAGAGACCCCACTCCCCAATGCAAGGCAGGATGTGGAACGACTGGATCGCTCCTGCATCGCTGTTGGGAATGGAAGGTGATAGAGCTCCCTCTTGAAAACAGTTCACAGTTCCTTTTCTTTTTCAAGGCCTGGATTTAAATTCCAGGGAACAAGCAGTAGAATATGCTTTTCGGGTGCACAGGATAGTGACCCAACCCTCCACACAGTTTCTCTGAAAACTAGACTTGCAACCACCCTAGGACCCCAGTCATTGCACTCTTGGCATTTCTCTGCGAGAAATCCAAACTTACGTTTGCTCAAAAACCTGTACAGGAACGGATCTGTGTCCTGATGGAAGCAGTGGGGCTGCCAAGGGGGTAGAAGTGACTGCAGTGGTTGGATATTGACACTGGACAGCCTTGTAAGAGATGTTCTCATCTTGCTTCTTTGAAGGCCCCTTCCCATTCATGGTGGTCCTGGGGACAAGGAGAAAAGGAATGTCAACGATTTCAAGAAGTTGAAAGGATTTCAAGAAGTTGAAACCAAGCATTAGAACACCATCTCTTCTACATGAATTCATTCTCATATTCACCCCCAGTCTCCCAAAGCAGACAGGAGGGGTCTGGTCCAACAGGGGTTGCGGGCAGTGGCCCTTCCACAGGCCATCTCCCCTCCAGTCTAGAAGTCCAACGACCAGGTCCCAGGCTTTCAACTCATCTCCTTCTCTCGGGGCCTTCTCTAGGGGCCCCAGGGAACTTCTGGGCTCTTTCTCTGCCTTCTAGGAGGCTCTGTGGGGCTGGGTCGAGTGCTCTCAGCCGACTTGGACCACACTGCCAGGTGTCTCCCCCTGCATTTGCCACCCTTCGACACAGGAGGATCAAGTGGGAGGATGTCCTCTCAGAGAGATCCATGGCGATCAGAACAGATATCCTCTCTCTTCCATTGTTTACCCTCATCTCTCAGGCGTTTCTACCATCTCTTGATTTCCCTGGAATTTCAACCCCAGGAGAGGGGGGGTGGGTCAGAAGCCAAACATTTGGCTTCCCACTCCTGTCTTTCTTGAAGGTTTTCCCCGAACCAATGGGCCTAAAACAACATTCATAACCTGATATGGTTTCTGTGGGCCAGCCATCCAGGTGCAACTAGCCAGGTCCCTGTGGCTCAGGATCTCTCACAAGGCTGCAGTCCAGAGGGCCTCTGGATCTTCAGTCATCTGCGGGCTTGTTGGGGGTAAGTCTGCTTTTGAGCTCACTCAGCTGGCTGTGAGCAGCCAGAGGCCCTCCATTGCTGGAAGCAAGAAAGAGTCATTCCTTGCCCCATGGGCCTCTCCAGCATAAAGCTCCCAAGGAGCAGCTGGCTTCCCTGGGAACAGATGAGGGAGGGAGGGACGGAGGGCGGGCAAGCCCAAGAGGAGACCAGTCTCTTTGTCAACTCACCTCCGAAGGGACATCCTATCACTTTGGCCACATTCTGTCCTTTACAAGGGAGTCAGTAGTTCTGACTCGAATCAAGAGGTGGAGTATGGAACACAAAACGATGTGTACCCAAGATGGGAATCGTTGGAGACCCTTAAAGGCTGCCCTCCCTACTTGGCTGGGACTTGACCTCAGCTAGCCACCACTATAATCTCTGCATCCTTCTATTATTATATATTATGTTAGATTATATTATATGCACTATTATCTTTGCATAGAATCATCACATCCTAGGACGTGAACGAGGGGAACATTTTACCAAGCCCTTCTGGGATCCTTCAGCAGCTTGCCTAGAAGTTCCTTGCCCAAGGGTGCCTGTCAGTTCAGTGTCTGGCTCCTGATTTCGGTTCAGGGCTGATCACGTGATCTGGGAAATCCAGACCAGCGTCTGGTTCAGCACTTGAGTCCGAAGCCTGTCGAGGAATCTCTCTAACTCGGCCCCTCCCCCGCCTGCATGTGTGTGCGTTCCTTTGTGTGTGTGTGTGTGCGCCGTCACCCTTTCTGTCTCTCCGAAGAAGAAGAAGAAGAAGAAGAAGAAGAAGAAGAAGAAGAAGAAGAAGAAGAAGAACAGTAGTAGGCATAGTAGTAGAAGTTATTGGCACAGCAGGTGATCATTAGACAACCCTGGTTTGGAACGGGAGCTCTAAAATTCACTAGCTGTGTGATCTTGGGGCAAGTTGTTTCCCCTGTCTGAACCTCAGTCAGACATGACACACTGGGTTATTGGGACGATGAAGGGATCGATAAAAGACACTTCAAACCGTCCCTTGCTTGGCATAGAATCCCTTAATCAAATCCATTCTCAGGAGCAGGAGTCTCAGCCATTGGATATTTTTATTTTTATTTGTGTTACGCTGAACACTGAAAAATATTCTCTCACACTCATAGGGCTCCAGGGAATATGGAGCATCAGGCTAAAGGATGGGGTGGATCTCAAGTCAAAGGAGCCATGGGTATGGCTGAAGGGGTAAGCACAGGAGCTTTTGTGCTCTGGTTGTGAGTGTTGGTGGCTGCTGGGCAAGGGAATCAGACCTGCAGGGGACCCGAGAACTTGGAGTCTGGCCAGTGCACCCTTGCTCCCTTCTTGGGCTTCCTGGGTTTCAGGGGAGCCTTTGGCCCTTGAGGGTATTTGGAGGCTGTGCCCGGAACAGCAGGAGCAGGAGCAGGAGGCCCCCCGGAGACAGGCTGGACCTTGGGCCCACAGTTGGCCAGCTTCTGCCTGAGGCAATGGTTTTGGGCCTGGAGCCTTTGGAACTCCCTCTCTGCCCACAGGACAGCCTTCTGGCTCTCCTCACTCCTCTTCTCCACCAGGAGGCGCTCCCGCTCATGCAAGGAGGCGATTTGCTGCCATTCTCGGTGCAGGTCGGCGGCCATGTTCCTATAGAGGCCCAAGTGCCAGTGGGCAGCATCCGCCTTCCTGCGCACCTTGGCAAGCTCGTTCTTCACTTGCAGGCAGCGTGCCTTCTCCTCCATCATCTTCCTCTCCAGGTGTCTGAGGTGCTCTTCGCACAGCTTCGGCTCTGCCTCAAGCTTCAGGCGCAACTTCGGAATCTCACCGTCCAGGAGGGTGTTCCGAAGGTGAACAGGTCCTTGCTCAGCTTGGTGGCTTGTTGGGTTTCTTGGGAGCTCTTCATTCCTCTGACGTGCCTTCTTCAGTGCCCTGGACGGCTTGAATTGGTTCACGGGGCCCCCGCCTGAGGGCACGTGGTCAGGGGAGGAGGAGCCAGTCTCCACCTGCCTCCTTGAGCCCCCACCTTCCAGATGATCTCCAAGCAGCTCTAGCACATGCATCCCCTTCAGGAGGATCTGGCTGAGGGTGTGCTGTTGGCTCTGGCCCTCAGCGCTGGCCTGCCGCCGCACTCCTCCTTCAGGAAGCTCTGGCCTGCCTGCCTGCCCTGCCTCGTCCTGCACTCTCTGTCCACAGCTGCCAATCTCCTGAACCAGCGGGTCTGCACTTGCCTGCAGATCACGGCTGTCCTTGAAGCCTTCTGGTGTTTTCCTCACCAGGGCTTCTCCATCTTCCTGGGCTGCTCCACAGATGGGATTTTCAGGAGGCAGCTGGTGAGGGCTCTTCAACAGCCTTTCCCGAACTCCCTTCCGCAGTTGCGTGGTGTTTCCCACTGACCAATACCCGGCATCTTGATTCAGGGCAGCCAGAGCAAGAAGCTGGAACGGGAGAGGACTGGCCTTCGGCTCGGATGATGCGACAGCTCCACGCGCTTGTGCGTCCGGTTCGGTCTTCTCCATGCCTTTTCCAGAGACTTCCTCGTTCTGGGCACACTGCCACTTTCTTCTTCAGAAGCTGAGTGCACTCTTTCCCAGGAACACCACCACTGCAGTGCACACCAGGATCTCCCAGCGAAACCCAGAGACTCGTGGCACATGTGGCCAACGTTCGGATATCACCAACCCAGCAGCCCACAGCTGCTCCAGGACAGCCCACAGCCGCTCCAGAACTGTGTGGGGAGGCATTTGGATGGCCCCCAGCTGGCTCCAAAGAGCCTTGTGGCTTGGTCTCCGATCACCAGTGTCTTCTGGGCCACTAGGAAGTGCTTGGAACCCCTAGGAGGGTTCCGTCTCCAACGCAAACCAGTGCCTGGCAACAGGAGCTGAAGGGAGGAGGGGTGGGGGAGGTGCACCTGAGTCTCCAAGGCACATCAGTGCCTGCAACCGGAGCTGACAGCAGGTGGGGTAGGGTAGGGGAATCGCTCTATTGTACACCTGAAACAAAGACAACCCTATCGATCAATTTCTCGGAAGTACAATTTCAACATTAAAAAAAATATATTTAAAAAGCCAACTAGGTATCCAAAGGAGAAAACTAACAAATATCCAAACACTGAGAAAGTAACCTTCTAGATGATCAAAGACCAAAGATCAAATCTCAATGCATTGAAGTGAAGGAAAATGAACATACAACATATGAAAATGTGTGGGACACAGCACAATCAATGGACAGCACCATGTAGAGCAAACACTGCCTATGTTAGAAAGGAGGAGGAGCATCTGGGAGGCTCAGTCAGTTAGTCCAACTCTTGATTTTGACTCGGCTCATGATTAAACTCGAGGTTGTGAGACTGAACCTGCATTGTGCTGGTGCTGGGCATGGAGGCTCTTTAATCATATCTCTCTCTCTCTCTCTCTCTCTCTGCACCCCTTCCCTGTCTCTCTCTCTCTCTCTCTCTCTCTCTGTCTGAAAACAATAAGCTCTCCACGTCAGAACCTAGAAAAAGATGAGAAAATAAAACTAAAGAAGAAAACCAAAGGAATCCTTCCACCCAGTTTCAAGATCTACAGCTATAGTAATCAAAAATGTGTGGTGTTGGTGAAGGGATAGACAAATGGAACAGTATAAAGATAGATAAGTGGAACAGGATCAAACCCAGAAAGAGACCAACCACCAACATGTCAATGGGATTCTGACAAAGGGGAAAAGCAATTCAATGGAGGAGTGACAGCGTTTTGAAGAAATGGTGCTAGAGCAAGTGGACTTCCAGAGACTAAGAAGAAGAAGGAGGCCCAAGAAGAAGAGGGAGGGGCAGAGAGGAGGAGGAGGTGGAGGTGGAGGACGAGGAGGACGAGGACCACAATCGAAGGCTCATCCTCTGTACAAAACTGAACTCGTGGCGCCTGGGTGACTCAGTCGCTGAGGCAGCCAGCTCTTCATTTCGGCTCTTGTCATGCTCTCAGGGTCCCGGGACAAAATCAGGCTCCAAGCTCACTGGGGAGTCTGCTTAAGGACGCTCTTTTCGCTTCTCCCTCCACCCCACGCCCCACTCATGCGCATGCTCACTCTCTCAAACAGAAAAAAAAATTTGTTAAATTAACTCAAAATTAATCACCGCCTTCTACGTAAAATGATAAATCTTCTAGGGAAAAAAATGTCCAGAATGGACAGCTAGGTAAAGAATCCTCCGACTGGACATCAAATCATGTTCCGTTCAAGAAGAGTTGATTCATTAGACATGATCCAACAATCAGAATTGGAAGTCTGTAATGTGTGAAACACCTTGTGAAGAAGACCCAAAAGGGAAGCTACAAACTGGGAGAAAATAGGTGCAAACCACATACCTGATAAAGGACTCCTGTCGGAAGGAGAGAACCTCAAAAGTGGACCCCCAAAGAAGCAAGCCATCCAGTCTGAAAAGAACAAAAACAAAAAAAATGGGCAAAAGACCGAAACCCTTTACCAAAGAGTATACAGATGGAAATCCCATAAAAAGGTACCATCGGGGCAATTCAAATTCAAACTCCAATGAGCTCTCACTGCACACCTATCAGCATGATGCAAACCAAATGCACCCGAGAGGGAGAGAGAGACCCCACTCCCCAATGCAAGGCAGGATGTGGAACGACTGGATCGCTCCTGCATCGCTGTTGGGAATGGAAGGTGATAGAGCTCCCTCTTGAAAACAGTTCACAGTTCCTTTTCTTTTTCAAGGCCTGGATTTAAATTCCAGGGAACAAGCAGTAGAATATGCTTTTCGGGTGCACAGGATAGTGACCCAACCCTCCACACAGTTTCTCTGAAAACTAGACTTGCAACCACCCTAGGACCCCAATCATGGCACTCTTGGCATTTCTCTGAGAGAAATCCAAACTTCCGTTTGCTCAAAAACCTGTACAGGAACGGATCTGTGTCCTGATGGAAGCAGTGGGGCTGCCAAGGGGGTAGAAGTGACTGCAGTGGTTGGATATTGACACTGGACAGCCTTGTAAGAGATGTTCTCATCTTGCTTCTTTGAAGGCCCCTTCCCATTCATGGTGGTCCTGGGGACAAGGAGAAAAGGAATGTCAACGATTTCAAGAAGTTGAAAGGATTTCAAGAAGTTGAAACCAAGCATTAGAACACCATCTCTTCTACATGAATTCATTCTCATATTCACCCCCAGTCTCCCAAAGCAGACAGGAGGGGTCTGGTCCAACAGGGGTTGCGGGCAGTGGCCCTTCCACAGGCCATCTCCCCTCCAGTCTAGAAGTCCAACGACCAGGTCCCAGGCTTTCAACTCATCTCCTTCTCTCGGGGCCTTCTCTAGGGGCCCCAGGGAACTTCTGGGCTCTTTCTCTGCCTTCTAGGAGGCTCTGTGGCGCTGGGTCGAGTGCTCTCAGCCGACTTGGACCACACTGCCAGGTGTCTCCCCCTGCATTTGCCACCCTTCGACACAGGAGGATCAAGTGGGAGGATGTCCTCTCAGAGAGATCCATGGCGATCAGAATAGATGTCCTCTCTCTTCCATTGTTTACCCTCATCTCTCAGGCGTTTCTACCATCTCTTGATTTCCCTGGAATTTCAACCCCAGGAGAGGGGGGGTGGGTCAGAAGCCAAACATTTGGCTTCCCACTCCTGTCTTTCTTGAAGGTTTTCCCCGAACCAATGGGCCTAAAACAACATTCATAACCTGATATGGTTTCTGTGGGCCAGCCATCCAGGTGCAACTAGCCAGGTCCCTGTGGCTCAGGATCTCTCACAAGGCTGCAGTCCAGAGGGCCTCTGGATCTTCAGTCGTCTGCGGGCTTGTTGGGGGTAAGTCTGCTTTTGAGCTCACTCAGCTGGCTGTGAGCAGCCAGAGGCCCTCCATTGCTGGAAGCAAGAAATAGTCATTCCTTGCCCCATGGGCCTCTCCAGCATAAAGCTCCCAAGGAGTAGCTGGCTTCCCTGGGAACAGATGAGGGAGGGAGGGACGGAGGGCGGGCAAGCCCAAGAGGAGACCAGTCTCTTTGTCAACTCACCTCCGAAGGGACATCCTATCACTTTGGCCACATTCTGTCCTTTACAAGGGAGTCAGTAGTTCTGACTCGAATCAAGAGGTGGAGTATGGAACACAAAACGATGTGTACCCAAGATGGGAATCGTTGGAGACCCTTAAAGGCTGCCCTCCCTACTTGGCTGGGACTTGACCTCAGCTAGCCACCACTATAATCTCTGCATCCTTCTATTATTATATATTATGTTAGATTATATTATATGCACTATTATCTTTGCATAGAATCATCACATCCTAGGACGTGAACGAGGGGAACATTTTACCAAGCCCTTCTGGGATCCTTCAGCAGCTTGCCTAGAAGTTCCTTGCCCAAGGGTGCCTGTCAGTTCAGTGTCTGGCTCCTGATTTCGGTTCAGGGCTGATCACGTGATCTGGGAAATCCAGACCAGCGTCTGGTTCAGCACTTGAGTCCGAAGCCTGTCGAGGAATCTCTCTAACTCGGCCCCTCCCCCGCCTGCATGTGTGTGCGTTCCTTTGTGTGTGTGTGTGTGCGCCGTCACCCTTTCTGTCTCTCCGAAGAAGAAGAAGAAGAAGAAGAAGAAGAAGAAGAAGAAGAAGAAGAAGAAGAAGAAGAAGAAGAAGAAGAACAGTAGTAGGCATAGTAGTAGAAGTTATTGGCACAGCAGGTGATCATTAGACAACCCTGGTTTGGAACGGGAGCTCTAAAATTCACTAGCTGTGTGATCTTGGGGCAAGTTGTTTCCCCTGTCTGAACCTCAGTCAGACATGACACACTGGGTTATTGGGACGATGAAGGGATCGATAAAAGACACTTCAAACCGTCCCTTGCTTGGCATAGAATCCCTTAATCAAATCCATTCTCAGGAGCAGGAGTCTCAGCCATTGGATATTTTTATTTTTATTTGTGTTACGCTGAACACTGAAAAATATTCTCTCACACTCATAGGGCTCCAGGGAATATGGAGCATCAGGCTAAAGGATGGGGTGGATCAAGTCAAAGGAGCCATGGGTATGGCTGAAGGGGTAAGCACAGGAGCTTTTGTGCTCTGGTTGTGAGTGTTGGTGGCTGCTGGGCAAGGGAATCAGACCTGCAGGGGACCCGAGAACTTGGAGTCTGGCCAGTGCACCCTTGCTCCCTTCTTGGGCTTCCTGGGTTTCAGGGGAGCCTTTGGCCCTTGAGGGTATTTGGAGGCTGTGCCCGGAACAGCAGGAGCAGGAGCAGGAGGCCCCCCGGAGACAGGCTGGACCTTGGGCCCAGAGTTGGCCAGCTTCTGCCTGAGGCAATGGTTTTGGGCCTGGAGCCTTTGGAACTCCCTCTCTGCCCACAGGACAGCCTTCTGGCTCTCCTCACTCCTCTTCTCCACCAGGAGGCGCTCCCGCTCATGCAAGGAGGCGATTTGCTGCCATTCTCGGTGCAGGTCGGCGGCCATGTTCCTATAGAGGCCCAAGTGCCAGTGGGCAGCATCCGCCTTCCTGCGCACCTTGGCAAGCTCGTTCTTCACTTGCAGGCAGCGTGCCTTCTCCTCCATCATCTTCCTCTCCAGGTGTCTGAGGTGCTCTTCGCACAGCTTCGGCTCTGGCTCAAGCTTCAGGCGCAACTTCGGAATCTCACCGTCCAGGAGGGTGTTCCGAAGGTGAACAGGTCCTTGCTCAGCTTGGTGGCTTGTTGGGATTCTTGGGAGCTCTTCATTCCTCTGACGTGCCTTCTTCAGTGCCCTGGACGGCTTGAATTGGTTCACGGGGCCCCCGCCTGAGGGCACGTGGTCAGGGGAGGAGGAGCCAGTCTCCACCTGCCTCCTTGAGCCCCCACCTTCCAGATGATCTCCAAGCAGCTCTAGCACATGCATCCCCTTCAGGAGGATCTGGCTGAGGGTGTGCTGTTGGCTCTGGCCCTCAGCGCTGGCCTGCCGCCGCACTCCTCCTTCAGGAAGCTCTGGCCTGCCTGCCTGCCCTGCCTCGTCCTGCACTCTCTGTCCACAGCTGCCAATCTCCTGAACCAGCGGGTCTGCACTTGCCTGCAGATCACGGCTGTCCTTGAAGCCTTCTGGTGTTTTCCTCACCAGGGCTTCTCCATCTTCCTGGGCTGCTCCACAGATGGGATTTTCAGGAGGCAGCTGGTGAGGGCTCTTCAACAGCCTTTCCCGAACTCCCTTCCGCAGTTGCGTGGTGTTTCCCACTGACCAATACCCGGCATCTTGATTCAGGGCAGCCAGAGCAAGAAGCTGGAACGGGAGAGGACTGGCCTTCGGCTCGGATGATGCGACAGCTCCACGCGCTTGTGCGTCCGGTTCGGTCTTCTCCATGCCTTTTCCAGAGACTTCCTCGTTCTGGGCACACTGCCACTTTCTTCTTCGGAAGCTGAGTGCACTCTTTCCCAGGAACACCACCACTGCAGTGCACACCAGGATCTCCCAGCGAAACCCAGAGACTCGTGGCACATGTGGCCAACGTTCGGATATCACCAACCCAGCAGCCCACAGCTGCTCCAGGACAGCCCACAGCCGCTCCAGAACTGTGTGGGGAGGCATTTGGATGGCCCCCAGCTGGCTCCAAAGAGCCTTGTGGCTTGGTCTCCGATCACCAGTGTCTTCTGGGCCACTAGGAAGTGCTTGGAACCCCTACGAGGGTTCCGTCTCCAACGCAAACCAGTGCCTGGCAACAGGAGCTGAAGGGAGGAGGGGTGGGGGAGGTGCACCTGAGTCTCCAAGGCACATCAGTGCCTGCAACCGGAGCTGACAGCAGGTGGGGTAGGGGAGGGGAATCGCTATATTGTACACCTGAAACAAAGACAACCCTATCGATCAATTTCTCGGAAGTACAATTTCAACATTAAAAAAAATATATTTAAAAAGCAAACTAGGTATCCAAAGGAGAAAACTAACAAATATCCAAACACTGAGAAAGTAACCTTCTAGATGATCAAAGATCAAAGATCAAATCCCAATGCATTGAAGTGAAGGAAAATGAACATACAACATATGAAAATGTGTGGGACACAGCACAATCAATGGACAGCACCATGTAGAGCAATCACTGCCTATGTTAGAAAGGAGGAGGAGCATCTGGGAGGCTCAGTCAGTTAGTCCAACTCTTGATTTTGACTCGGGTCATGATGAAACTCGAGGTTGTGAGACTGAACCTGCATTGTGCTGGTGCTGGGCATGGAGGCTGTTTAATAATCTCTCTCTCTCTCTCTCTCTCTCTCTCTCTGTACCCCTTCCCTGTCTCTCTCTCTCTCTCTCTCTCTCTCTCTGTCTCAAAACAATAAGCTCTCCACTTCAGAACCTAGAAAAAGATGAGAAAATAAAACTAAAGAAGAAAACCAAAGGAATCCTTCCACCCAGTTTCAAGATCTACAGCTATAGTAATCAAAAAGGTGTGGTGTTGGTGAAGGGATAGACAAATGGAACAGTATAAAGATAGATAAGTGGAACAGGATCAAACCCAGAAAGAGACCAACCACCAACATGTCAATGGGATTCTGACAAAGGGGAAAAGCAATTCAATGGAGGAGTGACAGCGTTTTGAAGAAATGGTGCTAGAGCAAGTGGACTTCCAGAGACAAAGAAGAAGAAGGAGGCCCAAGAAGAAGAGGGAGGGGCAGAGAGGAGGAGGAGGTGGAGGTGGAGGACGAGGAGGACGAGGACCACAATCGAAGGCTCATCCTCTGTACAAAACTGAACTCGTGGCGCCTGGGTGACTCAGTCGCTGAGGCAGCCAGCTCTTCATTTCGGCTCTTGTCATGCTCTCAGGGTCCCGGGACAAAATCAGGCTCCAAGCTCACTGGGGAGTCTGCTTAAGGACGCTCTTTTCGCTTCTCCCTCCACCCCACGCCCCACTCATGCGCATGCTCACTCTCTCAAACAGAAAAAAAAATTTGTTAAATTAACTCAAAATTAATCACCGCCTTCTACGTAAAATGATAAATCTTCTAGGGAAAAAAATGTCCAGAATGGACAGCTAGGTAAAGAATCCTCCGACTGGACATCAAATCATGTTCCGTTCAAGAAGAGTTGATTCATTAGACATGATCCAACAATCAGAATTGGAAGTCTGTAATGTGTGAAACACCTTGTGAAGAAGACCCAAAAGGGAAGCTACAAACTGGGAGAAAATAGGTGCAAACCACATACCTGATAAAGGACTCCTGTCGGAAGGAGAGAACCTCAAAAGTGGACCCCCAAAGAAGCAAGCCATCCAGTCTGAAAAGAACAAAAACAAAAAAAATGGGCAAAAGACCGAAACCCTTTACCAAAGAGTATACAGATGGAAATCCCATAAAAAGGTACCATCGGGGCAATTCAAATTCAAACTCCAATGAGCTCTCACTGCACACCTATCAGCATGATGCAAACCAAATGCACCTGAGAGGGAGAGAGAGACCCCACTCCCCAATGCAAGGCAGGATGTGGAACGACTGGATCGCTCCTGCATCGCTGTTGGGAATGGAAGGTGATAGAGCTCCCTCTTGAAAACAGTTCACAGTTCCTTTTCTTTTTCAAGGCCTGGATTTAAATTCCAGGGAACAAGCAGTAGAATATGCTTTTCGGGTGCACAGGATAGTGACCCAACCCTCCACACAGTTTCTCTGAAAACTAGACTTGCAACCACCCTAGGACCCCAGTCATGGCACTCTTGGCATTTCTCTGAGAGAAATCCAAACTTCCGTTTGCTCAAAAACCTGTACAGGAACGGATCTGTGTCCTGATGGAAGCAGTGGGGCTGCCAAGGGGGTAGAAGTGACTGCAGTGGTTGGATATTGACACTGGACAGCCTTGTAAGAGATGTTCTCATCTTGCTTCTTTGAAGGCCCCTTCCCATTCATGGTGGTCCTGGGGACAAGGAGAAAAGGAATGTCAACGATTTCAAGAAGTTGAAAGGATTTCAAGAAGTTGAAACCAAGCATTAGAACACCATCTCTTCTACATGAATTCATTCTCATATTCACCCCCAGTCTCCCAAAGCAGACAGGAGGGGTCTGGTCCAACAGGGGTTGCGGGCAGTGGCCCTTCCACAGGCCATCTCCCCTCCAGTCTAGAAGTCCAACGACCAGGTCCCAGGCTTTCAACTCATCTCCTTCTCTCGGGGCCTTCTCTAGGGGCCCCAGGGAACTTCTGGGCTCTTTCTCTGCCTTCTAGGAGGCTCTGTGGCGCTGGGTCGAGTGCTCTCAGCCGACTTGGACCACACTGCCAGGTGTCTCCCCCTGCATTTGCCACCCTTCGACACAGGAGGATCAAGTGGGAGGATGTCCTCTCAGAGAGATCCATGGCGATCAGAATAGATGTCCTCTCTCTTCCATTGTTTACCCTCATCTCTCAGGCGTTTCTACCATCTCTTGATTTCCCTGGAATTTCAACCCCAGGAGAGGGGGGGTGGGTCAGAAGCCAAACATTTGGCTTCCCACTCCTGTCTTTCTTGAAGGTTTTCCCCGAACCAATGGGCCTAAAACAACATTCATAACCTGATATGGTTTCTGTGGGCCAGCCATCCAGGTGCAACTAGCCAGGTCCCTGTGGCTCAGGATCTCTCACAAGGCTGCAGTCCAGAGGGCCTCTGGATCTTCAGTCATCTGCGGGCTTGTTGGGGGTAAGTCTGCTTTTGAGCTCACTCAGCTGGCTGTGAGCAGCCAGAGGCCCTCCATTGCTGGAAGCAAGAAATAGTCATTCCTTGCCCCATGGGCCTCTCCAGCATAAAGCTCCCAAGGAGTAGCTGGCTTCCCTGGGAACAGATGAGGGAGGGAGGAACGGAGGGCGGGCAAGCCCAAGAGGAGACCAGTCTCTTTGTCAACTCACCTCCGAAGGGACATCCTATCACTTTGGCCACATTCTGTCCTTTACAAGGGAGTCAGTAGTTCTGACTCGAATCAAGAGGTGGAGTATGGAACACAAAACGATGTGTACCCAAGATGGGAATCGTTGGAGACCCTTAAAGGCTGCCCTCCCTACTTGGCTGGGACTTGACCTCAGCTAGCCACCACTATAATCTCTGCATCCTTCTATTATTATATATTATGTTAGATTATATTATATGCACTATTATCTTTGCATAGAATCATCACATCCTAGGACGTGAACGAGGGGAACATTTTACCAAGCCCTTCTGGGATCCTTCAGCAGCTTGCCTAGAAGTTCCTTGCCCAAGGGTGCCTGTCAGTTCAGTGTCTGGCTCCTGATTTCGGTTCAGGGCTGATCACGTGATCTGGGAAATCCAGACCAGCGTCTGGTTCAGCACTTGAGTCCGAAGCCTGTCGAGGAATCTCTCTAACTCGGCCCCTCCCCCGCCTGCATGTGTGTGCGTTCCTTTGTGTGTGTGTGTGTGCGCCGTCACCCTTTCTGTCTCTCCGAAGAAGAAGAAGAAGAAGAAGAAGAAGAAGAAGAAGAAGAAGAAGAAGAAGAAGAAGAAGAAGAAGAAGAACAGTAGTAGGCATAGTAGTAGAAGTTATTGGCACAGCAGGTGATCATTAGACAACCCTGGTTTGGAACGGGAGCTCTAAAATTCACTAGCTGTGTGATCTTGGGGCAAGTTGTTTCCCCTGTCTGAACCTCAGTCAGACATGACACACTGGGTTATTGGGACGATGAAGGGATCGATAAAAGACACTTCAAACCGTCCCTTGCTTGGCATAGAATCCCTTAATCAAATCCATTCTCAGGAGCAGGAGTCTCAGCCATTGGATATTTTTATTTTTATTTGTGTTACGCTGAACACTGAAAAATATTCTCTCACACTCATAGGGCTCCAGGGAATATGGAGCATCAGGCTAAAGGATGGGGTGGATCTCAAGTCAAAGGAGCCATGGGTATGGCTGAAGGGGTCAGCACAGGAGCTTTGGTACTCTGGTTGTGAGTGTTGGTGGCTGCTGGGCAAGGGAATCAGACCTGCAGGGGACCCGAGAACTTGGAGTCTGGCCAGTGCACCCTTGCTCCCTTCTTGGGCTTCCTGGGTTTCAGGGGAGCCTTTGGCCCTTGAGGGTATTTGGAGGCTGTGCCCGGAACAGCAGGAGCAGGAGCAGGAGGCCCCCCGGAGACAGGCTGGACCTTGGGCCCACAGTTGGCCAGCTTCTGCCTGAGGCAATGGTTTTGGGCCTGGAGCCTTTGGAACTCCCTCTCTGCCCACAGGACAGCCTTCTGGCTCTCCTCACTCCTCTTCTCCACCAGGAGGCGCTCCCGCTCATGCAAGGAGGCGATTTGCTGCCATTCTCGGTGCAGGTCGGCGGCCATGTTCCTATAGAGGCCCAAGTGCCAGTGGGCAGCATCCGCCTTCCTGCGCACCTTGGCAAGCTCGTTCTTCACTTGCAGGCAGCGTGCCTTCTCCTCCATCATCTTCCTCTCCAGGTGTCTGAGGTGCTCTTCGCACAGCTTCGGCTCTGGCTCAAGCTTCAGGCGCAACTTCGGAATCTCACCGTCCAGGAGGGTGTTCCGAAGGTGAACAGGTCCTTGCTCAGCTTGGTGGCTTGTTGGGTTTCTTGGGAGCTCTTCATTCCTCTGACGTGCCTTCTTCAGTGCCCTGGACGGCTTGAATTGGTTCACGGGGCCCCCGCCTGAGGGCACGTGGTCAGGGGAGGAGGAGCCAGTCTCCACCTGCCTCCTTGAGCCCCCACCTTCCAGATGATCTCCAAGCAGCTCTAGCACATGCATCCCCTTCAGGAGGATCTGGCTGAGGGTGTGCTGTTGGCTCTGGCCCTCAGCGCTGGCCTGCCGCCGCACTCCTCCTTCAGGAAGCTCTGGCCTGCCTGCCTGCCCTGCCTCGTCCTGCACTCTCTGTCCACAGCTGCCAATCTCCTGAACCAGCGGGTCTGCACTTGCCTGCAGATCACGGCTGTCCTTGAAGCCTTCTGGTGTTTTCCTCACCAGGGCTTCTCCATCTTCCTGGGCTGCTCCACAGATGGGATTTTCAGGAGGCAGCTGGTGAGGGCTCTTCAACAGCCTTTCCCGAACTCCCTTCCGCAGTTGCGTGGTGTTTCCCACTGACCAATACCCGGCATCTTGATTCAGGGCAGCCAGAGCAAGAAGCTGGAACGGGAGAGGACTGGCCTTCGGCTCGGATGATGCGACAGCTCCACGCGCTTGTGCGTCCGGTTCGGTCTTCTCCATGCCTTTTCCAGAGACTTCCTCGTTCTGGGCACACTGCCACTTTCTTCTTCAGAAGCTGAGTGCACTCTTTCCCAGGAACACCACCACTGCAGTGCACACCAGGATCTCCCAGCGAAACCCAGAGACTCGTGGCACATGTGGCCAACGTTCGGATATCACCAACCCAGCAGCCCACAGCTGCTCCAGGACAGCCCACAGCCGCTCCAGAACTGTGTGGGGAGGCATTTGGATGGCCCCCAGCTGGCTCCAAAGAGCCTTGTGGCTTGGTCTCCGATCACCAGTGTCTTCTGGGCCACTAGGAAGTGCTTGGAACCCCTACGAGGGTTCCGTCTCCAACGCAAACCAGTGCCTGGCAACAGGAGGTGAAGGGAGGAGGGGTGGGGGAGGTGCACCTGAGTCTCCAAGGCACATCAGTGCCTGCAACCGGAGCTGACAGCAGGTGGGGTAGGGGAGGGGAATCGCTATATTGTACACCTGAAACAAAGACAACCCTATCGATCAATTTCTCGGAAGTACAATTTCAACATTAAAAAAAATATATTTAAAAAGAAAACTAGGTATCCAGAGGAGAAAACTAACAAATATCGAAACACTGAGAAAGTAACCTTCTAGATGATCAAAGATCAAAGATCAAATCCCAATGCATTGAAGTGAAGGAAAATGAACATACAACATATGAAAATGTGTGGGACACAGCACAATCAATGGACAGCACCATGTAGAGCAATCACTGCCTATGTTAGAAAGGAGGAGGAGCATCTGGGAGGCTCAGTCAGTTAGTCCAACTCTTGATTTTGACTCGGGTCATGATGAAACTCGAGGTTGTGAGACTGAACCTGCATTGTGCTGGTGCTGGGCATGGAGGCTGTTTAATAATCTCTCTCTCTCTCTCTCTCTCTCTCTCTCTGTACCCCTTCCCTGTCTCTCTCTCTCTCTCTCTCTCTCTGTCTCAAAACAATAAGCTCTCCACTTCAGAACCTAGAAAAAGATGAGAAAATAAAACTAAAGAAGAAAACCAAAGGAATCCTTCCACCCAGTTTCAAGATCTACAGCTATAGTAATCAAAAATGTATGGTGTTGGTGAAGGGATAGACAAATGGAACAGTATAAAGATAGATAAGTGGAACAGGATCAAACCCAGAAAGAGACCAACCACCAACATGTCAATGGGATTCTGACAAAGGGGAAAAGCAATTCAATGGAGGAGTGACAGCGTTTTGAAGAAATGGTGCTAGAGCAAGTGGACTTCCAGAGACAAAGAAGAAGAAGGAGGCCCAAGAAGAATAGGGAGGGGCAGAGAGGAGGAGGAGGTGGAGGTGGAGGACGAGGAGGACGAGGACCACAATCGAAGGCTCATCCTCTGTACAAAACTGAACTCGTGGCGCCTGGGTGACTCAGTCGCTGAGGCAGCCAGCTCTTCATTTCGGCTCTTGTCATGCTCTCAGGGTCCCGGGACAAAATCAGGCTCCAAGCTCACTGGGGAGTCTGCTTAAGGACGCTCTTTTCGCTTCTCCCTCCACCCCACGCCCCACTCATGCGCATGCTCACTCTCTCAAACAGAAAAAAAAATTTGTTAAATTAACTCAAAATTAATCACCACCTTCTACGTAAAATGATAAATCTTCTAGGGAAAAAAATGTCCAGAATGGACAGCTAGGTAAAGAATCCTCCGACTGGACATCAAATCATGTTCCGTTCAAGAAGAGTTGATTCATTAGACATGATCCAACAATCAGAATTGGAAGTCTGTAATGTGTGAAACACCTTGTGAAGAAGACCCAAAAGGGAAGCTACAAACTGGGAGAAAATAGGTGCAAACCACATACCTGATAAAGGACTCCTGTCGGAAGGAGAGAACCTCAAAAGTGGACCCCCAAAGAAGCAAGCCATCCAGTCTGAAAAGAACAAAAACAAAAAAAATGGGCAAAAGACCGAAACCCTTTACCAAAGAGTATACAGATGGAAATCCCATAAAAAGGTACCATCGGGGCAATTCAAATTCAAACTCCAATGAGCTCTCACTGCACACCTATCAGCATGATGCAAACCAAATGCACCCGAGAGGGAGAGAGAGACCCCACTCCCCAATGCAAGGCAGGATGTGGAACGACTGGATCGCTCCTGCATCGCTGTTGGGAATGGAAGGTGATAGAGCTCCCTCTTGAAAACAGTTCACAGTTCCTTTTCTTTTTCAAGGCCTGGATTTAAATTCCAGGGAACAAGCAGTAGAATATGCTTTTCGGGTGCACAGGATAGTGACCCAACCCTCCACACAGTTTCTCTGAAAACTAGACTTGCAACCACCCTAGGACCCCAGTCATGGCACTCTTGGCATTTCTCTGAGAGAAATCCAAACTTCCGTTTGCTCAAAAACCTGTACAGGAACGGATCTGTGTCCTGATGGAAGCAGTGGGGCTGCCAAGGGGGTAGAAGTGACTGCAGTGGTTGGATATTGACACTGGACAGCCTTGTAAGAGATGTTCTCATCTTGCTTCTTTGAAGGCCCCTTCCCATTCATGGTGGTCCTGGGGACAAGGAGAAAAGGAATGTCAACGATTTCAAGAAGTTGAAAGGATTTCAAGAAGTTGAAACCAAGCATTAGAACACCATCTCTTCTACATGAATTCATTCTCATATTCACCCCCAGTCTCCCAAAGCAGACAGGAGGGGTCTGGTCCAACAGGGGTTGCGGGCAGTGGCCCTTCCACAGGCCATCTCCCCTCCAGTCTAGAAGTCCAACGACCAGGTCCCAGGCTTTCAACTCATCTCCTTCTCTCGGGGCCTTCTCTAGGGGCCCCAGGGAACTTCTGGGCTCTTTCTCTGCCTTCTAGGAGGCTCTGTGGCGCTGGGTCGAGTGCTCTCAGCCGACTTGGACCACACTGCCAGGTGTCTCCCCCTGCATTTGCCACCCTTCGACACAGGAGGATCAAGTGGGAGGATGTCCTCTCAGAGAGATCCATGGCGATCAGAATAGATGTCCTCTCTCTTCCATTGTTTACCCTCATCTCTCAGGCGTTTCTACCATCTCTTGATTTCCCTGGAATTTCAACCCCAGGAGAGGGGGGGTGGGTCAGAAGCCAAACATTTGGCTTCCCACTCCTGTCTTTCTTGAAGGTTTTCCCCGAACCAATGGGCCTAAAACAACATTCATAACCTGATATGGTTTCTGTGGGCCAGCCATCCAGGTGCAACTAGCCAGGTCCCTGTGGCTCAGGATCTCTCACAAGGCTGCAGTCCAGAGGGCCTCTGGATCTTCAGTCATCTGCGGGCTTGTTGGGGGTAAGTCTGCTTTTGAGCTCACTCAGCTGGCTGTGAGCAGCCAGAGGCCCTCCATTGCTGGAAGCAAGAAATAGTCATTCCTTGCCCCATGGGCCTCTCCAGCATAAAGCTCCCAAGGAGTAGCTGGCTTCCCTGGGAACAGATGAGGGAGGGAGGGACGGAGGGCGGGCAAGCCCAAGAGGAGACCAGTCTCTTTGTCAACTCACCTCCGAAGGGACATCCTATCACTTTGGCCACATTCTGTCCTTTACAAGGGAGTCAGTAGTTCTGACTCGAATCAAGAGGTGGAGTATGGAACACAAAACGATGTGTACCCAAGATGGGAATCGTTGGAGACCCTTAAAGGCTGCCCTCCCTACTTGGCTGGGACTTGACCTCAGCTAGCCACCACTATAATCTCTGCATCCTTCTATTATTATATATTATGTTAGATTATATTATATGCACTATTATCTTTGCATAGAATCATCACATCCTAGGACGTGAACGAGGGGAACATTTTACCAAGCCCTTCTGGGATCCTTCAGCAGCTTGCCTAGAAGTTCCTTGCCCAAGGGTGCCTGTCAGTTCAGTGTCTGGCTCCTGATTTCGGTTCAGGGCTGATCACGTGATCTGGGAAATCCAGACCAGCGTCTGGTTCAGCACTTGAGTCCGAAGCCTGTCGAGGAATCTCTCTAACTCGGCCCCTCCCCCGCCTGCATGTGTGTGCGTTCCTTTGTGTGTGTGTGTGTGCGCCGTCACCCTTTCTGTCTCTCCGAAGAAGAAGAAGAAGAAGAAGAAGAAGAAGAAGAAGAAGAAGAAGAAGAAGAAGAAGAAGAAGAAGAAGAACAGTAGTAGGCATAGTAGTAGAAGTTATTGGCACAGCAGGTGATCATTAGACAACCCTGGTTTGGAACGGGAGCTCTAAAATTCACTAGCTGTGTGATCTTGGGGCAAGTTGTTTCCCCTGTCTGAACCTCAGTCAGACATGACACACTGGGTTATTGGGACGATGAAGGGATCGATAAAAGACACTTCAAACCGTCCCTTGCTTGGCATAGAATCCCTTAATCAAATCCATTCTCAGGAGCAGGAGTCTCAGCCATTGGATATTTTTATTTTTATTTGTGTTACGCTGAACACTGAAAAATATTCTCTCACACTCATAGGGCTCCAGGGAATATGGAGCATCAGGCTAAAGGATGGGGTGGATCTCAAGTCAAAGGAGCCATGGGTATGGCTGAAGGGGTAAGCACAGGAGCTTTTGTGCTCTGGTTGTGAGTGTTGGTGGCTGCTGGGCAAGGGAATCAGACCTGCAGGGGACCCGAGAACTTGGAGTCTGGCCAGTGCACCCTTGCTCCCTTCTTGGGCTTCCTGGGTTTCAGGGGAGCCTTTGGCCCTTGAGGGTATTTGGAGGCTGTGCCCGGAACAGCAGGAGCAGGAGCAGGAGGCCCCCCGGAGACAGGCTGGACCTTGGGCCCACAGTTGGCCAGCTTCTGCCTGAGGCAATGGTTTTGGGCCTGGAGCCTTTGGAACTCCCTCTCTGCCCACAGGACAGCCTTCTGGCTCTCCTCACTCCTCTTCTCCACCAGGAGGCGCTCCCGCTCATGCAAGGAGGCGATTTGCTGCCATTCTCGGTGCAGGTCGGCGGCCATGTTCCTATAGAGGCCCAAGTGCCAGTGGGCAGCATCCGCCTTCCTGCGCACCTTGGCAAGCTCGTTCTTCACTTGCAGGCAGCGTGCCTTCTCCTCCATCATCTTCCTCTCCAGGTGTCTGAGGTGCTCTTCGCACAGCTTCGGCTCTGCCTCAAGCTTCAGGCGCAACTTCGGAATCTCACCGTCCAGGAGGGTGTTCCGAAGGTGAACAGGTCCTTGCTCAGCTTGGTGGCTTGTTGGGTTTCTTGGGAGCTCTTCATTCCTCTGACGTGCCTTCTTCAGTGCCCTGGACGGCTTGAATTGGTTCACGGGGCCCCCGCCTGAGGGCACGTGGTCAGGGGAGGAGGAGCCAGTCTCCACCTGCCTCCTTGAGCCCCCACCTTCCAGATGATCTCCAAGCAGCTCTAGCACATGCATCCCCTTCAGGAGGATCTGGCTGAGGGTGTGCTGTTGGCTCTGGCCCTCAGCGCTGGCCTGCCGCCGCACTCCTCCTTCAGGAAGCTCTGGCCTGCCTGCCTGCCCTGCCTCGTCCTGCACTCTCTGTCCACAGCTGCCAATCTCCTGAACCAGCGGGTCTGCACTTGCCTGCAGATCACGGCTGTCCTTGAAGCCTTCTGGTGTTTTCCTCACCAGGGCTTCTCCATCTTCCTGGGCTGCTCCACAGATGGGATTTTCAGGAGGCAGCTGGTGAGGGCTCTTCAACAGCCTTTCCCGAACTCCCTTCCGCAGTTGCGTGGTGTTTCCCACTGACCAATACCCGGCATCTTGATTCAGGGCAGCCAGAGCAAGAAGCTGGAACGGGAGAGGACTGGCCTTCGGCTCGGATGATGCGACAGCTCCACGCGCTTGTGCGTCCGGTTCGGTCTTCTCCATGCCTTTTCCAGAGACTTCCTCGTTCTGGGCACACTGCCACTTTCTTCTTCAGAAGCTGAGTGCACTCTTTCCCAGGAACACCACCACTGCAGTGCACACCAGGATCTCCCAGCGAAACCCAGAGACTCGTGGCACATGTGGCCAACGTTCGGATATCACCAACCCAGCAGCCCACAGCTGCTCCAGGACAGCCCACAGCCGCTCCAGAACTGTGTGGGGAGGCATTTGGATGGCCCCCAGCTGGCTCCAAAGAGCCTTGTGGCTTGGTCTCCGATCACCAGTGTCTTCTGGGCCACTAGGAAGTGCTTGGAACCCCTACGAGGGTTCCGTCTCCAACGCAAACCAGTGCCTGGCAACAGGAGCTGAAGGGAGGAGGGGTGGGGGAGGTGCACCTGAGTCTCCAAGGCACATCAGTGCCTGCAACCGGAGCTGACAGCAGGTGGGGTAGGGGAGGGGAATCGCTATATTGTACACCTGAAACAAAGACAACCCTATCGATCAATTTCTCGGAAGTACAATTTCAACATTAAAAAAAATATATTTAAAAAGCAAACTAGGTATCCAAAGGAGAAAACTAACAAATATCCAAACACTGAGAAAGTAACCTTCTAGATGATCAAAGATCAAAGATCAAATCCCAATGCATTGAAGTGAAGGAAAATGAACATACAACATATGAAAATGTGTGGGACACAGCACAATCAATGGACAGCACCATGTAGAGCAATCACTGCCTATGTTAGAAAGGAGGAGGAGCATCTGGGAGGCTCAGTCAGTTAGTCCAACTCTTGATTTTGACTCGGGTCATGATGAAACTCGAGGTTGTGAGACTGAACCTGCATTGTGCTGGTGCTGGGCATGGAGGCTCTTTAATCATATCTCTCTCTCTCTCTCTCTCTCTCTCTCTCTCTCTGCACCCCTTCCCTGTCTCTCTCTCTCTCTCTCTCTCTCTGTCTCAAAAAAATAAGCTCTCCACGTCAGAACCTAGAAAAAGATTAGAAAATAAAACTAAAGAAGAAAACCAAAGGAATCCTTCCACCCAGTTTCAAGATCTACAGCTATAGTAATCAAAAATATGTGGTGTTGGTGAAGGGATAGACAAATGGAACAGTATAAAGATAGATAAGTGGAACAGGATCAAACCCAGAAAGAGACCAACCACCAACATGTCAATGGGATTCTGACAAAGGGGAAAAGCAATTCAATGGAGGAGTGACAGCATTTTGAAGAAATGGTGCTAGAGCAAGTGGACTTCCAGAGACAAAGAAGAAGAAGGAGGCCCAAGAAGAAGAGGGAGGGGCAGAGAGGAGGAGGAGGTGGAGGTGGAGGACGAGGAGGACGAGGACCACAATCGAAGGCTCATCCTCTGTACAAAACTGAACTCGTGGCGCCTGGGTGACTCAGTCGCTGAGGCAGCCAGCTCTTCATTTCGGCTCTTGTCATGCTCTCAGGGTCCCGGGACAAAATCAGGCTCCAAGCTCACTGGGGAGTCTGCTTAAGGACGCTCTTTTCGCTTCTCCCTCCACCCCACGCCCCACTCATGCGCATGCTCACTCTCTCAAAAAGAAAAATAAAGTTGTTAAATTAACTCAAAATTAATCACCGCCTTCTACGTAAAATGATAAATCTTCTAGGGAAAAAAATGTCCAGAATGGACAGCTAGGTAAAGAATCCTCCGACTGGACATCAAATCATGTTCCGTTCAAGAAGAGTTGATTCATTAGACATGATCCAACAATCAGAATTGGAAGTCTGTAATGTGTGAAACACCTTGTGAAGAAGACCCAAAAGGGAAGCTACAAACTGGGAGAAAATAGGTGCAAACCACATACCTGATAAAGGACTCCTGTCGGAAGGAGAGAACCTCAAAAGTGGACCCCCAAAGAAGCAAGCCATCCAGTCTGAAAAGAACAAAAACAAAAAAAATGGGCAAAAGACCGAAACCCTTTACCAAAGAGTATACAGATGGAAATCCCATAAAAAGGTACCATCGGGGCAATTCAAATTCAAACTCCAATGAGCTCTCACTGCACACCTATCAGCATGATGCAAACCAAATGCACCCGAGAGGGAGAGAGAGACCCCACTCCCCAATGCAAGGCAGGATGTGGAACGACTGGATCGCTCCTGCATCGCTGTTGGGAATGGAAGGTGATAGAGCTCCCTCTTGAAAACAGTTCACAGTTCCTTTTCTTTTTCAAGGCCTGGATTTAAATTCCAGGGAACAAGCAGTAGAATATGCTTTTCGGGTGCACAGGATAGTGACCCAACCCTCCACACAGTTTCTCTGAAAACTAGACTTGCAACCACCCTAGGACCCCAGTCATTGCACTCTTGGCATTTCTCTGCGAGAAATCCAAACTTCCGTTTGCTCAAAAACCTGTACAGGAACGGATCTGTGTCCTGATGGAAGCAGTGGGGCTGCCAAGGGGGTAGAAGTGACTGCAGTGGTTGGATATTGACACTGGACAGCCTTGTAAGAGATGTTCTCATCTTGCTTCTTTGAAGGCCCCTTCCCATTCATGGTGGTCCTGGGGACAAGGAGAAAAGGAATGTCAACGATTTCAAGAAGTTGAAAGGATTTCAAGAAGTTGAAACCAAGCATTAGAACACCATCTCTTCTACATGAATTCATTCTCATATTCACCCCCAGTCTCCCAAAGCAGACAGGAGGGGTCTGGTCCAACAGGGGTTGCGGGCAGTGGCCCTTCCACAGGCCATCTCCCCTCCAGTCTAGAAGTCCAACGACCAGGTCCCAGGCTTTCAACTCATCTCCTTCTCTCGGGGCCTTCTCTAGGGGCCCCAGGGAACTTCTGGGCTCTTTCTCTGCCTTCTAGGAGGCTCTGTGGGGCTGGGTCGAGTGCTCTCAGCCGACTTGGACCACACTGCCAGGTGTCTCCCCCTGCATTTGCCACCCTTCGACACAGGAGGATCAAGTGGGAGGATGTCCTCTCAGAGAGATCCATGGCGATCAGAACAGATATCCTCTCTCTTCCATTGTTTACCCTCATCTCTCAGGCGTTTCTACCATCTCTTGATTTCCCTGGAATTTCAACCCCAGGAGAGGGGGGGTGGGTCAGAAGCCCAACATTTGGCTTCCCACTCCTGTCTTTCTTGAAGGTTTTCCCCGAACCAATGGGCCTAAAACAACATTCATAACCTGATATGGTTTCTGTGGGCCAGCCATCCAGGTGCAACTAGCCAGGTCCCTGTGGCTCAGGATCTCTCACAAGGCTGCAGTCCAGAGGGCCTCTGGATCTTCAGTCATCTGCGGGCTTGTTGGGGGTAAGTCTGCTTTTGAGCTCACTCAGCTGGCTGTGAGCAGCCAGAGGCCCTCCATTGCTGGAAGCAAGAAAGAGTCATTCCTTGCCCCATGGGCCTCTCCAGCATAAAGCTCCCAAGGAGCAGCTGGCTTCCCTGGGAACAGATGAGGGAGGGAGGGACGGAGGGCGGGCAAGCCCAAGAGGAGACCAGTCTCTTTGTCAACTCACCTCCGAAGGGACATCCTATCACTTTGGCCACATTCTGTCCTTTACAAGGGAGTCAGTAGTTCTGACTCGAATCAAGAGGTGGAGTATGGAACACAAAACGATGTGTACCCAAGATGGGAATCGTTGGAGACCCTTAAAGGCTGCCCTCCCTACTTGGCTGGGACTTGACCTCAGCTAGCCACCACTATAATCTCTGCATCCTTCTATTATTATATATTATGTTAGATTATATCATATGCACTATTATCTTTGCATTGAATCATCACATCCTAGGACGTGAACGAGGGGAACATTTTACCAAGCCCTTCTGGGATCCTTCAGCAGCTTGCCTAGAAGTTCCTTGCCCAAGGGTGCCTGTCAGTTCAGTGTCTGGCTCCTGATTTCGGTTCAGGGCTGATCACGTGATCTGGGAAATCCAGACCAGCGTCTGGTTCAGCACTTGAGTCCGAAGCCTGTCGAGGAATCTCTCTAACTCGGCCCCTCCCCCGCCTGCATGTGTGTGCGTTCCTTTGTGTGTGTGTGTGTGCGCCGTCACCCTTTCTGTCTCTCCGAAGAAGAAGAAGAAGAAGAAGAAGAAGAAGAAGAAGAAGAAGAAGAAGAAGAAAGAAGGAAGAAGGAAGAAGAAGAAGAAGAAGAAGAAGAAGAAGAAGAAGAACAGTAGTAGGCATAGTAGTAGAAGTTATTGGCACAGCAGGTGATCATTAGACAACCCTGGTTTGGAACGGGAGCTCTGAAATTCACTAGCTGTGTGATCTTGGGGCAAGTTGTTTCCCCTGTCTGAACCTCAGTCAGACATGACACACTGGGTTATTGGGACGATGAAGGGATCGATAAAAGACACTTCAAACCGTCCCTTGCTTGGCATAGAATCCCTTAATCAAATCCATTCTCAGTAGCAGGAGTCTCAGCCATTGGATATTTTTATTTTTATTTGTGTTACGCTGAACACTGAAAAATATTCTCTCACACTCATACGGCTCCAGGGAATATGGAGCATCAGGCTAAAGGATGGGGTGGATCTCAAGTCAAAGGAGCCATGGGTATGGCTGAAGGGGTAAGCACAGGAGCTTTTGTGCTCTGGTTGTGAGTGTTGGTGGCTGCTGGGCAAGGGAATCAGACCTGCAGGGGACCCGAGAACTTGGAGTCTGGCCAGTGCACCCTTGCTCCCTTCTTGGGCTTCCTGGGTTTCAGGGGAGCCTTTGGCCCTTGAGGGTATTTGGAGGCTGTGCCCGGAACAGCAGGAGCAGGAGCAGGAGGCCCCCCGGAGACAGGCTGGACCTTGGGCCCAGAGTTGGCCAGCTTCTGCCTGAGGCAATGGTTTTGGGCCTGGAGCCTTTGGAACTCCCTCTCTGCCCACAGGACAGCCTTCTGGCTCTCCTCACTCCTCTTCTCCACCAGGAGGTGCTCCCGCTCATGCAAGGAGGCGATTTGCTGCCATTCTCGGTGCAGGTCGGCGGCCATGTTCCTATAGAGGCCCAAGTGCCAGTGGGCAGCATCCGCCTTCCTGCGCACCTTGGCAAGCTCGTTCTTCACTTGCAGGCAGCGTGCCTTCTCCTCCATCATCTTCCTCTCCAGGTGTCTGAGGTGCTCTTCGCACAGCTTCGGCTCTGCCTCAAGCTTCAGGCGCAACTTCGGAATCTCACCGTCCAGGAGGGTGTTCCGAAGGGGAACAGGTCCTTGCTCAGCTTGGTGGCTTGTTGGGTTTCTTGGGAGCTCTTCATTCCTCTGAGGTGCCTTCTTCAGTGCCCTGGACGGCTTGAATTGGTTCACGGGGCCCCCGCCTGAGGGCACGTGGTCAGGGGAGGAGGAGCCAGTCTCCACCTGCCTCCTTGAGCCCCCACCTTCCAGATGATCTCCAAGCAGCTCTAGCACATGCATCCCCTTCAGGAGGATCTGGCTGAGGGTGTGCTGTTGGCTCTGGCCCTCAGCGCTGGCCTGCCGCCGCACTCCTCCTTCAGGAAGCTCTGGCCTGCCTGCCTGCCCTGCCTCGTCCTGCACTCTCTGTCCACAGCTGCCAATCTCCTGAACCAGCGGGTCTGCACTTGCCTGCAGATCACGGCTGTCCTTGAAGCCTTCTGGTGTTTTCCTCACCAGGGCTTCTCCATCTTCCTGGGCTGCTCCACAGATGGGATTTTCAGGAGGCAGCTGGTGAGGGCTCTTCAAGAGCCTTTCCCGAACTCCCTTCCGCAGTTGCGTGGTGTTTCCCACTGACCAATACCCGGCATCTTGATTCAGGGCAGCCAGAGCAAGAAGCTGGAACGGGAGAGGACTGGCCTTCGGCTCGGATGATGCGACAGCTCCACGGGCTTGTGCGTCCGGTTCGGTCTTCTCCATGCCTTTTCCAGAGACTTCCTCGTTCTGGGCACACTGCCACTTTCTTCTTCGGAAGCTGAGTGCACTCTTTCCCAGGAACACCACCACTGCAGTGCACACCAGGATCTCCCAGCGAAACCCAGAGACTCGTGGCACATGTGGCCAACGTTCGTCTATCACCAACCCAGCAGCCCACAGCTGCTCCAGGACAGCCCACAGCCGCTCCAGAACTGTGTGGGGAGGCATTTGGATGGCCCCCAGCTGGCTCCAAAGAGCCTTGTGGCTTGGTCTCCGATCACCAGTGTCTTCTGGGCCACTAGGAAGTGCTTGGAACCCCTACGAGGGTTCCGTCTCCAACGCAAACCAGTGCCTGGCAACAGGAGCTGAAGGGAGGAGGGGTGGGGGAGGTGCACCTGAGTCTCCAAGGCACATCAGTGCCTGCAACCGGAGCTGACAGCAGGTGGGGTAGGGGAGGGGAATCGCTATATTGTACACCTGAAACAAAGACAACCCTATCGATCAATTTCTCGGAAGTACAATTTCAACATTAAAAAAAATATATTTAAAAAGCAAACTAGGTATCCAGAGGAGAAAACTAACAAATATCGAAACACTGAGAAAGTAACCTTCTAGATGATCAAAGATCAAAGATCAAATCCCAATGCATTGAAGTGAAGGAAAATGAACATACAACATATGAAAATGTGTGGGACACAGCACAATCAATGGACAGCACCATGTAGAGCAATCACTGCCTATGTTAGAAAGGAGGAGGAGCATCTGGGAGGCTCAGTCAGTTAGTCCAACTCTTGATTTTGACTCGGGTCATGATGAAACTCGAGGTTGTGAGACTGAACCTGCATTGTGCTGGTGCTGGGCATGGAGGCTGTTTAATAATCTCTCTCTCTCTCTCTCTCTCTCTCTCTCTGTACCCCTTCCCTGTCTCTCTCTCTCTCTCTCTCTCTCTCTCTGTCTCAAAACAATAAGCTCTCCACGTCAGAACCTAGAAAAAGATGAGAAAATAAAACTAAAGAAGAAAACCAAAGGAATCCTTCCACCCAGTTTCAAGATCTACAGCTATAGTAATCAAAAATGTGTGGTGTTGGTGAAGGGATAGACAAATGGAACAGTATAAAGATAGATAAGTGGAACAGGATCAAACCCAGAAAGAGACCAACCACCAACATGTCAATGGGATTCTGACAAAGGGGAAAAGCAATTCAATGGAGGAGTGACAGCGTTTTGAAGAAATGGTGCTAGAGCAAGTGGACTTCCAGAGACAAAGAAGAAGAAGGAGGCCCAAGAAGAAGAGGGAGGGGCAGAGAGGAGGAGGAGGTGGAGGTGGAGGACGAGGAGGACGAGGACCACAATCGAAGGCTCATCCTCTGTACAAAACTGAACTCGTGGCGCCTGGGTGACTCAGTCGCTGAGGCAGCCAGCTCTTCATTTCGGCTCTTGTCATGCTCTCAGGGTCCCGGGACAAAATCAGGCTCCAAGCTCACTGGGGAGTCTGCTTAAGGACGCTCTTTTCGCTTCTCCCTCCACCCCACGCCCCACTCATGCGCATGCTCACTCTCTCAAACAGAAAAAAAAATTTGTTAAATTAACTCAAAATTAATCACCGCCTTCTACGTAAAATGATAAATCTTCTAGGGAAAAAAATGTCCAGAATGGACAGCTAGGTAAAGAATCCTCCGACTGGACATCAAATCATGTTCCGTTCAAGAAGAGTTGATTCATTAGACATGATCCAACAATCAGAATTGGAAGTCTGTAATGTGTGAAACACCTTGTGAAGAAGACCCAAAAGGGAAGCTACAAACTGGGAGAAAATAGGTGCAAACCACATACCTGATAAAGGACTCCTGTCGGAAGGAGAGAACCTCAAAAGTGGACCCCCAAAGAAGCAAGCCATCCAGTCTGAAAAGAACAAAAACAAAAAAAATGGGCAAAAGACCGAAACCCTTTACCAAAGAGTATACAGATGGAAATCCCATAAAAAGGTACCATCGGGGCAATTCAAATTCAAACTCCAATGAGCTCTCACTGCACACCTATCAGCATGATGCAAACCAAATGCACCCGAGAGGGAGAGAGAGACCCCACTCCCCAATGCAAGGCAGGATGTGGAACGACTGGATCGCTCCTGCATCGCTGTTGGGAATGGAAGGTGATAGAGCTCCCTCTTGAAAACAGTTCACAGTTCCTTTTCTTTTTCAAGGCCTGGATTTAAATTCCAGGGAACAAGCAGTAGAATATGCTTTTCGGGTGCACAGGATAGTGACCCAACCCTCCACACAGTTTCTCTGAAAACTAGACTTGCAACCACCCTAGGACCCCAGTCATTGCACTCTTGGCATTTCTCTGCGAGAAATCCAAACTTCCGTTTGCTCAAAAACCTGTACAGGAACGGATCTGTGTCCTGATGGAAGCAGTGGGGCTGCCAAGGGGGTAGAAGTGACTGCAGTGGTTGGATATTGACACTGGACAGCCTTGTAAGAGATGTTCTCATCTTGCTTCTTTGAAGGCCCCTTCCCATTCATGGTGGTCCTGGGGACAAGGAGAAAAGGAATGTCAACGATTTCAAGAAGTTGAAAGGATTTCAAGAAGTTGAAACCAAGCATTAGAACACCATCTCTTCTACATGAATTCATTCTCATATTCACCCCCAGTCTCCCAAAGCAGACAGGAGGGGTCTGGTCCAACAGGGGTTGCGGGCAGTGGCCCTTCCACAGGCCATCTCCCCTCCAGTCTAGAAGTCCAACGACCAGGTCCCAGGCTTTCAACTCATCTCCTTCTCTCGGGGCCTTCTCTAGGGGCCCCAGGGAACTTCTGGGCTCTTTCTCTGCCTTCTAGGAGGCTCTGTGGGGCTGGGTCGAGTGCTCTCAGCCGACTTGGACCACACTGCCAGGTGTCTCCCCCTGCATTTGCCACCCTTCGACACAGGAGGATCAAGTGGGAGGATGTCCTCTCAGAGAGATCCATGGCGATCAGAACAGATATCCTCTCTCTTCCATTGTTTACCCTCATCTCTCAGGCGTTTCTACCATCTCTTGATTTCCCTGGAATTTCAACCCCAGGAGAGGGGGGGTGGGTCAGAAGCCAAACATTTGGCTTCCCACTCCTGTCTTTCTTGAAGGTTTTCCCCGAACCAATGGGCCTAAAACAACATTCATAACCTGATATGGTTTCTGTGGGCCAGCCATCCAGGTGCAACTAGCCAGGTCCCTGTGGCTCAGGATCTCTCACAAGGCTGCAGTCCAGAGGGCCTCTGGATCTTCAGTCATCTGCGGGCTTGTTGGGGGTAAGTCTGCTTTTGAGCTCACTCAGCTGGCTGTGAGCAGCCAGAGGCCCTCCATTGCTGGAAGCAAGAAAGAGTCATTCCTTGCCCCATGGGCCTCTCCAGCATAAAGCTCCCAAGGAGCAGCTGGCTTCCCTGGGAACAGATGAGGGAGGGAGGGACGGAGGGCGGGCAAGCCCAAGAGGAGACCAGTCTCTTTGTCAACTCACCTCCGAAGGGACATCCTATCACTTTGGCCACATTCTGTCCTTTACAAGGGAGTCAGTAGTTCTGACTCGAATCAAGAGGTGGAGTATGGAACACAAAACGATGTGTACCCAAGATGGGAATCGTTGGAGACCCTTAAAGGCTGCCCTCCCTACTTGGCTGGGACTTGACCTCAGCTAGCCACCACTATAATCTCTGCATCCTTCTATTATTATATATTATGTTAGATTATATCATATGCACTATTATCTTTGCATTGAATCATCACATCCTAGGACGTGAACGAGGGGAACATTTTACCAAGCCCTTCTGGGATCCTTCAGCAGCTTGCCTAGAAGTTCCTTGCCCAAGGGTGCCTGTCAGTTCAGTGTCTGGCTCCTGATTTCGGTTCAGGGCTGATCACGTGATCTGGGAAATCCAGACCAGCGTCTGGTTCAGCACTTGAGTCCGAAGCCTGTCGAGGAATCTCTCTAACTCGGCCCCTCCCCCGCCTGCATGTGTGTGCGTTCCTTTGTGTGTGTGTGTGTGCGCCGTCACCCTTTCTGTCTCTCCGAAGAAGAAGAAGAAGAAGAAGAAGAAGAAGAAGAAGAAGAAGAAGAAGAAGAAAGAAGGAAGAAGGAAGAAGAAGAAGAAGAAGAAGAAGAAGAAGAAGAAGAACAGTAGTAGGCATAGTAGTAGAAGTTATTGGCACAGCAGGTGATCATTAGACAACCCTGGTTTGGAACGGGAGCTCTGAAATTCACTAGCTGTGTGATCTTGGGGCAAGTTGTTTCCCCTGTCTGAACCTCAGTCAGACATGACACACTGGGTTATTGGGACGATGAAGGGATCGATAAAAGACACTTCAAACCGTCCCTTGCTTGGCATAGAATCCCTTAATCAAATCCATTCTCAGTAGCAGGAGTCTCAGCCATTGGATATTTTTATTTTTATTTGTGTTACGCTGAACACTGAAAAATATTCTCTCACACTCATACGGCTCCAGGGAATATGGAGCATCAGGCTAAAGGATGGGGTGGATCTCAAGTCAAAGGAGCCATGGGTATGGCTGAAGGGGTAAGCACAGGAGCTTTTGTGCTCTGGTTGTGAGTGTTGGTGGCTGCTGGGCAAGGGAATCAGACCTGCAGGGGACCCGAGAACTTGGAGTCTGGCCAGTGCACCCTTGCTCCCTTCTTGGGCTTCCTGGGTTTCAGGGGAGCCTTTGGCCCTTGAGGGTATTTGGAGGCTGTGCCCGGAACAGCAGGAGCAGGAGCAGGAGGCCCCCCGGAGACAGGCTGGACCTTGGGCCCAGAGTTGGCCAGCTTCTGCCTGAGGCAATGGTTTTGGGCCTGGAGCCTTTGGAACTCCCTCTCTGCCCACAGGACAGCCTTCTGGCTCTCCTCACTCCTCTTCTCCACCAGGAGGTGCTCCCGCTCATGCAAGGAGGCGATTTGCTGCCATTCTCGGTGCAGGTCGGCGGCCATGTTCCTATAGAGGCCCAAGTGCCAGTGGGCAGCATCCGCCTTCCTGCGCACCTTGGCAAGCTCGTTCTTCACTTGCAGGCAGCGTGCCTTCTCCTCCATCATCTTCCTCTCCAGGTGTCTGAGGTGCTCTTCGCACAGCTTCGGCTCTGCCTCAAGCTTCAGGCGCAACTTCGGAATCTCACCGTCCAGGAGGGTGTTCCGAAGGGGAACAGGTCCTTGCTCAGCTTGGTGGCTTGTTGGGTTTCTTGGGAGCTCTTCATTCCTCTGACGTGCCTTCTTCAGTGCCCTGGACGGCTTGAATTGGTTCACGGGGCCCCCGCCTGAGGGCACGTGGTCAGGGGAGGAGGAGCCAGTCTCCACCTGCCTCCTTGAGCCCCCACCTTCCAGATGATCTCCAAGCAGCTCTAGCACATGCATCCCCTTCAGGAGGATCTGGCTGAGGGTGTGCTGTTGGCTCTGGCCCTCAGCGCTGGCCTGCCGCCGCACTCCTCCTTCAGGAAGCTCTGGCCTGCCTGCCTGCCCTGCCTCGTCCTGCACTCTCTGTCCACAGCTGCCAATCTCCTGAACCAGCGGGTCTGCACTTGCCTGCAGATCACGGCTGTCCTTGAAGCCTTCTGGTGTTTTCCTCACCAGGGCTTCTCCATCTTCCTGGGCTGCTCCACAGATGGGATTTTCAGGAGGCAGCTGGTGAGGGCTCTTCAAGAGCCTTTCCCGAACTCCCTTCCGCAGTTGCGTGGTGTTTCCCACTGACCAATACCCGGCATCTTGATTCAGGGCAGCCAGAGCAAGAAGCTGGAACGGGAGAGGACTGGCCTTCGGCTCGGATGATGCGACAGCTCCACGGGCTTGTGCGTCCGGTTCGGTCTTCTCCATGCCTTTTCCAGAGACTTCCTCGTTCTGGGCACACTGCCACTTTCTTCTTCGGAAGCTGAGTGCACTCTTTCCCAGGAACACCACCACTGCAGTGCACACCAGGATCTCCCAGCGAAACCCAGAGACTCGTGGCACATGTGGCCAACGTTCGTCTATCACCAACCCAGCAGCCCACAGCTGCTCCAGGACAGCCCACAGCCGCTCCAGAACTGTGTGGGGAGGCATTTGGATGGCCCCCAGCTGGCTCCAAAGAGCCTTGTGGCTTGGTCTCCGATCACCAGTGTCTTCTGGGCCACTAGGAAGTGCTTGGAACCCCTACGAGGGTTCCGTCTCCAACGCAAACCAGTGCCTGGCAACAGGAGCTGAAGGGAGGAGGGGTGGGGGAGGTGCACCTGAGTCTCCAAGGCACATCAGTGCCTGCAACCGGAGCTGACAGCAGGTGGGTTAGGGGAGGGGAATCGCTATATTGTACACCTGAAACAAAGACAACCCTATCGATCAATTTCTCGGAAGTACAATTTCAACATTAAAAAAAATATATTTAAAAAGCAAACTAGGTATCCAGAGGAGAAATCTAACAAATATCGAAACACTGAGAAAGTAACCTTCTAGATGATCAAAGATCAAAGATCAAATCCCAATGCATTGAAGTGAAGGAAAATGAACATACAACATATGAAAATGTGTGGGACACAGCACAATCAATGGACAGCACCATGTAGAGCAATCACTGCCTATGTTAGAAAGGAGGAGGAGCATCTGGGAGGCTCAGTCAGTTAGTCCAACTCTTGATTTTGACTCGGGTCATGATTAAACTCGAGGTTGTGAGACTGAACCTGCATTGTGCTGGTGCTGGGCATGGAGGCTGTTTAATAATCTCTCTCTATCTCTCTCTCTCTCTCTCTGTACCCCTTCCCTGTCTCTCTCTCTCTCTCTCTCTCTCTCTCTCTGTCTCAAAACAATAAGCTCTCCACTTCAGAACCTAGAAAAAGATGAGAAAATAAAACTAAAGAAGAAAACCAAAGGAATCCTTCCACCCAGTTTCAAGATCTACAGCTATAGTAATCAAAAATGTATGGTGTTGGTGAAGGGATAGACAAATGGAACAGTATAAAGATAGATAAGTGGAACAGGATCAAACCCAGAAAGAGACCAACCACCAACATGTCAATGGGATTCTGACAAAGGGGAAAAGCAATTCAATGGAGGAGTGACAGCGTTTTGAAGAAATGGTGCTAGAGCAAGTGGACTTCCAGAGACAAAGAAGAAGAAGGAGGCCCAAGAAGAAGAGGGAGGGGCAGAGAGGAGGAGGAGGTGGAGGTGGAGGACGAGGAGGACGAGGACCACAATCGAAGGCTCATCCTCTGTACAAAACTGAACTCGTGGCGCCTGGGTGACTCAGTCGCTGAGGCAGCCAGCTCTTCATTTCGGCTCTTGTCATGCTCTCAGGGTCCCGGGACAAAATCAGGCTCCAAGCTCACTGGGGAGTCTGCTTAAGGACGCTCTTTTCGCTTCTCCCTCCACCCCACGCCCCACTCATGCGCATGCTCACTCTCTCAAACAGAAAAAAAAATTTGTTAAATTAACTCAAAATTAATCACCGCCTTCTACGTAAAATGATAAATCTTCTAGGGAAAAAAATGTCCAGAATGGACAGCTAGGTAAAGAATCCTCCGACTGGACATCAAATCATGTTCCGTTCAAGAAGAGTTGATTCATTAGACATGATCCAACAATCAGAATTGGAAGTCTGTAATGTGTGAAACACCTTGTGAAGAAGACCCAAAAGGGAAGCTACAAACTGGGAGAAAATAGGTGCAAACCACATACCTGATAAAGGACTCCTGTCGGAAGGAGAGAACCTCAAAAGTGGACCCCCAAAGAAGCAAGCCATCCAGTCTGAAAAGAACAAAAACAAAAAAAATGGGCAAAAGACCGAAACCCTTTACCAAAGAGTATACAGATGGAAATCCCATAAAAAGGTACCATCGGGGCAATTCAAATTCAAACTCCAATGAGCTCTCACTGCACACCTATCAGCATGATGCAAACCAAATGCACCCGAGAGGGAGAGAGAGACCCCACTCCCCAATGCAAGGCAGGATGTGGAACGACTGGATCGCTCCTGCATCGCTGTTGGGAATGGAAGGTGATAGAGCTCCCTCTTGAAAACAGTTCACAGTTCCTTTTCTTTTTCAAGGCCTGGATTTAAATTCCAGGGAACAAGCAGTAGAATATGCTTTTCGGGTGCACAGGATAGTGACCCAACCCTCCACACAGTTTCTCTGAAAACTAGACTTGCAACCACCCTAGGACCCCAGTCATTGCACTCTTGGCATTTCTCTGCGAGAAATCCAAACTTACGTTTGCTCAAAAACCTGTACAGGAACGGATCTGTGTCCTGATGGAAGCAGTGGGGCTGCCAAGGGGGTAGAAGTGACTGCAGTGGTTGGATATTGACACTGGACAGCCTTGTAAGAGATGTTCTCATCTTGCTTCTTTGAAGGCCCCTTCCCATTCATGGTGGTCCTGGGGACAAGGAGAAAAGGAATGTCAACGATTTCAAGAAGTTGAAAGGATTTCAAGAAGTTGAAACCAAGCATTAGAACACCATCTCTTCTACATGAATTCATTCTCATATTCACCCCCAGTCTCCCAAAGCAGACAGGAGGGGTCTGGTCCAACAGGGGTTGCGGGCAGTGGCCCTTCCACAGGCCATCTCCCCTCCAGTCTAGAAGTCCAACGACCAGGTCCCAGGCTTTCAACTCATCTCCTTCTCTCGGGGCCTTCTCTAGGGGCCCCAGGGAACTTCTGGGCTCTTTCTCTGCCTTCTAGGAGGCTCTGTGGGGCTGGGTCGAGTGCTCTCAGCCGACTTGGACCACACTGCCAGGTGTCTCCCCCTGCATTTGCCACCCTTCGACACAGGAGGATCAAGTGGGAGGATGTCCTCTCAGAGAGATCCATGGCGATCAGAACAGATATCCTCTCTCTTCCATTGTTTACCCTCATCTCTCAGGCGTTTCTACCATCTCTTGATTTCCCTGGAATTTCAACCCCAGGAGAGGGGGGGTGGGTCAGAAGCCAAACATTTGGCTTCCCACTCCTGTCTTTCTTGAAGGTTTTCCCCGAACCAATGGGCCTAAAACAACATTCATAACCTGATATGGTTTCTGTGGGCCAGCCATCCAGGTGCAACTAGCCAGGTCCCTGTGGCTCAGGATCTCTCACAAGGCTGCAGTCCAGAGGGCCTCTGGATCTTCAGTCATCTGCGGGCTTGTTGGGGGTAAGTCTGCTTTTGAGCTCACTCAGCTGGCTGTGAGCAGCCAGAGGCCCTCCATTGCTGGAAGCAAGAAATAGTCATTCCTTGCCCCATGGGCCTCTCCAGCATAAAGCTCCCAAGGAGCAGCTGGCTTCCCTGGGAACAGATGAGGGAGGGAGGGACGGAGGGCGGGCAAGCCCAAGAGGAGACCAGTCTCTTTGTCAACTCACCTCCGAAGGGACATCCTATCACTTTGGCCACATTCTGTCCTTTACAAGGGAGTCAGTAGTTCTGACTCGAATCAAGAGGTGGAGTATGGAACACAAAACGATGTGTACCCAAGATGGGAATCGTTGGAGACCCTTAAAGGCTGCCCTCCCTACTTGGCTGGGACTTGACCTCAGCTAGCCACCACTATAATCTCTGCATCCTTCTATTATTATATATTATGTTAGATTATATTATATGCACTATTATCTTTGCATAGAATCATCACATCCTAGGACGTGAACGAGGGGAACATTTTACCAAGCCCTTCTGGGATCCTTCAGCAGCTTGCCTAGAAGTTCCTTGCCCAAGGGTGCCTGTCAGTTCAGTGTCTGGCTCCTGATTTCGGTTCAGGGCTGATCACGTGATCTGGGAAATCCAGACCAGCGTCTGGTTCAGCACTTGAGTCCGAAGCCTGTCGAGGAATCTCTCTAACTCGGCCCCTCCCCCGCCTGCATGTGTGTGCGTTCCTTTGTGTGTGTGTGTGTGTGCGCCGTCACCCTTTCTGTCTCTCCGAAGAAGAAGAAGAAGAAGAAGAAGAAGAAGAAGAAGAAGAAGAAGAAGAAGAAGAAGAAGAACAGTAGTAGGCATAGTAGTAGAAGTTATTGGCACAGCAGGTGATCATTAGACAACCCTGGTTTGGAACGGGAGCTCTGAAATTCACTAGTGTGTGATCTTGGGGCAAGTTGTTTCCCCTGTCTGAACCTCAGTCAGACATGACACACTGGGTTATTGGGACGATTAAGGGATCGATAAAAGACACTTCAAACCGTCCCTTGCTTGGCATAGAATCCCTTAATCAAATCCATTCTCAGGAGCAGGAGTCTCAGCCATTGGATATTTTTATTTTTATTTGTGTTACGCTGAACACTGAAAAATATTCTCTCACACTCATACGGCTCCAGGGAATATGGAGCATCAGGCTAAAGGATGGGGTGGATCTCAAGTCAAAGGAGCCATGGGTATGGCTGAAGGGGTAAGCACAGGAGCTTTTGTGCTCTGGTTGTGAGTGTTGGTGGCTGCTGGGCAAGGGAATCAGACCTGCAGGGGACCCGAGAACTTGGAGTCTGGCCAGTGCACCCTTGCTCCCTTCTTGGGCTTCCTGGGTTTCAGGGGAGCCTTTGGCCCTTGAGGGTATTTGGAGGCTGTGCCCGGAACAGCAGGAGCAGGAGCAGGAGGCCCCCCGGAGACAGGCTGGACCTTGGGCCCACAGTTGGCCAGCTTCTGCCTGAGGCAATGGTTTTGGGCCTGGAGCCTTTGGAACTCCCTCTCTGCCCACAGGACAGCCTTCTGGCTCTCCTCACTCCTCTTCTCCACCAGGAGGCGCTCCCGCTCATGCAAGGAGGCGATTTGCTGCCATTCTCGGTGCAGGTCGGCGGCCATGTTCCTATAGAGGCCCAAGTGCCAGTGGGCAGCATCCGCCTTCCTGCGCACCTTGGCAAGCTCGTTCTTCACTTGCAGGCAGCGTGCCTTCTCCTCCATCATCTTCCTCTCCAGGTGTCTGAGGTGCTCTTCGCACAGCTTCGGCTCTGCCTCAAGCTTCAGGCGCAACTTCGGAATCTCACCGTCCAGGAGGGTGTTCCGAAGGTGAACAGGTCCTTGCTCAGCTTGGTGGCTTGTTGGGTTTCTTGGGAGCTCTTCATTCCTCTGACGTGCCTTCTTCAGTGCCCTGGACGGCTTGAATTGGTTCACGGGGCCCCCGCCTGAGGGCACGTGGTCAGGGGAGGAGGAGCCAGTCTCCACCTGCCTCCTTGAGCCCCCACCTTCCAGATGATCTCCAAGCAGCTCTAGCACATGCATCCCCTTCAGGAGGATCTGGCTGAGGGTGTGCTGTTGGCTCTGGCCCTCAGCGCTGGCCTGCCGCCGCACTCCTCCTTCAGGAAGCTCTGGCCTGCCTGCCTGCCCTGCCTCGTCCTGCACTCTCTGTCCACAGCTGCCAATCTCCTGAACCAGCGGGTCTGCACTTGCCTGCAGATCACGGCTGTCCTTGAAGCCTTCTGGTGTTTTCCTCACCAGGGCTTCTCCATCTTCCTGGGCTGCTCCACAGATGGGATTTTCAGGAGGCAGCTGGTGAGGGCTCTTCAACAGCCTTTCCCGAACTCCCTTCCGCAGTTGCGTGGTGTTTCCCACTGACCAATACCCGGCATCTTGATTCAGGGCAGCCAGAGCAAGAAGCTGGACCGGGAGAGGACTGGCCTTCGGCTCGGATGATGCGACAGCTCCACGGGCTTGTGCGTCCGGTTCGGTCTTCTCCATGCCTTTTCCAGAGACTTCCTCGTTCTGGGCACACTGCCACTTTCTTCTTCGGAAGCTGAGTGCACTCTTTCCCAGGAACACCACCACTGCAGTGCACACCAGGATCTCCCAGCGAAACCCAGAGACTCGTGGCACATGTGGCCAACGTTCGTCTATCACCAACCCAGCAGCCCACAGCTGCTCCAGGACAGCCCACAGCGGCTCCAGAACTGTGTGGGGAGGCATTTGGATGGCCCCCAGCTGGCTCCAAAGAGCCTTGTGGCTTGGTCTCCGATCACCAGTGTCTTCTGGGCCACTAGGAAGTGCTTGGAACCCCTACGAGGGTTCCGTCTCCAACGCAAACCAGTGCCTGGCAAAAGGAGCTGAAGGGAGGAGGGGTGGGGGAGGTGCACCTGAGTCTCCAAGGCACATCAGTGCCTGCCACCGGAGCTGACAGCAGGTGGGTTAGGGGAGGGGAATCGCTATATTGTACACCTGAAACAAAGACAACCCTATCGATCAATTTCTCGGAAGTACAATTTCAACATTAAAAAAAATATATTTAAAAAGCAAACTAGGTATCCAAAGGAGAAAACTAACAAATATCCAAACACTGAGAAAGTAACCTTCTAGATGATCAAAGACCAAAGATCAAATCTCAATGCATTGAAGTGAAGGAAAATGAACATACAACATATGAAAATGTGTGGGACACAGCACAATCAATGGACAGCACCATGTAGAGCAATCACTGCCTATGTTAGAAAGGAGGAGGAGCATCTGGGAGGCTCAGTCAGTTAGTCCAACTCTTGATTTTGACTCGGGTCATGATTAAACTCGAGGTTGTGAGACTGAACCTGCATTGTGCTGGTGCTGGGCATGGAGGCTCTTTAATCATCTCTCTCTCTCTCTCTCTCTCTCTCTCGCTCTCTGCACCCCTTCCCTGTCTCTCTCTCTCTCTCTCTCTCTCTCTGTCTGAAAACAATAAGCTCTCCACGTCAGAACCTAGAAAAAGATGAGAAAATAAAACTAAAGAAGAAAACCAAAGGAATCCTTCCACCCAGTTTCAAGATCTACAGCTATAGTAATCAAAAAGGTGTGGTGTTGGTGAAGGGATAGACAAATGGAACAGTATGAAGATAGATAAGTGGAACAGGATCAAACCCAGAAAGAGACCAACCACCAACATGTCAATGGGATTCTGACAAAGGGGAAAAGCAATTCAATGGAGGAGTGACAGCGTTTTGAAGAAATGGTGCTAGAGCAAGTGGACTTCCAGAGACAAAGAAGAAGAAGGAGGCCCAAGAAGAAGAGGGAGGGGCAGAGAGGAGGAGGAGGTGGAGGTGGAGGACGAGGAGGACGAGGACCACAATCGAAGGCTCATCCTCTGTACAAAACTGAACTCGTGGCGCCTGGGTGACTCAGTCGCTGAGGCAGCCAGCTCTTCATTTCGGCTCTTGTCATGCTCTCAGGGTCCCGGGACAAAATCAGGCTCCAAGCTCACTGGGGAGTCTGCTTAAGGACGCTCTTTTCGCTTCTCCCTCCACCCCACGCCCCACTCATGCGCATGCTCACTCTCTCAAACAGAAAAAAAAATTTGTTAAATTAACTCAAAATTAATCACCGCCTTCTACGTAAAATGATAAATCTTCTAGGGAAAAAAATGTCCAGAATGGACAGCTAGGTAAAGAATCCTCCGACTGGACATCAAATCATGTTCCGTTCAAGAAGAGTTGATTCATTAGACATGATCCAACAATCAGAATTGGAAGTCTGTAATGTGTGAAACACCTTGTGAAGAAGACCCAAAAGGGAAGCTACAAACTGGGAGAAAATAGGTGCAAACCACATACCTGATAAAGGACTCCTGTCGGAAGGAGAGAACCTCAAAAGTGGACCCCCAAAGAAGCAAGCCATCCAGTCTGAAAAGAACAAAAACAAAAAAAATGGGCAAAAGACCGAAACCCTTTACCAAAGAGTATACAGATGGAAATCCCATAAAAAGGTACCATCGGGGCAATTCAAATTCAAACTCCAATGAGCTCTCACTGCACACCTATCAGCATGATGCAAACCAAATGCACCCGAGAGGGAGAGAGAGACCCCACTCCCCAATGCAAGGCAGGATGTGGAACGACTGGATCGCTCCTGCATCGCTGTTGGGAATGGAAGGTGATAGAGCTCCCTCTTGAAAACAGTTCACAGTTCCTTTTCTTTTTCAAGGCCTGGATTTAAATTCCAGGGAACAAGCAGTAGAATATGCTTTTCGGGTGCACAGGATAGTGACCCAACCCTCCACACAGTTTCTCTGAAAACTAGACTTGCAACCACCCTAGGACCCCAGTCATTGCACTCTTGGCATTTCTCTGCGAGAAATCCAAACTTACGTTTGCTCAAAAACCTGTACAGGAACGGATCTGTGTCCTGATGGAAGCAGTGGGGCTGCCAAGGGGGTAGAAGTGACTGCAGTGGTTGGATATTGACACTGGACAGCCTTGTAAGAGATGTTCTCATCTTGCTTCTTTGAAGGCCCCTTCCCATTCATGGTGGTCCTGGGGACAAGGAGAAAAGGAATGTCAACGATTTCAAGAAGTTGAAAGGATTTCAAGAAGTTGAAACCAAGCATTAGAACACCATCTCTTCTACATGAATTCATTCTCATATTCACCCCCAGTCTCCCAAAGCAGACAGGAGGGGTCTGGTCCAACAGGGGTTGCGGGCAGTGGCCCTTCCACAGGCCATCTCCCCTCCAGTCTAGAAGTCCAACGACCAGGTCCCAGGCTTTCAACTCATCTCCTTCTCTCGGGGCCTTCTCTAGGGGCCCCAGGGAACTTCTGGGCTCTTTCTCTGCCTTCTAGGAGGCTCTGTGGGGCTGGGTCGAGTGCTCTCAGCCGACTTGGACCACACTGCCAGGTGTCTCCCCCTGCATTTGCCACCCTTCGACACAGGAGGATCAAGTGGGAGGATGTCCTCTCAGAGAGATCCATGGCGATCAGAACAGATATCCTCTCTCTTCCATTGTTTACCCTCATCTCTCAGGCGTTTCTACCATCTCTTGATTTCCCTGGAATTTCAACCCCAGGAGAGGGGGGGTGGGTCAGAAGCCAAACATTTGGCTTCCCACTCCTGTCTTTCTTGAAGGTTTTCCCCGAACCAATGGGCCTAAAACAACATTCATAACCTGATATGGTTTCTGTGGGCCAGCCATCCAGGTGCAACTAGCCAGGTCCCTGTGGCTCAGGATCTCTCACAAGGCTGCAGTCCAGAGGGCCTCTGGATCTTCAGTCATCTGCGGGCTTGTTGGGGGTAAGTCTGCTTTTGAGCTCACTCAGCTGGCTGTGAGCAGCCAGAGGCCCTCCATTGCTGGAAGCAAGAAAGAGTCATTCCTTGCCCCATGGGCCTCTCCAGCATAAAGCTCCCAAGGAGCAGCTGGCTTCCCTGGGAACAGATGAGGGAGGGAGGGACGGAGGGCGGGCAAGCCCAAGAGGAGACCAGTCTCTTTGTCAACTCACCTCCGAAGGGACATCCTATCACTTTGGCCACATTCTGTCCTTTACAAGGGAGTCAGTAGTTCTGACTCGAATCAAGAGGTGGAGTATGGAACACAAAACGATGTGTACCCAAGATGGGAATCGTTGGAGACCCTTAAAGGCTGCCCTCCCTACTTGGCTGGGACTTGACCTCAGCTAGCCACCACTATAATCTCTGCATCCTTCTATTATTATATATTATGTTAGATTATATCATATGCACTATTATCTTTGCATTGAATCATCACATCCTAGGACGTGAACGAGGGGAACATTTTACCAAGCCCTTCTGGGATCCTTCAGCAGCTTGCCTAGAAGTTCCTTGCCCAAGGGTGCCTGTCAGTTCAGTGTCTGGCTCCTGATTTCGGTTCAGGGCTGATCACGTGATCTGGGAAATCCAGACCAGCGTCTGGTTCAGCACTTGAGTCCGAAGCCTGTCGAGGAATCTCTCTAACTCGGCCCCTCCCCCGCCTGCATGTGTGTGCGTTCCTTTGTGTGTGTGTGTGTGCGCCGTCACCCTTTCTGTCTCTCCGAAGAAGAAGAAGAAGAAGAAGAAGAAGAAGAAGAAGAAGAAGAAGAAGAAGAAGAAGAAGAAAGAAGGAAGAAGGAAGAAGAAGAAGAAGAAGAAGAAGAAGAAGAAGAAGAACAGTAGTAGGCATAGTAGTAGAAGTTATTGGCACAGCAGGTGATCATTAGACAACCCTGGTTTGGAACGGGAGCTCTGAAATTCACTAGCTGTGTGATCTTGGGGCAAGTTGTTTCCCCTGTCTGAACCTCAGTCAGACATGACACACTGGGTTATTGGGACGATGAAGGGATCGATAAAAGACACTTCAAACCGTCCCTTGCTTGGCATAGAATCCCTTAATCAAATCCATTCTCAGGAGCAGGAGTCTCAGCCATTGGATATTTTTATTTTTATTTGTGTTACGCTGAACACTGAAAAATATTCTCTCACACTCATACGGCTCCAGGGAATATGGAGCATCAGGCTAAAGGATGGGGTGGATCTCAAGTCAAAGGAGCCATGGGTATGGCTGAAGGGGTAAGCACAGGAGCTTTTGTGCTCTGGTTGTGAGTGTTGGTGGCTGCTGGGCAAGGGAATCAGAGCTGCAGGGGACCCGAGAACTTGGAGTCTGGCCAGTGCACCCTTGCTCCCTTCTTGGGCTTCCTGGGTTTCAGGGGAGCCTTTGGCCCTTGAGGGTATTTGGAGGCTGTGCCCGGAACAGCAGGAGCAGGAGCAGGAGGCCCCCCGGAGACAGGCTGGACCTTGGGCCCACAGTTGGCCAGCTTCTGCCTGAGGCAATGGTTTTGGGCCTGGAGCCTTTGGAACTCCCTCTCTGCCCACAGGACAGCCTTCTGGCTCTCCTCACTCCTCTTCTCCACCAGGAGGCGCTCCCGCTCATGCAAGGAGGCGATTTGCTGCCATTCTCGGTGCAGGTCGGCGGCCATGTTCCTATAGAGGCCCAAGTGCCAGTGGGCAGCATCCGCCTTCCTGCGCACCTTGGCAAGCTCGTTCTTCACTTGCAGGCAGCGTGCCTTCTCCTCCATCATCTTCCTCTCCAGGTGTCTGAGGTGCTCTTCGCACAGCTTCGGCTCTGCCTCAAGCTTCAGGCGCAACTTCGGAATCTCACCGTCCAGGAGGGTGTTCCGAAGGTGAACAGGTCCTTGCTCAGCTTGGTGGCTTGTTGGGTTTCTTGGGAGCTCTTCATTCCTCTGACGTGCCTTCTTCAGTGCCCTGGACGGCTTGAATTGGTTCACGGGGCCCCCGCCTGAGGGCACGTGGTCAGGGGAGGAGGAGCCAGTCTCCACCTGCCTCCTTGAGCCCCCACCTTCCAGATGATCTCCAAGCAGCTCTAGCACATGCATCCCCTTCAGGAGGATCTGGCTGAGGGTGTGCTGTTGGCTCTGGCCCTCAGCGCTGGCCTGCCGCCGCACTCCTCCTTCAGGAAGCTCTGGCCTGCCTGCCTGCCCTGCCTCGTCCTGCACTCTCTGTCCACAGCTGCCAATCTCCTGAACCAGCGGGTCTGCACTTGCCTGCAGATCACGGCTGTCCTTGAAGCCTTCTGGTGTTTTCCTCACCAGGGCTTCTCCATCTTCCTGGGCTGCTCCACAGATGGGAATTTCAGGAGGCAGCTGGTGAGGGCTCTTCAACAGCCTTTCCCGAACTCCCTTCCGCAGTTGCGTGGTGTTTCCCACTGACCAATACCCGGCATCTTGATTCAGGGCAGCCAGAGCAAGAAGCTGGAACGGGAGAGGACTGGCCTTCGGCTCGGATGATGCGACAGCTCCACGCGCTTGTGCGTCCGGTTCGGTCTTCTCCATGCCTTTTCCAGAGACTTCCTCGTTCTGGGCACACTGCCACTTTCTTCTTCAGAAGCTGAGTGCACTCTTTCCCAGGAACACCACCACTGCAGTGCACACCAGGATCTCCCAGCGAAACCCAGAGACTCGTGGCACATGTGGCCAACGTTCGGATATCACCAACCCAGCAGCCCACAGCTGCTCCAGGACAGCCCACAGCCGCTCCAGAACTGTGTGGGGAGGCATTTGGATGGCCCCCAGCTGGCTCCAAAGAGCCTTGTGGCTTGGTCTCCGATCACCAGTGTCTTCTGGGCCACTAGGAAGTGCTTGGAACCCCTACGAGGGTTCCGTCTCCAACGCAAACCAGTGCCTGGCAACAGGAGCTGAAGGGAGGAGGGGTGGGGGAGGTGCACCTGAGTCTCCAAGGCACATCAGTGCCTGCAACCGGAGCTGACAGCAGGTGGGGTAGGGGAGGGGAATCGCTATATTGTACACCTGAAACAAAGACAACCCTATCGATCAATTTCTCGGAAGTACAATTTCAACATTAAAAAAAATATATTTAAAAAGCAAACTAGGTATCCAAAGGAGAAAACTAACAAATATCCAAACACTGAGAAAGTAACCTTCTAGATGATCAAAGATCAAAGATCAAATCCCAATGCATTGAAGTGAAGGAAAATGAACATACAACATATGAAAATGTGTGGGACACAGCACAATCAATGGACAGCACCATGTAGAGCAATCACTGCCTATGTTAGAAAGGAGGAGGAGCATCTGGGAGGCTCAGTCAGTTAGTCCAACTCTTGATTTTGACTCGGGTCATGATGAAACTCGAGGTTGTGAGACTGAACCTGCATTGTGCTGGTGCTGGGCATGGAGGCTGTTTAATAATCTCTCTCTCTCTCTCTCTCTCTCTCTCTCTGTACCCCTTCCCTGTCTCTCTCTCTCTCTCTCTCTCTCTCTCTCTGTCTCAAAACAATAAGCTCTCCACGTCAGAACCTAGAAAAAGATGAGAAAATAAAACTAAAGAAGAAAACCAAAGGAATCCTTCCACCCAGTTTCAAGATCTACAGCTATAGTAATCAAAAAGGTGTGGTGTTGGTGAAGGGATAGACAAATGGAACAGTATAAAGATAGATAAGTGGAACAGGATCAAACCCAGAAAGAGACCAACCACCAACATGTCAATGGGATTCTGACAAAGGGGAAAAGCAATTCAATGGAGGAGTGACAGCGTTTTGAAGAAATGGTGCTAGAGCAAGTGGACTTCCAGAGACAAAGAAGAAGAAGGAGGCCCAAGAAGAAGAGGGAGGGGCAGAGAGGAGGAGGAGGTGGAGGTGGAGGACGAGGAGGACGAGGACCACAATCGAAGGCTCATCCTCTGTACAAAACTGAACTCGTGGCGCCTGGGTGACTCAGTCGCTGAGGCAGCCAGCTCTTCATTTCGGCTCTTGTCATGCTCTCAGGGTCCCGGGACAAAATCAGGCTCCAAGCTCACTGGGGAGTCTGCTTAAGGACGCTCTTTTCGCTTCTCCCTCCACCCCACGCCCCACTCATGCGCATGCTCACTCTCTCAAACAGAAAAAAAAATTTGTTAAATTAACTCAAAATTAATCACCGCCTTCTACGTAAAATGATAAATCTTCTAGGGAAAAAAATGTCCAGAATGGACAGCTAGGTAAAGAATCCTCCGACTGGACATCAAATCATGTTCCGTTCAAGAAGAGTTGATTCATTAGACATGATCCAACAATCAGAATTGGAAGTCTGTAATGTGTGAAACACCTTGTGAAGAAGACCCAAAAGGGAAGCTACAAACTGGGAGAAAATAGGTGCAAACCACATACCTGATAAAGGACTCCTGTCGGAAGGAGAGAACCTCAAAAGTGGACCCCCAAAGAAGCAAGCCATCCAGTCTGAAAAGAACAAAAACAAAAAAAATGGGCAAAAGACCGAAACCCTTTACCAAAGAGTATACAGATGGAAATCCCATAAAAAGGTACCATCGGGGCAATTCAAATTCAAACTCCAATGAGCTCTCACTGCACACCTATCAGCATGATGCAAACCAAATGCACCCGAGAGGGAGAGAGAGACCCCACTCCCCAATGCAAGGCAGGATGTGGAACGACTGGATCGCTCCTGCATCGCTGTTGGGAATGGAAGGTGATAGAGCTCCCTCTTGAAAACAGTTCACAGTTCCTTTTCTTTTTCAAGGCCTGGATTTAAATTCCAGGGAACAAGCAGTAGAATATGCTTTTCGGGTGCACAGGATAGTGACCCAACCCTCCACACAGTTTCTCTGAAAACTAGACTTGCAACCACCCTAGGACCCCAGTCATTGCACTCTTGGCATTTCTCTGCGAGAAATCCAAACTTACGTTTGCTCAAAAACCTGTACAGGAACGGATCTGTGTCCTGATGGAAGCAGTGGGGCTGCCAAGGGGGTAGAAGTGACTGCAGTGGTTGGATATTGACACTGGACAGCCTTGTAAGAGATGTTCTCATCTTGCTTCTTTGAAGGCCCCTTCCCATTCATGGTGGTCCTGGGGACAAGGAGAAAAGGAATGTCAACGATTTCAAGAAGTTGAAAGGATTTCAAGAAGTTGAAACCAAGCATTAGAACACCATCTCTTCTACATGAATTCATTCTCATATTCACCCCCAGTCTCCCAAAGCAGACAGGAGGGGTCTGGTCCAACAGGGGTTGCGGGCAGTGGCCCTTCCACAGGCCATCTCCCCTCCAGTCTAGAAGTCCAACGACCAGGTCCCAGGCTTTCAACTCATCTCCTTCTCTCGGGGCCTTCTCTAGGGGCCCCAGGGAACTTCTGGGCTCTTTCTCTGCCTTCTAGGAGGCTCTGTGGGGCTGGGTCGAGTGCTCTCAGCCGACTTGGACCACACTGCCAGGTGTCTCCCCCTGCATTTGCCACCCTTCGACACAGGAGGATCAAGTGGGAGGATGTCCTCTCAGAGAGATCCATGGCGATCAGAACAGATATCCTCTCTCTTCCATTGTTTACCCTCATCTCTCAGGCGTTTCTACCATCTCTTGATTTCCCTGGAATTTCAACCCCAGGAGAGGGGGGGTGGGTCAGAAGCCAAACATTTGGCTTCCCACTCCTGTCTTTCTTGAAGGTTTTCCCCGAACCAATGGGCCTAAAACAACATTCATAACCTGATATGGTTTCTGTGGGCCAGCCATCCAGGTGCAACTAGCCAGGTCCCTGTGGCTCAGGATCTCTCACAAGGCTGCAGTCCAGAGGGCCTCTGGATCTTCAGTCATCTGCGGGCTTGTTGGGGGTAAGTCTGCTTTTGAGCTCACTCAGCTGGCTGTGAGCAGCCAGAGGCCCTCCATTGCTGGAAGCAAGAAAGAGTCATTCCTTGCCCCATGGGCCTCTCCAGCATAAAGCTCCCAAGGAGCAGCTGGCTTCCCTGGGAACAGATGAGGGAGGGAGGGACGGAGGGCGGGCAAGCCCAAGAGGAGACCAGTCTCTTTGTCAACTCACCTCCGAAGGGACATCCTATCACTTTGGCCACATTCTGTCCTTTACAAGGGAGTCAGTAGTTCTGACTCGAATCAAGAGGTGGAGTATGGAACACAAAACGATGTGTACCCAAGATGGGAATCGTTGGAGACCCTTAAAGGCTGCCCTCCCTACTTGGCTGGGACTTGACCTCAGCTAGCCACCACTATAATCTCTGCATCCTTCTATTATTATATATTATGTTAGATTATATCATATGCACTATTATCTTTGCATTGAATCATCACATCCTAGGACGTGAACGAGGGGAACATTTTACCAAGCCCTTCTGGGATCCTTCAGCAGCTTGCCTAGAAGTTCCTTGCCCAAGGGTGCCTGTCAGTTCAGTGTCTGGCTCCTGATTTCGGTTCAGGGCTGATCACGTGATCTGGGAAATCCAGACCAGCGTCTGGTTCAGCACTTGAGTCCGAAGCCTGTCGAGGAATCTCTCTAACTCGGCCCCTCCCCCGCCTGCATGTGTGTGCGTTCCTTTGTGTGTGTGTGTGTACGCCGTCACCCTTTCTGTCTCTCCGAAGAAGAAGAAGAAGAAGAAGAAGAAGAAGAAGAAGAAGAAAAGAAGAAGAAAAGAAGAAGAAGAAGAAGAAGAAGAAGAAGAAGAAGAAGAAGAAGAAGAAGAAGAAGAAGAAGAAGAACAACAGTAGTAGGCATAGTAGTAGAAGTTATTGGCACAGCAGGTGATCATTAGACAACCCTGGTTTGGAACGGGAGCTCTGAAATTCACTAGCTGTGTGATCTTGGGGCAAGTTGTTTCCCCTGTCTGAACCTCAGTCAGACATGACACACTGGGTTATTGGGACGATGAAGGGATCGATAAAAGACACTTCAAACCGTCCCTTGCTTGGCATAGAATCCCTTAATCAAATCCATTCTCAGGAGCAGGAGTCTCAGCCATTGGATATTTTTATTTTTATTTGTGTTACGCTGAACACTGAAAAATATTCTCTCACACTCATAGGGCTCCAGGGAATATGGAGCATCAGGCTAAAGGATGGGGTGGATCTCAAGTCAAAGGAGCCATGGGTATGGCTGAAGGGGTAAGCACAGGAGCTTTTGTGCTCTGGTTGTGAGTGTTGGTGGCTGCTGGGCAAGGGAATCAGACCTGCAGGGGACCCGAGAACTTGGAGTCTGGCCAGTGCACCCTTGCTCCCTTCTTGGGCTTCCTGGGTTTCAGGGGAGCCTTTGGCCCTTGAGGGTATTTGGAGGCTGTGCCCGGAACAGCAGGAGCAGGAGCAGGAGGCCCCCCGGAGACAGGCTGGACCTTGGGCCCACAGTTGGCCAGCTTCTGCCTGAGGCAATGGTTTTGGGCCTGGAGCCTTTGGAACTCCCTCTCTGCCCACAGGACAGCCTTCTGGCTCTCCTCACTCCTCTTCTCCACCAGGAGGCGCTCCCGCTCATGCAAGGAGGCGATTTGCTGCCATTCTCGGTGCAGGTCGGCGGCCATGTTCCTATAGAGGCCCAAGTGCCAGTGGGCAGCATCCGCCTTCCTGCGCACCTTGGCAAGCTCGTTCTTCACTTGCAGGCAGCGTGCCTTCTCCTCCATCATCTTCCTCTCCAGGTGTCTGAGGTGCTCTTCGCACAGCTTCGGCTCTGCCTCAAGCTTCAGGCGCAACTTCGGAATCTCACCGTCCAGGAGGGTGTTCCGAAGGTGAACAGGTCCTTGCTCAGCTTGGTGGCTTGTTGGGTTTCTTGGGAGCTCTTCATTCCTCTGACGTGCCTTCTTCAGTGCCCTGGACGGCTTGAATTGGTTCACGGGGCCCCCGCCTGAGGGCACGTGGTCAGGGGAGGAGGAGCCAGTCTCCACCTGCCTCCTTGAGCCCCCACCTTCCAGATGATCTCCAAGCAGCTCTAGCACATGCATCCCCTTCAGGAGGATCTGGCTGAGGGTGTGCTGTTGGCTCTGGCCCTCAGCGCTGGCCTGCCGCCGCACTCCTCCTTCAGGAAGCTCTGGCCTGCCTGCCTGCCCTGCCTCGTCCTGCACTCTCTGTCCACAGCTGCCAATCTCCTGAACCAGCGGGTCTGCACTTGCCTGCAGATCACGGCTGTCCTTGAAGCCTTCTGGTGTTTTCCTCACCAGGGCTTCTCCATCTTCCTGGGCTGCTCCACAGATGGGATTTTCAGGAGGCAGCTGGTGAGGGCTCTTCAACAGCCTTTCCCGAACTCCCTTCCGCAGTTGCGTGGTGTTTCCCACTGACCAATACCCGGCATCTTGATTCAGGGCAGCCAGAGCAAGAAGCTGGAACGGGAGAGGACTGGCCTTCGGCTCGGATGATGCGACAGCTCCACGCGCTTGTGCGTCCGGTTCGGTCTTCTCCATGCCTTTTCCAGAGACTTCCTCGTTCTGGGCACACTGCCACTTTCTTCTTCAGAAGCTGAGTGCACTCTTTCCCAGGAACACCACCACTGCAGTGCACACCAGGATCTCCCAGCGAAACCCAGAGACTCGTGGCACATGTGGCCAACGTTCGGATATCACCAACCCAGCAGCCCACAGCTGCTCCAGGACAGCCCACAGCCGCTCCAGAACTGTGTGGGGAGGCATTTGGATGGCCCCCAGCTGGCTCCAAAGAGCCTTGTGGCTTGGTCTCCGATCACCAGTGTCTTCTGGGCCACTAGGAAGTGCTTGGAACCCCTACGAGGGTTCCGTCTCCAACGCAAACCAGTGCCTGGCAACAGGAGCTGAAGGGAGGAGGGGTGGGGGAGGTGCACCTGAGTCTCCAAGGCACATCAGTGCCTGCAACCGGAGCTGACAGCAGGTGGGGTAGGGGAGGGGAATCGCTATATTGTACACCTGAAACAAAGACAACCCTATCGATCAATTTCTCGGAAGTACAATTTCAACATTAAAAAAAATATATTTAAAAAGCAAACTAGGTATCCAAAGGAGAAAACTAACAAATATCCAAACACTGAGAAAGTAACCTTCTAGATGATCAAAGATCAAAGATCAAATCCCAATGCATTGAAGTGAAGGAAAATGAACATACAACATATGAAAATGTGTGGGACACAGCACAATCAATGGACAGCACCATGTAGAGCAATCACTGCCTATGTTAGAAAGGAGGAGGAGCATCTGGGAGGCTCAGTCAGTTAGTCCAACTCTTGATTTTGACTCGGGTCATGATGAAACTCGAGGTTGTGAGACTGAACCTGCATTGTGCTGGTGCTGGGCATGGAGGCTGTTTAATAATCTCTCTCTCTCTCTCTCTCTCTCTGTACCCCTTCCCTGTCTCTCTCTCTCTCTCTCTCTCTCTCTCTGTCTCAAAACAATAAGCTCTCCACTTCAGAACCTAGAAAAAGATGAGAAAATAAAACTAAAGAAGAAAACCAAAGGAATCCTTCCACCCAGTTTCAAGATCTACAGCTATAGTAATCAAAAAGGTGTGGTGTTGGTGAAGGGATAGACAAATGGAACAGTATAAAGATAGATAAGTGGAACAGGATCAAACCCAGAAAGAGACCAACCACCAACATGTCAATGGGATTCTGACAAAGGGGAAAAGCAATTCAATGGAGGAGTGACAGCGTTTTGAAGAAATGGTGCTAGAGCAAGTGGACTTCCAGAGACAAAGAAGAAGAAGGAGGCCCAAGAAGAAGAGGGAGGGGCAGAGAGGAGGAGGAGGTGGAGGTGGAGGACGAGGAGGACGAGGACCACAATCGAAGGCTCATCCTCTGTACAAAACTGAACTCGTGGCGCCTGGGTGACTCAGTCGCTGAGGCAGCCAGCTCTTCATTTCGGCTCTTGTCATGCTCTCAGGGTCCCGGGACAAAATCAGGCTCCAAGCTCACTGGGGAGTCTGCTTAAGGACGCTCTTTTCGCTTCTCCCTCCACCCCACGCCCCACTCATGCGCATGCTCACTCTCTCAAACAGAAAAAAAAATTTGTTAAATTAACTCAAAATTAATCACCGCCTTCTACGTAAAATGATAAATCTTCTAGGGAAAAAAATGTCCAGAATGGACAGCTAGGTAAAGAATCCTCCGACTGGACATCAAATCATGTTCCGTTCAAGAAGAGTTGATTCATTAGACATGATCCAACAATCAGAATTGGAAGTCTGTAATGTGTGAAACACCTTGTGAAGAAGACCCAAAAGGGAAGCTACAAACTGGGAGAAAATAGGTGCAAACCACATACCTGATAAAGGACTCCTGTCGGAAGGAGAGAACCTCAAAAGTGGACCCCCAAAGAAGCAAGCCATCCAGTCTGAAAAGAACAAAAACAAAAAAAATGGGCAAAAGACCGAAACCCTTTACCAAAGAGTATACAGATGGAAATCCCATAAAAAGGTACCATCGGGGCAATTCAAATTCAAACTCCAATGAGCTCTCACTGCACACCTATCAGCATGATGCAAACCAAATGCACCCGAGAGGGAGAGAGAGACCCCACTCCCCAATGCAAGGCAGGATGTGGAACGACTGGATCGCTCCTGCATCGCTGTTGGGAATGGAAGGTGATAGAGCTCCCTCTTGAAAACAGTTCACAGTTCCTTTTCTTTTTCAAGGCCTGGATTTAAATTCCAGGGAACAAGCAGTAGAATATGCTTTTCGGGTGCACAGGATAGTGACCCAACCCTCCACACAGTTTCTCTGAAAACTAGACTTGCAACCACCCTAGGACCCCAGTCATTGCACTCTTGGCATTTCTCTGCGAGAAATCCAAACTTACGTTTGCTCAAAAACCTGTACAGGAACGGATCTGTGTCCTGATGGAAGCAGTGGGGCTGCCAAGGGGGTAGAAGTGACTGCAGTGGTTGGATATTGACACTGGACAGCCTTGTAAGAGATGTTCTCATCTTGCTTCTTTGAAGGCCCCTTCCCATTCATGGTGGTCCTGGGGACAAGGAGAAAAGGAATGTCAACGATTTCAAGAAGTTGAAAGGATTTCAAGAAGTTGAAACCAAGCATTAGAACACCATCTCTTCTACATGAATTCATTCTCATATTCACCCCCAGTCTCCCAAAGCAGACAGGAGGGGTCTGGTCCAACAGGGGTTGCGGGCAGTGGCCCTTCCACAGGCCATCTCCCCTCCAGTCTAGAAGTCCAACGACCAGGTCCCAGGCTTTCAACTCATCTCCTTCTCTCGGGGCCTTCTCTAGGGGCCCCAGGGAACTTCTGGGCTCTTTCTCTGCCTTCTAGGAGGCTCTGTGGGGCTGGGTCGAGTGCTCTCAGCCGACTTGGACCACACTGCCAGGTGTCTCCCCCTGCATTTGCCACCCTTCGACACAGGAGGATCAAGTGGGAGGATGTCCTCTCAGAGAGATCCATGGCGATCAGAACAGATATCCTCTCTCTTCCATTGTTTACCCTCATCTCTCAGGCGTTTCTACCATCTCTTGATTTCCCTGGAATTTCAACCCCAGGAGAGGGGGGGTGGGTCAGAAGCCAAACATTTGGCTTCCCACTCCTGTCTTTCTTGAAGGTTTTCCCCGAACCAATGGGCCTAAAACAACATTCATAACCTGATATGGTTTCTGTGGGCCAGCCATCCAGGTGCAACTAGCCAGGTCCCTGTGGCTCAGGATCTCTCACAAGGCTGCAGTCCAGAGGGCCTCTGGATCTTCAGTCATCTGCGGGCTTGTTGGGGGTAAGTCTGCTTTTGAGCTCACTCAGCTGGCTGTGAGCAGCCAGAGGCCCTCCATTGCTGGAAGCAAGAAAGAGTCATTCCTTGCCCCATGGGCCTCTCCAGCATAAAGCTCCCAAGGAGCAGCTGGCTTCCCTGGGAACAGATGAGGGAGGGAGGGACGGAGGGCGGGCAAGCCCAAGAGGAGACCAGTCTCTTTGTCAACTCACCTCCGAAGGGACATCCTATCACTTTGGCCACATTCTGTCCTTTACAAGGGAGTCAGTAGTTCTGACTCGAATCAAGAGGTGGAGTATGGAACACAAAACGATGTGTACCCAAGATGGGAATCGTTGGAGACCCTTAAAGGCTGCCCTCCCTACTTGGCTGGGACTTGACCTCAGCTAGCCACCACTATAATCTCTGCATCCTTCTATTATTATATATTATGTTAGATTATATCATATGCACTATTATCTTTGCATAGAATCATCACATCCTAGGACGTGAACGAGGGGAACATTTTACCAAGCCCTTCTGGGATCCTTCAGCAGCTTGCCTAGAAGTTCCTTGCCCAAGGGTGCCTGTCAGTTCAGTGTCTGGCTCCTGATTTCGGTTCAGGGCTGATCACGTGATCTGGGAAATCCAGACCAGCGTCTGGTTCAGCACTTGAGTCCGAAGCCTGTCGAGGAATCTCTCTAACTCGGCCCCTCCCCCGCCTGCATGTGTGTGCGTTCCTTTGTGTGTGTGTGTGTGCGCCGTCACCCTTTCTGTCTCTCCGAAGAAGAAGAAGAAGAAGAAGAAGAAGAAGAAGAAGAAGAAGAAGAAGAAGAAGAAGAAGAAGAACAGTAGTAGGCATAGTAGTAGAAGTTATTGGCACAGCAGGTGATCATTAGACAACCCTGGTTTGGAACGGGAGCTCTAAAATTCACTAGCTGTGTGATCTTGGGGCAAGTTGTTTCCCCTGTCTGAACCTCAGTCAGACATGACACACTGGGTTATTGGGACGATGAAGGGATCGATAAAAGACACTTCAAACCGTCCCTTGCTTGGCATAGAATCCCTTAATCAAATCCATTCTCAGGAGCAGGAGTCTCAGCCATTGGATATTTTTATTTTTATTTGTGTTACGCTGAACACTGAAAAATATTCTCTCACACTCATAGGGCTCCAGGGAATATGGAGCATCAGGCTAAAGGATGGGGTGGATCTCAAGTCAAAGGAGCCATGGGTATGGCTGAAGGGGTAAGCACAGGAGCTTTTGTGCTCTGGTTGTGAGTGTTGGTGGCTGCTGGGCAAGGGAATCAGACCTGCAGGGGACCCGAGAACTTGGAGTCTGGCCAGTGCACCCTTGCTCCCTTCTTGGGCTTCCTGGGTTTCAGGGGAGCCTTTGGCCCTTGAGGGTATTTGGAGGCTGTGCCCGGAACAGCAGGAGCAGGAGCAGGAGGCCCCCCGGAGACAGGCTGGACCTTGGGCCCACAGTTGGCCAGCTTCTGCCTGAGGCAATGGTTTTGGGCCTGGAGCCTTTGGAACTCCCTCTCTGCCCACAGGACAGCCTTCTGGCTCTCCTCACTCCTCTTCTCCACCAGGAGGCGCTCCCGCTCATGCAAGGAGGCGATTTGCTGCCATTCTCGGTGCAGGTCGGCGGCCATGTTCCTATAGAGGCCCAAGTGCCAGTGGGCAGCATCCGCCTTCCTGCGCACCTTGGCAAGCTCGTTCTTCACTTGCAGGCAGCGTGCCTTCTCCTCCATCATCTTCCTCTCCAGGTGTCTGAGGTGCTCTTCGCACAGCTTCGGCTCTGCCTCAAGCTTCAGGCGCAACTTCGGAATCTCACCGTCCAGGAGGGTGTTCCGAAGGTGAACAGGTCCTTGCTCAGCTTGGTGGCTTGTTGGGTTTCTTGGGAGCTCTTCATTCCTCTGACGTGCCTTCTTCAGTGCCCTGGACGGCTTGAATTGGTTCACGGGGCCCCCGCCTGAGGGCACGTGGTCAGGGGAGGAGGAGCCAGTCTCCACCTGCCTCCTTGAGCCCCCACCTTCCAGATGATCTCCAAGCAGCTCTAGCACATGCATCCCCTTCAGGAGGATCTGGCTGAGGGTGTGCTGTTGGCTCTGGCCCTCAGCGCTGGCCTGCCGCCGCACTCCTCCTTCAGGAAGCTCTGGCCTGCCTGCCTGCCCTGCCTCGTCCTGCACTCTCTGTCCACAGCTGCCAATCTCCTGAACCAGCGGGTCTGCACTTGCCTGCAGATCACGGCTGTCCTTGAAGCCTTCTGGTGTTTTCCTCACCAGGGCTTCTCCATCTTCCTGGGCTGCTCCACAGATGGGATTTTCAGGAGGCAGCTGGTGAGGGCTCTTCAACAGCCTTTCCCGAACTCCCTTCCGCAGTTGCGTGGTGTTTCCCACTGACCAATACCCGGCATCTTGATTCAGGGCAGCCAGAGCAAGAAGCTGAAACGGGAGAGGACTGGCCTTCGGCTCGGATGATGCGACAGCTCCACGCGCTTGTGCGTCCGGTTTGGTCTTCTCCATGCCTTTTCCAGAGACTTCCTCGTTCTGGGCACACTGCCACTTTCTTCTTCAGAAGCTGAGTGCACTCTTTCCCAGGAACACCACCACTGCAGTGCACACCAGGATCTCCCAGCGAAACCCAGAGACTCGTGGCACATGTGGCCAACGTTCGGATATCACCAACCCAGCAGCCCACAGCTGCTCCAGGACAGCCCACAGCCGCTCCAGAACTGTGTGGGGAGGCATTTGGATGGCCCCCAGCTGGCTCCAAAGAGCCTTGTGGCTTGGTCTCCGATCACCAGTGTCTTCTGGGCCACTAGGAAGTGCTTGGAACCCCTAGGAGGGTTCCGTCTCCAACGCAAACCAGTGCCTGGCAACAGGAGCTGAAGGGAGGAGGGGTGGGGGAGGTGCACCTGAGTCTCCAAGGCACATCAGTGCCTGCAACCGGAGCTGACAGCAGGTGGGGTAGGGGAGGGGAATCGCTCTATTGTACACCTGAAACAAAGACAACCCTATCGATCAATTTCTCGGAAGTACAATTTCAACATTAAAAAAAATATATTTAAAAAGCAAACTAGGTATCCAAAGGAGAAAACTAACAAATATCCAAACACTGAGAAAGTAACCTTCTAGATGATCAAAGACCAAAGATCAAATCTCAATGCATTGAAGTGAAGGAAAATGAACATACAACATATGAAAATGTGTGGGACACAGCACAATCAATGGACAGCACCATGTAGAGCAAACACTGCCTATGTTAGAAAGGAGGAGGAGCATCTGGGAGGCTCAGTCAGTTAGTCCAACTCTTGATTTTGACTCGGCTCATGATTAAACTCGAGGTTGTGAGACTGAACCTGCATTGTGCTGGTGCTGGGCATGGAGGCTCTTTAATCATATCTCTCTCTCTCTCTCTCTCTCTCTCTGCACCCCTTCCCTGTCTCTCTCTCTCTCTCTCTCTCTCTCTGTCTGAAAACAATAAGCTCTCCACGTCAGAACCTAGAAAAAGATGAGAAAATAAAACTAAAGAAGAAAACCAAAGGAATCCTTCCACCCAGTTTCAAGATCTACAGCTATAGTAATCAAAAATGTGTGGTGTTGGTGAAGGGATAGACAAATGGAACAGTATAAAGATAGATAAGTGGAACAGGATCAAACCCAGAAAGAGACCAACCACCAACATGTCAATGGGATTCTGACAAAGGGGAAAAGCAATTCAATGGAGGAGTGACAGCGTTTTGAAGAAATGGTGCTAGAGCAAGTGGACTTCCAGAGACTAAGAAGAAGAAGGAGGCCCAAGAAGAAGAGGGAGGGGCAGAGAGGAGGAGGAGGTGGAGGTGGAGGACGAGGAGGACGAGGACCACAATCGAAGGCTCATCCTCTGTACAAAACTGAACTCGTGGCGCCTGGGTGACTCAGTCGCTGAGGCAGCCAGCTCTTCATTTCGGCTCTTGTCATGCTCTCAGGGTCCCGGGACAAAATCAGGCTCCAAGCTCACTGGGGAGTCTGCTTAAGGACGCTCTTTTCGCTTCTCCCTCCACCCCACGCCCCACTCATGCGCATGCTCACTCTCTCAAACAGAAAAAAAAATTTGTTAAATTAACTCAAAATTAATCACCGCCTTCTACGTAAAATGATAAATCTTCTAGGGAAAAAAATGTCCAGAATGGACAGCTAGGTAAAGAATCCTCCGACTGGACATCAAATCATGTTCCGTTCAAGAAGAGTTGATTCATTAGACATGATCCAACAATCAGAATTGGAAGTCTGTAATGTGTGAAACACCTTGTGAAGAAGACCCAAAAGGGAAGCTACAAACTGGGAGAAAATAGGTGCAAACCACATACCTGATAAAGGACTCCTGTCGGAAGGAGAGAACCTCAAAAGTGGACCCCCAAAGAAGCAAGCCATCCAGTCTGAAAAGAACAAAAACAAAAAAAATGGGCAAAAGACCGAAACCCTTTACCAAAGAGTATACAGATGGAAATCCCATAAAAAGGTACCATCGGGGCAATTCAAATTCAAACTCCAATGAGCTCTCACTGCACACCTATCAGCATGATGCAAACCAAATGCACCCGAGAGGGAGAGAGAGACCCCACTCCCCAATGCAAGGCAGGATGTGGAACGACTGGATCGCTCCTGCATCGCTGTTGGGAATGGAAGGTGATAGAGCTCCCTCTTGAAAACAGTTCACAGTTCCTTTTCTTTTTCAAGGCCTGGATTTAAATTCCAGGGAACAAGCAGTAGAATATGCTTTTCGGGTGCACAGGATAGTGACCCAACCCTCCACACAGTTTCTCTGAAAACTAGACTTGCAACCACCCTAGGACCCCAGTCATGGCACTCTTGGCATTTCTCTGAGAGAAATCCAAACTTCCGTTTGCTCAAAAACCTGTACAGGAACGGATCTGTGTCCTGATGGAAGCAGTGGGGCTGCCAAGGGGGTAGAAGTGACTGCAGTGGTTGGATATTGACACTGGACAGCCTTGTAAGAGATGTTCTCATCTTGCTTCTTTGAAGGCCCCTTCCCATTCATGGTGGTCCTGGGGACAAGGAGAAAAGGAATGTCAACGATTTCAAGAAGTTGAAAGGATTTCAAGAAGTTGAAACCAAGCATTAGAACACCATCTCTTCTACATGAATTCATTCTCATATTCACCCCCAGTCTCCCAAAGCAGACAGGAGGGGTCTGGTCCAACAGGGGTTGCGGGCAGTGGCCCTTCCACAGGCCATCTCCCCTCCAGTCTAGAAGTCCAACGACCAGGTCCCAGGCTTTCAACTCATCTCCTTCTCTCGGGGCCTTCTCTAGGGGCCCCAGGGAACTTCTGGGCTCTTTCTCTGCCTTCTAGGAGGCTCTGTGGCGCTGGGTCGAGTGCTCTCAGCCGACTTGGACCACACTGCCAGGTGTCTCCCCCTGCATTTGCCACCCTTCGACACAGGAGGATCAAGTGGGAGGATGTCCTCTCAGAGAGATCCATGGCGATCAGAATAGATGTCCTCTCTCTTCCATTGTTTACCCTCATCTCTCAGGCGTTTCTACCATCTCTTGATTTCCCTGGAATTTCAACCCCAGGAGAGGGGGGGTGGGTCAGAAGCCAAACATTTGGCTTCCCACTCCTGTCTTTCTTGAAGGTTTTCCCCGAACCAATGGGCCTAAAACAACATTCATAACCTGGTATGGTTTCTGTGGGCCAGCCATCCAGGTGCAACTAGCCAGGTCCCTGTGGCTCAGGATCTCTCACAAGGCTGCAGTCCAGAGGGCCTCTGGATCTTCAGTCGTCTGCGGGCTTGTTGGGGGTAAGTCTGCTTTTGAGCTCACTCAGCTGGCTGTGAGCAGCCAGAGGCCCTCCATTGCTGGAAGCAAGAAATAGTCATTCCTTGCCCCATGGGCCTCTCCAGCATAAAGCTCCCAAGGAGTAGCTGGCTTCCCTGGGAACAGATGAGGGAGGGAGGGACGGAGGGCGGGCAAGCCCAAGAGGAGACCAGTCTCTTTGTCAACTCACCTCCGAAGGGACATCCTATCACTTTGGCCACATTCTGTCCTTTACAAGGGAGTCAGTAGTTCTGACTCGAATCAAGAGGTGGAGTATGGAACACAAAACGATGTGTACCCAAGATGGGAATCGTTGGAGACCCTTAAAGGCTGCCCTCCCTACTTGGCTGGGACTTGACCTCAGCTAGCCACCACTATAATCTCTGCATCCTTCTATTATTATATATTATGTTAGATTATATTATATGCACTATTATCTTTGCATAGAATCATCACATCCTAGGACGTGAACGAGGGGAACATTTTACCAAGCCCTTCTGGGATCCTTCAGCAGCTTGCCTAGAAGTTCCTTGCCCAAGGGTGCCTGTCAGTTCAGTGTCTGGCTCCTGATTTCGGTTCAGGGCTGATCACGTGATCTGGGAAATCCAGACCAGCGTCTGGTTCAGCACTTGAGTCCGAAGCCTGTCGAGGAATCTCTCTAACTCGGCCCCTCCCCCGCCTGCATGTGTGTGCGTTCCTTTGTGTGTGTGTGTGTGCGCCGTCACCCTTTCTGTCTCTCCGAAGAAGAAGAAGAAGAAGAAGAAGAAGAAGAAGAAGAAGAAGAAGAAGAAGAAGAAGAAGAAGAAGAAGAACAGTAGTAGGCATAGTAGTAGAAGTTATTGGCACAGCAGGTGATCATTAGACAACCCTGGTTTGGAACGGGAGCTCTAAAATTCACTAGCTGTGTGATCTTGGGGCAAGTTGTTTCCCCTGTCTGAACCTCAGTCAGACATGACACACTGGGTTATTGGGACGATGAAGGGATCGATAAAAGACACTTCAAACCGTCCCTTGCTTGGCATAGAATCCCTTAATCAAATCCATTCTCAGGAGCAGGAGTCTCAGCCATTGGATATTTTTATTTTTATTTGTGTTACGCTGAACACTGAAAAATATTCTCTCACACTCATAGGGCTCCAGGGAATATGGAGCATCAGGCTAAAGGATGGGGTGGATCTCAAGTCAAAGGAGCCATGGGTATGGCTGAAGGGGTAAGCACAGGAGCTTTTGTGCTCTGGTTGTGAGTGTTGGTGGCTGCTGGGCAAGGGAATCAGACCTGCAGGGGACCCGAGAACTTGGAGTCTGGCCAGTGCACCCTTGCTCCCTTCTTGGGCTTCCTGGGTTTCAGGGGAGCCTTTGGCCCTTGAGGGTATTTGGAGGCTGTGCCCGGAACAGCAGGAGCAGGAGCAGGAGGCCCCCCGGAGACAGGCTGGACCTTGGGCCCACAGTTGGCCAGCTTCTGCCTGAGGCAATGGTTTTGGGCCTGGAGCCTTTGGAACTCCCTCTCTGCCCACAGGACAGCCTTCTGGCTCTCCTCACTCCTCTTCTCCACCAGGAGGCGCTCCCGCTCATGCAAGGAGGCGATTTGCTGCCATTCTCGGTGCAGGTCGGCGGCCATGTTCCTATAGAGGCCCAAGTGCCAGTGGGCAGCATCCGCCTTCCTGCGCACCTTGGCAAGCTCGTTCTTCACTTGCAGGCAGCGTGCCTTCTCCTCCATCATCTTCCTCTCCAGGTGTCTGAGGTGCTCTTCGCACAGCTTCGGCTCTGGCTCAAGCTTCAGGCGCAACTTCGGAATCTCACCGTCCAGGAGGGTGTTCCGAAGGTGAACAGGTCCTTGCTCAGCTTGGTGGCTTGTTGGGTTTCTTGGGAGCTCTTCATTCCTCTGACGTGCCTTCTTCAGTGCCCTGGACGGCTTGAATTGGTTCACGGGGCCCCCGCCTGAGGGCACGTGGTCAGGGGAGGAGGAGCCAGTCTCCACCTGCCTCCTTGAGCCCCCACCTTCCAGATGATCTCCAAGCAGCTCTAGCACATGCATCCCCTTCAGGAGGATCTGGCTGAGGGTGTGCTGTTGGCTCTGGCCCTCAGCGCTGGCCTGCCGCCGCACTCCTCCTTCAGGAAGCTCTGGCCTGCCTGCCTGCCCTGCCTCGTCCTGCACTCTCTGTCCACAGCTGCCAATCTCCTGAACCAGCGGGTCTGCACTTGCCTGCAGATCACGGCTGTCCTTGAAGCCTTCTGGTGTTTTCCTCACCAGGGCTTCTCCATCTTCCTGGGCTGCTCCACAGATGGGATTTTCAGGAGGCAGCTGGTGAGGGCTCTTCAACAGCCTTTCCCGAACTCCCTTCCGCAGTTGCGTGGTGTTTCCCACTGACCAATACCCGGCATCTTGATTCAGGGCAGCCAGAGCAAGAAGCTGGAACGGGAGAGGACTGGCCTTCGGCTCGGATGATGCGACAGCTCCACGCGCTTGTGCGTCCGGTTCGGTCTTCTCCATGCCTTTTCCAGAGACTTCCTCGTTCTGGGCACACTGCCACTTTCTTCTTCAGAAGCTGAGTGCACTCTTTCCCAGGAACACCACCACTGCAGTGCACACCAGGATCTCCCAGCGAAACCCAGAGACTCGTGGCACATGTGGCCAACGTTCGGATATCACCAACCCAGCAGCCCACAGCTGCTCCAGGACAGCCCACAGCCGCTCCAGAACTGTGTGGGGAGGCATTTGGATGGCCCCCAGCTGGCTCCAAAGAGCCTTGTGGCTTGGTCTCCGATCACCAGTGTCTTCTGGGCCACTAGGAAGTGCTTGGAACCCCTACGAGGGTTCCGTCTCCAACGCAAACCAGTGCCTGGCAACAGGAGCTGAAGGGAGGAGGGGTGGGGGAGGTGCACCTGAGTCTCCAAGGCACATCAGTGCCTGCAACCGGAGCTGACAGCAGGTGGGGTAGGGGAGGGGAATCGCTCTATTGTACACCTGAAACAAAGACAACCCTATCGATCAATTTCTCGGAAGTACAATTTCAACATTAAAAAAAATATATTTAAAAAGCAAACTAGGTATCCAAAGGAGAAAACTAACAAATATCCAAACACTGAGAAAGTAACCTTCTAGATGATCAAAGATCAAAGATCAAATCCCAATGCATTGAAGTGAAGGAAAATGAACATACAACATATGAAAATGTGTGGGACACAGCACAATCAATGGACAGCACCATGTAGAGCAATCACTGCCTATGTTAGAAAGGAGGAGGAGCATCTGGGAGGCTCAGTCAGTTAGTCCAACTCTTGATTTTGACTCGGGTCATGATGAAACTCGAGGTTGTGAGACTGAACCTGCATTGTGCTGGTGCTGGGCATGGAGGCTGTTTAATAATCTCTCTCTCTCTCTCTCTCTCTCTCTCTCTCTCTGTACCCCTTCCCTGTCTCTCTCTCTCTCTCTCTCTCTCTCTCTGTCTCAAAACAATAAGCTCTCCACTTCAGAACCTAGAAAAAGATGAGAAAATAAAACTAAAGAAGAAAACCAAAGGAATCCTTCCACCCAGTTTCAAGATCTACAGCTATAGTAATCAAAAATGTATGGTGTTGGTGAAGGGATAGACAAATGGAACAGTATAAAGATAGATAAGTGGAACAGGATCAAACCCAGAAAGAGACCAACCACCAACATGTCAATGGGATTCTGACAAAGGGGAAAAGCAATTCAATGGAGGAGTGACAGCGTTTTGAAGAAATGGTGCTAGAGCAAGTGGACTTCCAGAGACAAAGAAGAAGAAGGAGGCCCAAGAAGAAGAGGGAGGGGCAGAGAGGAGGAGGAGGTGGAGGTGGAGGACGAGGAGGACGAGGACCACAATCGAAGGCTCATCCTCTGTACAAAACTGAACTCGTGGCGCCTGGGTGACTCAGTCGCTGAGGCAGCCAGCTCTTCATTTCGGCTCTTGTCATGCTCTCAGGGTCCCGGGACAAAATCAGGCTCCAAGCTCACTGGGGAGTCTGCTTAAGGACGCTCTTTTCGCTTCTCCCTCCACCCCACGCCCCACTCATGCGCATGCTCACTCTCTCAAACAGAAAAAAAAATTTGTTAAATTAACTCAAAATTAATCACCGCCTTCTACGTAAAATGATAAATCTTCTAGGGAAAAAAATGTCCAGAATGGACAGCTAGGTAAAGAATCCTCCGACTGGACATCAAATCATGTTCCGTTCAAGAAGAGTTGATTCATTAGACATGATCCAACAATCAGAATTGGAAGTCTGTAATGTGTGAAACACCTTGTGAAGAAGACCCAAAAGGGAAGCTACAAACTGGGAGAAAATAGGTGCAAACCACATACCTGATAAAGGACTCCTGTCGGAAGGAGAGAACCTCAAAAGTGGACCCCCAAAGAAGCAAGCCATCCAGTCTGAAAAGAACAAAAACAAAAAAAATGGGCAAAAGACCGAAACCCTTTACCAAAGAGTATACAGATGGAAATCCCATAAAAAGGTACCATCGGGGCAATTCAAATTCAAACTCCAATGAGCTCTCACTGCACACCTATCAGCATGATGCAAACCAAATGCACCCGAGAGGGAGAGAGAGACCCCACTCCCCAATGCAAGGCAGGATGTGGAACGACTGGATCGCTCCTGCATCGCTGTTGGGAATGGAAGGTGATAGAGCTCCCTCTTGAAAACAGTTCACAGTTCCTTTTCTTTTTCAAGGCCTGGATTTAAATTCCAGGGAACAAGCAGTAGAATATGCTTTTCGGGTGCACAGGATAGTGACCCAACCCTCCACACAGTTTCTCTGAAAACTAGACTTGCAACCACCCTAGGACCCCAGTCATGGCACACTTGGCATTTCTCTGAGAGAAATCCAAACTTCCGTTTGCTCAAAAACCTGTACAGGAACGGATCTGTGTCCTGATGGAAGCAGTGGGGCTGCCAAGGGGGTAGAAGTGACTGCAGTGGTTGGATATTGACACTGGACAGCCTTGTAAGAGATGTTCTCATCTTGCTTCTTTGAAGGCCCCTTCCCATTCATGGTGGTCCTGGGGACAAGGAGAAAAGGAATGTCAACGATTTCAAGAAGTTGAAAGGATTTCAAGAAGTTGAAACCAAGCATTAGAACACCATCTCTTCTACATGAATTCATTCTCATATTCACCCCCAGTCTCCCAAAGCAGACAGGAGGGGTCTGGTCCAACAGGGGTTGCGGGCAGTGGCCCTTCCACAGGCCATCTCCCCTCCAGTCTAGAAGTCCAACGACCAGGTCCCAGGCTTTCAACTCATCTCCTTCTCTCGGGGCCTTCTCTAGGGGCCCCAGGGAACTTCTGGGCTCTTTCTCTGCCTTCTAGGAGGCTCTGTGGCGCTGGGTCGAGTGCTCTCAGCCGACTTGGACCACACTGCCAGGTGTCTCCCCCTGCATTTGCCACCCTTCGACACAGGAGGATCAAGTGGGAGGATGTCCTCTCAGAGAGATCCATGGCGATCAGAATAGATGTCCTCTCTCTTCCATTGTTTACCCTCATCTCTCAGGCGTTTCTACCATCTCTTGATTTCCCTGGAATTTCAACCCCAGGAGAGGGGGGGTGGGTCAGAAGCCAAACATTTGGCTTCCCACTCCTGTCTTTCTTGAAGGTTTTCCCCGAACCAATGGGCCTAAAACAACATTCATAACCTGATATGGTTTCTGTGGGCCAGCCATCCAGGTGCAACTAGCCAGGTCCCTGTGGCTCAGGATCTCTCACAAGGCTGCAGTCCAGAGGGCCTCTGGATCTTCAGTCATCTGCGGGCTTGTTGGGGGTAAGTCTGCTTTTGAGCTCACTCAGCTGGCTGTGAGCAGCCAGAGGCCCTCCATTGCTGGAAGCAAGAAATAGTCATTCCTTGCCCCATGGGCCTCTCCAGCATAAAGCTCCCAAGGAGTAGCTGGCTTCCCTGGGAACAGATGAGGGAGGGAGGAACAGAGGGCGGGCAAGCCCAAGAGGAGACCAGTCTCTTTGTCAACTCACCTCCGAAGGGACATCCTATCACTTTGGCCACATTCTGTCCTTTACAAGGGAGTCAGTAGTTCTGACTCGAATCAAGAGGTGGAGTATGGAACACAAAACGATGTGTACCCAAGATGGGAATCGTTGGAGACCCTTAAAGGCTGCCCTCCCTACTTGGCTGGGACTTGACCTCAGCTAGCCACCACTATAATCTCTGCATCCTTCTATTATTATATATTATGTTAGATTATATTATATGCACTATTATCTTTGCATAGAATCATCACATCCTAGGACGTGAACGAGGGGAACATTTTACCAAGCCCTTCTGGGATCCTTCAGCAGCTTGCCTAGAAGTTCCTTGCCCAAGGGTGCCTGTCAGTTCAGTGTCTGGCTCCTGATTTCGGTTCAGGGCTGATCACGTGATCTGGGAAATCCAGACCAGCGTCTGGTTCAGCACTTGAGTCCGAAGCCTGTCGAGGAATCTCTCTAACTCGGCCCCTCCCCCGCCTGCATGTGTGTGCGTTCCTTTGTGTGTGTGTGTGTGCGCCGTCACCCTTTCTGTCTCTCCGAAGAAGAAGAAGAAGAAGAAGAAGAAGAAGAAGAAGAAGAAGAAGAAGAAGAAGAAGAAGAAGAACAGTAGTAGGCATAGTAGTAGAAGTTATTGGCACAGCAGGTGATCATTAGACAACCCTGGTTTGGAACGGGAGCTCTAAAATTCACTAGCTGTGTGATCTTGGGGCAAGTTGTTTCCCCTGTCTGAACCTCAGTCAGACATGACACACTGGGTTATTGGGACGATGAAGGGATCGATAAAAGACACTTCAAACCGTCCCTTGCTTGGCATAGAATCCCTTAATCAAATCCATTCTCAGGAGCAGGAGTCTCAGCCATTGGATATTTTTATTTTTATTTGTGTTACGCTGAACACTGAAAAATATTCTCTCACACTCATAGGGCTCCAGGGAATATGGAGCATCAGGCTAAAGGATGGGGTGGATCTCAAGTCAAAGGAGCCATGGGTATGGCTGAAGGGGTCAGCACAGGAGCTTTGGTACTCTGGTTGTGAGTGTTGGTGGCTGCTGGGCAAGGGAATCAGACCTGCAGGGGACCCGAGAACTTGGAGTCTGGCCAGTGCACCCTTGCTCCCTTCTTGGGCTTCCTGGGTTTCAGGGGAGCCTTTGGCCCTTGAGGGTATTTGGAGGCTGTGCCCGGAACAGCAGGAGCAGGAGCAGGAGGCCCCCCGGAGACAGGCTGGACCTTGGGCCCACAGTTGGCCAGCTTCTGCCTGAGGCAATGGTTTTGGGCCTGGAGCCTTTGGAACTCCCTCTCTGCCCACAGGACAGCCTTCTGGCTCTCCTCACTCCTCTTCTCCACCAGGAGGCGCTCCCGCTCATGCAAGGAGGCGATTTGCTGCCATTCTCGGTGCAGGTCGGCGGCCATGTTCCTATAGAGGCCCAAGTGCCAGTGGGCAGCATCCGCCTTCCTGCGCACCTTGGCAAGCTCGTTCTTCACTTGCAGGCAGCGTGCCTTCTCCTCCATCATCTTCCTCTCCAGGTGTCTGAGGTGCTCTTCGCACAGCTTCGGCTCTGGCTCAAGCTTCAGGCGCAACTTCGGAATCTCACCGTCCAGGAGGGTGTTCCGAAGGTGAACAGGTCCTTGCTCAGCTTGGTGGCTTGTTGGGTTTCTTGGGAGCTCTTCATTCCTCTGACGTGCCTTCTTCAGTGCCCTGGACGGCTTGAATTGGTTCACGGGGCCCCCGCCTGAGGGCACGTGGTCAGGGGAGGAGGAGCCAGTCTCCACCTGCCTCCTTGAGCCCCCACCTTCCAGATGATCTCCAAGCAGCTCTAGCACATGCATCCCCTTCAGGAGGATCTGGCTGAGGGTGCGCTGTTGGCTCTGGCCCTCAGCGCTGGCCTGCCGCCGCACTCCTCCTTCAGGAAGCTCTGGCCTGCCTGCCTGCCCTGCCTCGTCCTGCACTCTCTGTCCACAGCTGCCAATCTCCTGAACCAGCGGGTCTGCACTTGCCTGCAGATCACGGCTGTCCTTGAAGCCTTCTGGTGTTTTCCTCACCAGGGCTTCTCCATCTTCCTGGGCTGCTCCACAGATGGGATTTTCAGGAGGCAGCTGGTGAGGGCTCTTCAACAGCCTTTCCCGAACTCCCTTCCGCAGTTGCGTGGTGTTTCCCACTGACCAATACCCGGCATCTTGATTCAGGGCAGCCAGAGCAAGAAGCTGGAACGGGAGAGGACTGGCCTTCGGCTCGGATGATGCGACAGCTCCACGCGCTTGTGCGTCCGGTTCGGTCTTCTCCATGCCTTTTCCAGAGACTTCCTCGTTCTGGGCACACTGCCACTTTCTTCTTCAGAAGCTGAGTGCACTCTTTCCCAGGAACACCACCACTGCAGTGCACACCAGGATCTCCCAGCGAAACCCAGAGACTCGTGGCACATGTGGCCAACGTTCGGATATCACCAACCCAGCAGCCCACAGCTGCTCCAGGACAGCCCACAGCCGCTCCAGAACTGTGTGGGGAGGCATTTGGATGGCCCCCAGCTGGCTCCAAAGAGCCTTGTGGCTTGGTCTCCGATCACCAGTGTCTTCTGGGCCACTAGGAAGTGCTTGGAACCCCTACGAGGGTTCCGTCTCCAACGCAAACCAGTGCCTGGCAACAGGAGGTGAAGGGAGGAGGGGTGGGGGAGGTGCACCTGAGTCTCCAAGGCACATCAGTGCCTGCAACCGGAGCTGACAGCAGGTGGGGTAGGGGAGGGGAATCGCTATATTGTACACCTGAAACAAAGACAACCCTATCGATCAATTTCTCGGAAGTACAATTTCAACATTAAAAAAAAATATATTTAAAAAGCAAACTAGGTATCCAGAGGAGAAAACTAACAAATATCGAAACACTGAGAAAGTAACCTTCTAGATGATCAAAGATCAAAGATCAAATCCCAATGCATTGAAGTGAAGGAAAATGAACATACAACATATGAAAATGTGTGGGACACAGCACAATCAATGGACAGCACCATGTAGAGCAATCACTGCCTATGTTAGAAAGGAGGAGGAGCATCTGGGAGGCTCAGTCAGTTAGTCCAACTCTTGATTTTGACTCGGGTCATGATGAAACTCGAGGTTGTGAGACTGAACCTGCATTGTGCTGGTGCTGGGCATGGAGGCTGTTTAATAATCTCTCTCTCTCTCTCTCTCTCTCTCTCTCTGTACCCCTTCCCTGTCTCTCTCTCTCTCTCTCTCTCTCTGTCTCAAAACAATAAGCTCTCCACTTCAGAACCTAGAAAAAGATGAGAAAATAAAACTAAAGAAGAAAACCAAAGGAATCCTTCCACCCAGTTTCAAGATCTACAGCTATAGTAATCAAAAATGTATGGTGTTGGTGAAGGGATAGACAAATGGAACAGTATAAAGATAGATAAGTGGAACAGGATCAAACCCAGAAAGAGACCAACCACCAACATGTCAATGGGATTCTGACAAAGGGGAAAAGCAATTCAATGGAGGAGTGACAGCGTTTTGAAGAAATGGTGCTAGAGCAAGTGGACTTCCAGAGACAAAGAAGAAGAAGGAGGCCCAAGAAGAAGAGGGAGGGGCAGAGAGGAGGAGGAGGTGGAGGTGGAGGACGAGGAGGACGAGGACCACAATCGAAGGCTCATCCTCTGTACAAAACTGAACTCGTGGCGCCTGGGTGACTCAGTCGCTGAGGCAGCCAGCTCTTCATTTCGGCTCTTGTCATGCTCTCAGGGTCCCGGGACAAAATCAGGCTCCAAGCTCACTGGGGAGTCTGCTTAAGGACGCTCTTTTCGCTTCTCCCTCCACCCCACGCCCCACTCATGCGCATGCTCACTCTCTCAAACAGAAAAAAAAATTTGTTAAATTAACTCAAAATTAATCACCGCCTTCTACGTAAAATGATAAATCTTCTAGGGAAAAAAATGTCCAGAATGGACAGCTAGGTAAAGAATCCTCCGACTGGACATCAAATCATGTTCCGTTCAAGAAGAGTTGATTCATTAGACATGATCCAACAATCAGAATTGGAAGTCTGTAATGTGTGAAACACCTTGTGAAGAAGACCCAAAAGGGAAGCTACAAACTGGGAGAAAATAGGTGCAAACCACATACCTGATAAAGGACTCCTGTCGGAAGGAGAGAACCTCAAAAGTGGACCCCCAAAGAAGCAAGCCATCCAGTCTGAAAAGAACAAAAACAAAAAAAATGGGCAAAAGACCGAAACCCTTTACCAAAGAGTATACAGATGGAAATCCCATAAAAAGGTACCATCGGGGCAATTCAAATTCAAACTCCAATGAGCTCTCACTGCACACCTATCAGCATGATGCAAACCAAATGCACCCGAGAGGGAGAGAGAGACCCCACTCCCCAATGCAAGGCAGGATGTGGAACGACTGGATCGCTCCTGCATCGCTGTTGGGAATGGAAGGTGACAGAGCTCCCTCTTGAAAACAGTTCACAGTTCCTTTTCTTTTTCAAGGCCTGGATTTAAATTCCAGGGAACAAGCAGTAGAATATGCTTTTCGGGTGCACAGGATAGTGACCCAACCCTCCACACAGTTTCTCTGAAAACTAGACTTGCAACCACCCTAGGACCCCAGTCATGGCACTCTTGGCATTTCTCTGAGAGAAATCCAAACTTCCGTTTGCTCAAAAACCTGTACAGGAACGGATCTGTGTCCTGATGGAAGCAGTGGGGCTGCCAAGGGGGTAGAAGTGACTGCAGTGGTTGGATATTGACACTGGACAGCCTTGTAAGAGATGTTCTCATCTTGCTTCTTTGAAGGCCCCTTCCCATTCATGGTGGTCCTGGGGACAAGGAGAAAAGGAATGTCAACGATTTCAAGAAGTTGAAAGGATTTCAAGAAGTTGAAACCAAGCATTAGAACACCATCTCTTCTACATGAATTCATTCTCATATTCACCCCCAGTCTCCCAAAGCAGACAGGAGGGGTCTGGTCCAACAGGGGTTGCGGGCAGTGGCCCTTCCACAGGCCATCTCCCCTCCAGTCTAGAAGTCCAACGACCAGGTCCCAGGCTTTCAACTCATCTCCTTCTCTCGGGGCCTTCTCTAGGGGCCCCAGGGAACTTCTGGGCTCTTTCTCTGCCTTCTAGGAGGCTCTGTGGCGCTGGGTCGAGTGCTCTCAGCCGACTTGGACCACACTGCCAGGTGTCTCCCCCTGCATTTGCCACCCTTCGACACAGGAGGATCAAGTGGGAGGATGTCCTCTCAGAGAGATCCATGGCGATCAGAATAGATGTCCTCTCTCTTCCATTGTTTACCCTCATCTCTCAGGCGTTTCTACCATCTCTTGATTTCCCTGGAATTTCAACCCCAGGAGAGGGGGGGTGGGTCAGAAGCCAAACATTTGGCTTCCCACTCCTGTCTTTCTTGAAGGTTTTCCCCGAACCAATGGGCCTAAAACAACATTCATAACCTGATATGGTTTCTGTGGGCCAGCCATCCAGGTGCAACTAGCCAGGTCCCTGTGGCTCAGGATCTCTCACAAGGCTGCAGTCCAGAGGGCCTCTGGATCTTCAGTCATCTGCGGGCTTGTTGGGGGTAAGTCTGCTTTTGAGCTCACTCAGCTGGCTGTGAGCAGCCAGAGGCCCTCCATTGCTGGAAGCAAGAAATAGTCATTCCTTGCCCCATGGGCCTCTCCAGCATAAAGCTCCCAAGGAGTAGCTGGCTTCCCTGGGAACAGATGAGGGAGGGAGGGACGGAGGGCGGGCAAGCCCAAGAGGAGACCAGTCTCTTTGTCAACTCACCTCCGAAGGGACATCCTATCACTTTGGCCACATTCTGTCCTTTACAAGGGAGTCAGTAGTTCTGACTCGAATCAAGAGGTGGAGTATGGAACACAAAACGATGTGTACCCAAGATGGGAATCGTTGGAGACCCTTAAAGGCTGCCCTCCCTACTTGGCTGGGACTTGACCTCAGCTAGCCACCACTATAATCTCTGCATCCTTCTATTATTATATATTATGTTAGATTATATTATATGCACTATTATCTTTGCATAGAATCATCACATCCTAGGACGTGAACGAGGGGAACATTTTACCAAGCCCTTCTGGGATCCTTCAGCAGCTTGCCTAGAAGTTCCTTGCCCAAGGGTGCCTGTCAGTTCAGTGTCTGGCTCCTGATTTCGGTTCAGGGCTGATCACGTGATCTGGGAAATCCAGACCAGCGTCTGGTTCAGCACTTGAGTCCGAAGCCTGTCGAGGAATCTCTCTAACTCGGCCCCTCCCCCGCCTGCATGTGTGTGCGTTCCTTTGTGTGTGTGTGTGTGCGCCGTCACCCTTTCTGTCTCTCCGAAGAAGAAGAAGAAGAAGAAGAAGAAGAAGAAGAAGAAGAAGAAGAAGAAGAAGAAGAAGAAGAAGAAGAAGAAGAAGAACAGTAGTAGGCATAGTAGTAGAAGTTATTGGCACAGCAGGTGATCATTAGACAACCCTGGTTTGGAACGGGAGCTCTAAAATTCACTAGCTGTGTGATCTTGGGGCAAGTTGTTTCCCCTGTCTGAACCTCAGTCAGACATGACACACTGGGTTATTGGGACGATGAAGGGATTGATACAAGACACTTCAAACCGTCCCTTGCTTGGCATAGAATCCCTTAATCAAATCCATTCTCAGTAGCAGGAGTCTCAGCCATTGGATATTTTTATTTTTATTTGTGTTACGCTGAACACTGAAAAATATTCTCTCACACTCATACGGCTCCAGGGAATATGGAGCATCAGGCTAAAGGATGGGGTGGATCTCAAGTCAAAGGAGCCATGGGTATGGCTGAAGGGGTAAGCACAGGAGCTTTTGTGCTCTGGTTGTGAGTGTTGGTGGCTGCTGGGCAAGGGAATCAGACCTGCAGGGGACCCGAGAACTTGGAGTCTGGCCAGTGCACCCTTGCTCCCTTCTTGGGCTTCCTGGGTTTCAGGGGAGCCTTTGGCCCTTGAGGGTATTTGGAGGCTGTGCCCGGAACAGCAGGAGCAGGAGCAGGAGGCCCCCCGGAGACAGGCTGGACCTTGGGCCCAGAGTTGGCCAGCTTCTGCCTGAGGCAATGGTTTTGGGCCTGGAGCCTTTGGAACTCCCTCTCTGCCCACAGGACAGCCTTCTGGCTCTCCTCACTCCTCTTCTCCACCAGGAGGCGCTCCCGCTCATGCAAGGAGGCGATTTGCTGCCATTCTCGGTGCAGGTCGGCGGCCATGTTCCTATAGAGGCCCAAGTGCCAGTGGGCAGCATCCGCCTTCCTGCGCACCTTGGCAAGCTCGTTCTTCACTTGCAGGCAGCGTGCCTTCTCCTCCATCATCTTCCTCTCCAGGTGTCTGAGGTGCTCTTCGCACAGCTTCGGCTCTGGCTCAAGCTTCAGGCGCAACTTCGGAATCTCACCGTCCAGGAGGGTGTTCCGAAGGTGAACAGGTCCTTGCTCAGCTTGGTGGCTTGTTGGGTTTCTTGGGAGCTCTTCATTCCTCTGACGTGCCTTCTTCAGTGCCCTGGACGGCTTGAATTGGTTCACGGGGCTCCCGCCTGAGGGCACGTGGTCAGGGGAGGAGGAGCCAGTCTCCACCTGCCTCCTTGAGCCCCCACCTTCCAGATGATCTCCAAGCAGCTCTAGCACATGCATCCCCTTCAGGAGGATCTGGCTGAGGGTGTGCTGTTGGCTCTGGCCCTCAGCGCTGGCCTGCCGCCGCACTCCTCCTTCAGGAAGCTCTGGCCTGCCTGCCTGCCCTGCCTCGTCCTGCACTCTCTGTCCACAGCTGCCAATCTCCTGAACCAGCGGGTCTGCACTTGCCTGCAGATCACGGCTGTCCTTGAAGCCTTCTGGTGTTTTCCTCACCAGGGCTTCTCCATCTTCCTGGGCTGCTCCACAGATGGGATTTTCAGGAGGCAGCTGGTGAGGGCTCTTCAACAGCCTTTCCCGAACTCCCTTCCGCAGTTGCGTGGTGTTTCCCACTGACCAATACCCGGCATCTTGATTCAGGGCAGCCAGAGCAAGAAGCTGGAACGGGAGAGGACTGGCCTTCGGCTCGGATGATGCGACAGTTCCACGGGCTTGTGCGTCCGGTTCGGTCTTCTCCATGCCTTTTCCAGAGACTTCCTCGTTCTGGGCACACTGCCACTTTCTTCTTCGGAAGCTGAGTGCACTCTTTCCCAGGAACACCACCACTGCAGTGCACACCATGATCTCCCAGCAAAACCCAGAGACTCGTGGCACATGTGGCCAACGTTCGTCTATCACCAACCCAGCAGCCCACAGCTGCTCCAGGACAGCCCACAGCCGCTCCAGAACTGTGTGGGGAGGCATTTGGATGGCCCCCAGCTGGCTCCAAAGAGCCTTGTGGCTTGGTCTCCGATCACCAGTGTCTTCTGGGCCACTAGGAAGTGCTTGGAACCCCTACGAGGGTTCCGTCTCCAACGCAAACCAGTGCCTGGCAACAGGAGCTGAAGGGAGGAGGGGTGGGGGAGGTGCACCTGAGTCTCCAAGGCACATCAGTGCCTGCAACCGGAGCTGACAGCAGGTGGGGTAGGGGAGGGGAATCGCTATATTGTACACCTGAAACAAAGACAACCCTATCGATCAATTTCTCGGAAGTACAATATCAACATTAAAAAAAATATATTTAAAAAGCAAACTAGGTATCCAAAGGAGAAATCTAACAAATATCCAAACACTGAGAAAGTAACCTTCTAGATGATCAAAGACCAAAGATCAAATCTCAATGCATTGAAGTGAAGGAAAATGAACATACAACATATGAAAATGTGTGGGACACAGCACAATCAATGGACAGCACCATGTAGAGCAATCACTGCCTATGTTAGAAAGGAGGAGGAGCATCTGGGAGGCTCAGTCAGTTAGTCCAACTCTTGATTTTGACTCGGCTCATGATTAAACTCGAGGTTGTGAGACTGAACCTGCATTGTGCTGGTGCTGGGCATGGAGGCTCTTTAATCATATCTCTCTCTCTCTCTCTCTCTCTCTCTCTCTCTCTGCACCCCTTCCCTGTCTCTCTCTCTCTCTCTCTCTCTCTCTCTGTCTCAAAACAATAAGCTCTCCACGTCAGAACCTAGAAAAAGATGAGAAAATAAAACTAAAGAAGAAAACCAAAGGAATCCTTCCACCCAGTTTCAAGATCTACAGCTATAGTAATCAAAAATATGTGCTGTTGGTGAAGGGATAGACAAATGGAACAGTATAAAGATAGATAAGTGGAACAGGATCAAACCCAGAAAGAGACCAACCACCAACATGTCAATGGGATTCTGACAAAGGGGAAAAGCAATTCAATGGAGGAGTGACAGCATTTTGAAGAAATGGTGCTAGAGCAAGTGGACTTCCAGAGACAAAGAAGAAGAAGGAGGCCCAAGAAGAAGAGGGAGGGGCAGAGAGGAGGAGGAGGTGGAGGTGGAGGACGAGGAGGACGAGGACCACAATCGAAGGCTCATCCTCTGTACAAAACTGAACTCGTGGCGCCTGGGTGACTCAGTCGCTGAGGCAGCCAGCTCTTCATTTCGGCTCTTGTCATGCTCTCAGGGTCCCGGGACAAAATCAGGCTCCAAGCTCACTGGGGAGTCTGCTTAAGGACGCTCTTTTCGCTTCTCCCTCCACCCCACGCCCCACTCATGCGCATGCTCACTCTCTCAAAAAGAAAAATAAAGTTGTTAAATTAACTCAAAATTAATCACCGCCTTCTACGTAAAATGATAAATCTTCTAGGGAAAAAAATGTCCAGAATGGACAGCTAGGTAAAGAATCCTCCGACTGGACATCAAATCATGTTCCGTTCAAGAAGAGTTGATTCATTAGACATGATCCAACAATCAGAATTGGAAGTCTGTAATGTGTGAAACACCTTGTGAAGAAGACCCAAAAGGGAAGCTACAAACTGGGAGAAAATAGGTGCAAACCACATACCTGATAAAGGACTCCTGTCGGAAGGAGAGAACCTCAAAAGTGGACCCCCAAAGAAGCAAGCCATCCAGTCTGAAAAGAACAAAAACAAAAAAAATGGGCAAAAGACCGAAACCCTTTACCAAAGAGTATACAGATGGAAATCCCATAAAAAGGTACCATCGGGGCAATTCAAATTCAAACTCCAATGAGCTCTCACTGCACACCTATCAGCATGATGCAAACCAAATGCACCCGAGAGGGAGAGAGAGACCCCACTCCCCAATGCAAGGCAGGATGTGGAACGACTGGATCGCTCCTGCATCGCTGTTGGGAATGGAAGGTGATAGAGCTCCCTCTTGAAAACAGTTCACAGTTCCTTTTCTTTTTCAAGGCCTGGATTTAAATTCCAGGGAACAAGCAGTAGAATATGCTTTTCGGGTGCACAGGATAGTGACCCAACCCTCCACACAGTTTCTCTGAAAACTAGACTTGCAACCACCCTAGGACCCCAGTCATTGCACTCTTGGCATTTCTCTGCGAGAAATCCAAACTTCCGTTTGCTCAAAAACCTGTACAGGAACGGATCTGTGTCCTGATGGAAGCAGTGGGGCTGCCAAGGGGGTAGAAGTGACTGCAGTGGTTGGATATTGACACTGGACAGCCTTGTAAGAGATGTTCTCATCTTGCTTCTTTGAAGGCCCCTTCCCATTCATGGTGGTCCTGGGGACAAGGAGAAAAGGAATGTCAACGATTTCAAGAAGTTGAAAGGATTTCAAGAAGTTGAAACCAAGCATTAGAACACCATCTCTTCTACATGAATTCATTCTCATATTCACCCCCAGTCTCCCAAAGCAGACAGGAGGGGTCTGGTCCAACAGGGGTTGCGGGCAGTGGCCCTTCCACAGGCCATCTCCCCTCCAGTCTAGAAGTCCAACGACCAGGTCCCAGGCTTTCAACTCATCTCCTTCTCTCGGGGCCTTCTCTAGGGGCCCCAGGGAACTTCTGGGCTCTTTCTCTGCCTTCTAGGAGGCTCTGTGGCGCTGGGTCGAGTGCTCTCAGCCGACTTGGACCACACTGCCAGGTGTCTCCCCCTGCATTTGCCACCCTTCGACACAGGAGGATCAAGTGGGAGGATGTCCTCTCAGAGAGATCCATGGCGATCAGAACAGATATCCTCTCTCTTCCATTGTTTACCCTCATCTCTCAGGCGTTTCTACCATCTCTTGATTTCCCTGGAATTTCAACCCCAGGAGAGGGGGGGTGGGTCAGAAGCCAAACATTTGGCTTCCCACTCCTGTCTTTCTTGAAGGTTTTCCCCGAACCAATGGGCCTAAAACAACATTCATAACCTGATATGGTTTCTGTGGGCCAGCCATCCAGGTGCAACTAGCCAGGTCCCTGTGGCTCAGGATCTCTCACAAGGCTGCAGTCCAGAGGGCCTCTGGATCTTCAGTCATCTGCGGGCTTGTTGGGGGTAAGTCTGCTTTTGAGCTCACTCAGCTGGCTGTGAGCAGCCAGAGGCCCTCCATTGCTGGAAGCAAGAAAGAGTCATTCCTTGCCCCATGGGCCTCTCCAGCATAAAGCTCCCAAGGAGCAGCTGGCTTCCCTGGGAACAGATGAGGGAGGGAGGGACGGAGGGCGGGCAAGCCCAAGAGGAGACCAGTCTCTTTGTCAACTCACCTCCGAAGGGACATCCTATCACTTTGGCCACATTCTGTCCTTTACAAGGGAGTCAGTAGTTCTGACTCGAATCAAGAGGTGGAGTATGGAACACAAAACGATGTGTACCCAAGATGGGAATCGTTGGAGACCCTTAAAGGCTGCCCTCCCTACTTGGCTGGGACTTGACCTCAGCTAGCCACCACTATAATCTCTGCATCCTTCTATTATTATATATTATGTTAGATTATATCATATGCACTATTATCTTTGCATTGAATCATCACATCCTAGGACGTGAACGAGGGGAACATTTTACCAAGCCCTTCTGGGATCCTTCAGCAGCTTGCCTAGAAGTTCCTTGCCCAAGGGTGCCTGTCAGTTCAGTGTCTGGCTCCTGATTTCGGTTCAGGGCTGATCACGTGATCTGGGAAATCCAGACCAGCGTCTGGTTCAGCACTTGAGTCCGAAGCCTGTCGAGGAATCTCTCTAACTCGGCCCCTCCCCCGCCTGCATGTGTGTGCGTTCCTTTGTGTGTGTGTGTGTGCGCCGTCACCCTTTCTGTCTCTCCGAAGAAGAAGAAGAAGAAGAAGAAGAAGAAGAAGAAGAAGAAGAAGAAGAAGAAAGAAGGAAGAAGGAAGAAGAAGAAGAAGAAGAAGAAGAAGAAGAAGAAGAACAGTAGTAGGCATAGTAGTAGAAGTTATTGGCACAGCAGGTGATCATTAGACAACCCTGGTTTGGAACGGGAGCTCTGAAATTCACTAGCTGTGTGATCTTGGGGCAAGTTGTTTCCCCTGTCTGAACCTCAGTCAGACATGACACACTGGGTTATTGGGACGATGAAGGGATCGATAAAAGACACTTCAAACCGTCCCTTGCTTGGCATAGAATCCCTTAATCAAATCCATTCTCAGTAGCAGGAGTCTCAGCCATTGGATATTTTTATTTTTATTTGTGTTACGCTGAACACTGAAAAATATTCTCTCACACTCATACGGCTCCAGGGAATATGGAGCATCAGGCTAAAGGATGGGGTGGATCTCAAGTCAAAGGAGCCATGGGTATGGCTGAAGGGGTAAGCACAGGAGCTTTTGTGCTCTGGTTGTGAGTGTTGGTGGCTGCTGGGCAAGGGAATCAGACCTGCAGGGGACCCGAGAACTTGGAGTCTGGCCAGTGCACCCTTGCTCCCTTCTTGGGCTTCCTGGGTTTCAGGGGAGCCTTTGGCCCTTGAGGGTATTTGGAGGCTGTGCCCGGAACAGCAGGAGCAGGAGCAGGAGGCCCCCCGGAGACAGGCTGGACCTTGGGCCCAGAGTTGGCCAGCTTCTGCCTGAGGCAATGGTTTTGGGCCTGGAGCCTTTGGAACTCCCTCTCTGCCCACAGGACAGCCTTCTGGCTCTCCTCACTCCTCTTCTCCACCAGGAGGTGCTCCCGCTCATGCAAGGAGGCGATTTGCTGCCATTCTCGGTGCAGGTCGGCGGCCATGTTCCTATAGAGGCCCAAGTGCCAGTGGGCAGCATCCGCCTTCCTGCGCACCTTGGCAAGCTCGTTCTTCACTTGCAGGCAGCGTGCCTTCTCCTCCATCATCTTCCTCTCCAGGTGTCTGAGGTGCTCTTCGCACAGCTTCGGCTCTGCCTCAAGCTTCAGGCGCAACTTCGGAATCTCACCGTCCAGGAGGGTGTTCCGAAGGGGAACAGGTCCTTGCTCAGCTTGGTGGCTTGTTGGGTTTCTTGGGAGCTCTTCATTCCTCTGAGGTGCCTTCTTCAGTGCCCTGGACGGCTTGAATTGGTTCACGGGGCCCCCGCCTGAGGGCACGTGGTCAGGGGAGGAGGAGCCAGTCTCCACCTGCCTCCTTGAGCCCCCACCTTCCAGATGATCTCCAAGCAGCTCTAGCACATGCATCCCCTTCAGGAGGATCTGGCTGAGGGTGTGCTGTTGGCTCTGGCCCTCAGCGCTGGCCTGCCGCCGCACTCCTCCTTCAGGAAGCTCTGGCCTGCCTGCCTGCCCTGCCTCGTCCTGCACTCTCTGTCCACAGCTGCCAATCTCCTGAACCAGCGGGTCTGCACTTGCCTGCAGATCACGGCTGTCCTTGAAGCCTTCTGGTGTTTTCCTCACCAGGGCTTCTCCATCTTCCTGGGCTGCTCCACAGATGGGATTTTCAGGAGGCAGCTGGTGAGGGCTCTTCAAGAGCCTTTCCCGAACTCCCTTCCGCAGTTGCGTGGTGTTTCCCACTGACCAATACCCGGCATCTTGATTCAGGGCAGCCAGAGCAAGAAGCTGGAACGGGAGAGGACTGGCCTTCGGCTCGGATGATGCGACAGCTCCACGGGCTTGTGCGTCCGGTTCGGTCTTCTCCATGCCTTTTCCAGAGACTTCCTCGTTCTGGGCACACTGCCACTTTCTTCTTCGGAAGCTGAGTGCACTCTTTCCCAGGAACACCACCACTGCAGTGCACACCAGGATCTCCCAGCGAAACCCAGAGACTCGTGGCACATGTGGCCAACGTTCGTCTATCACCAACCCAGCAGCCCACAGCTGCTCCAGGACAGCCCACAGCCGCTCCAGAACTGTGTGGGGAGGCATTTGGATGGCCCCCAGCTGGCTCCAAAGAGCCTTGTGGCTTGGTCTCCGATCACCAGTGTCTTCTGGGCCACTAGGAAGTGCTTGGAACCCCTACGAGGGTTCCGTCTCCAACGCAAACCAGTGCCTGGCAACAGGAGCTGAAGGGAGGAGGGGTGGGGGAGGTGCACCTGAGTCTCCAAGGCACATCAGTGCCTGCAACCGGAGCTGACAGCAGGTGGGTTAGGGGAGGGGAATCGCTATATTGTACACCTGAAACAAAGACAACCCTATCGATCAATTTCTCGGAAGTACAATTTCAACATTAAAAAAAATATATTTAAAAAGCAAACTAGGTATCCAGAGGAGAAAACTAACAAATATCGAAACACTGAGAAAGTAACCTTCTAGATGATCAAAGATCAAAGATCAAATCCCAATGCATTGAAGTGAAGGAAAATGAACATACAACATATGAAAATGTGTGGGACACAGCACAATCAATGGACAGCACCATGTAGAGCAATCACTGCCTATGTTAGAAAGGAGGAGGAGCATCTGGGAGGCTCAGTCAGTTAGTCCAACTCTTGATTTTGACTCGGGTCATGATTAAACTCGAGGTTGTGAGACTGAACCTGCATTGTGCTGGTGCTGGGCATGGAGGCTGTTTAATAATCTCTCTCTCTCTCTCTCTCTCTCTCTCTCTGTACCCCTTCCCTGTCTCTCTCTCTCTCTCTCTCTCTCTCTCTCTCTGTCTCAAAACAATAAGCTCTCCACGTCAGAACCTAGAAAAAGATGAGAAAATAAAACTAAAGAAGAAAACCAAAGGAATCCTTCCACCCAGTTTCAAGATCTACAGCTATAGTAATCAAAAAGGTGTGGTGTTGGTGAAGGGATAGACAAATGGAACAGTATAAAGATAGATAAGTGGAACAGGATCAAACCCAGAAAGAGACCAACCACCAACATGTCAATGGGATTCTGACAAAGGGGAAAAGCAATTCAATGGAGGAGTGACAGCGTTTTGAAGAAATGGTGCTAGAGCAAGTGGACTTCCAGAGACAAAGAAGAAGAAGGAGGCCCAAGAAGAAGAGGGAGGGGCAGAGAGGAGGAGGAGGTGGAGGTGGAGGACGAGGAGGACGAGGACCACAATCGAAGGCTCATCCTCTGTACAAAACTGAACTCGTGGCGCCTGGGTGACTCAGTCGCTGAGGCAGCCAGCTCTTCATTTCGGCTCTTGTCATGCTCTCAGGGTCCCGGGACAAAATCAGGCTCCAAGCTCACTGGGGAGTCTGCTTAAGGACGCTCTTTTCGCTTCTCCCTCCACCCCACGCCCCACTCATGCGCATGCTCACTCTCTCAAACAGAAAAAAAAATTTGTTAAATTAACTCAAAATTAATCACCGCCTTCTACGTAAAATGATAAATCTTCTAGGGAAAAAAATGTCCAGAATGGACAGCTAGGTAAAGAATCCTCCGACTGGACATCAAATCATGTTCCGTTCAAGAAGAGTTGATTCATTAGACATGATCCAACAATCAGAATTGGAAGTCTGTAATGTGTGAAACACCTTGTGAAGAAGACCCAAAAGGGAAGCTACAAACTGGGAGAAAATAGGTGCAAACCACATACCTGATAAAGGACTCCTGTCGGAAGGAGAGAACCTCAAAAGTGGACCCCCAAAGAAGCAAGCCATCCAGTCTGAAAAGAACAAAAACAAAAAAAATGGGCAAAAGACCGAAACCCTTTACCAAAGAGTATACAGATGGAAATCCCATAAAAAGGTACCATCGGGGCAATTCAAATTCAAACTCCAATGAGCTCTCACTGCACACCTATCAGCATGATGCAAACCAAATGCACCCGAGAGGGAGAGAGAGACCCCACTCCCCAATGCAAGGCAGGATGTGGAACGACTGGATCGCTCCTGCATCGCTGTTGGGAATGGAAGGTGATAGAGCTCCCTCTTGAAAACAGTTCACAGTTCCTTTTCTTTTTCAAGGCCTGGATTTAAATTCCAGGGAACAAGCAGTAGAATATGCTTTTCGGGTGCACAGGATAGTGACCCAACCCTCCACACAGTTTCTCTGAAAACTAGACTTGCAACCACCCTAGGACCCCAGTCATTGCACTCTTGGCATTTCTCTGCGAGAAATCCAAACTTCCGTTTGCTCAAAAACCTGTACAGGAACGGATCTGTGTCCTGATGGAAGCAGTGGGGCTGCCAAGGGGGTAGAAGTGACTGCAGTGGTTGGATATTGACACTGGACAGCCTTGTAAGAGATGTTCTCATCTTGCTTCTTTGAAGGCCCCTTCCCATTCATGGTGGTCCTGGGGACAAGGAGAAAAGGAATGTCAACGATTTCAAGAAGTTGAAAGGATTTCAAGAAGTTGAAACCAAGCATTAGAACACCATCTCTTCTACATGAATTCATTCTCATATTCACCCCCAGTCTCCCAAAGCAGACAGGAGGGGTCTGGTCCAACAGGGGTTGCGGGCAGTGGCCCTTCCACAGGCCATCTCCCCTCCAGTCTAGAAGTCCAACGACCAGGTCCCAGGCTTTCAACTCATCTCCTTCTCTCGGGGCCTTCTCTAGGGGCCCCAGGGAACTTCTGGGCTCTTTCTCTGCCTTCTAGGAGGCTCTGTGGGGCTGGGTCGAGTGCTCTCAGCCGACTTGGACCACACTGCCAGGTGTCTCCCCCTGCATTTGCCACCCTTCGACACAGGAGGATCAAGTGGGAGGATGTCCTCTCAGAGAGATCCATGGCGATCAGAACAGATATCCTCTCTCTTCCATTGTTTACCCTCATCTCTCAGGCGTTTCTACCATCTCTTGATTTCCCTGGAATTTCAACCCCAGGAGAGGGGGGGTGGGTCAGAAGCCAAACATTTGGCTTCCCACTCCTGTCTTTCTTGAAGGTTTTCCCCGAACCAATGGGCCTAAAACAACATTCATAACCTGATATGGTTTCTGTGGGCCAGCCATCCAGGTGCAACTAGCCAGGTCCCTGTGGCTCAGGATCTCTCACAAGGCTGCAGTCCAGAGGGCCTCTGGATCTTCAGTCATCTGCGGGCTTGTTGGGGGTAAGTCTGCTTTTGAGCTCACTCAGCTGGCTGTGAGCAGCCAGAGGCCCTCCATTGCTGGAAGCAAGAAAGAGTCATTCCTTGCCCCATGGGCCTCTCCAGCATAAAGCTCCCAAGGAGCAGCTGGCTTCCCTGGGAACAGATGAGGGAGGGAGGGACGGAGGGCGGGCAAGCCCAAGAGGAGACCAGTCTCTTTGTCAACTCACCTCCGAAGGGACATCCTATCACTTTGGCCACATTCTGTCCTTTACAAGGGAGTCAGTAGTTCTGACTCGAATCAAGAGGTGGAGTATGGAACACAAAACGATGTGTACCCAAGATGGGAATCGTTGGAGACCCTTAAAGGCTGCCCTCCCTACTTGGCTGGGACTTGACCTCAGCTAGCCACCACTATAATCTCTGCATCCTTCTATTATTATATATTATGTTAGATTATATTATATGCACTATTATCTTTGCATAGAATCATCACATCCTAGGACGTGAACGAGGGGAACATTTTACCAAGCCCTTCTGGGATCCTTCAGCAGCTTGCCTAGAAGTTCCTTGCCCAAGGGTGCCTGTCAGTTCAGTGTCTGGCTCCTGATTTCGGTTCAGGGCTGATCACGTGATCTGGGAAATCCAGACCAGCGTCTGGTTCAGCACTTGAGTCCGAAGCCTGTCGAGGAATCTCTCTAACTCGGCCCCTCCCCCGCCTGCATGTGTGTGCGTTCCTTTGTGTGTGTGTGTGTGTGTGCGCCGTCACCCTTTCTGTCTCTCCGAAGAAGAAGAAGAAGAAGAAGAAGAAGAAGAAGAAGAAGAAGAAGAAGAAGAAGAAGAAGAAGAAGAAGAAGAAGAACAGTAGTAGGCATAGTAGTAGAAGTTATTGGCACAGCAGGTGATCATTAGACAACCCTGGTTTGGAACGGGAGCTCTGAAATTCACTAGTGTGTGATCTTGGGGCAAGTTGTTTCCCCTGTCTGAACCTCAGTCAGACATGACACACTGGGTTATTGGGACGATTAAGGGATCGATAAAAGACACTTCAAACCGTCCCTTGCTTGGCATAGAATCCCTTAATCAAATCCATTCTCAGGAGCAGGAGTCTCAGCCATTGGATATTTTTATTTTTATTTGTGTTACGCTGAACACTGAAAAATATTCTCTCACACTCATACGGCTCCAGGGAATATGGAGCATCAGGCTAAAGGATGGGGTGGATCTCAAGTCAAAGGAGCCATGGGTATGGCTGAAGGGGTAAGCACAGGAGCTTTTGTGCTCTGGTTGTGAGTGTTGGTGGCTGCTGGGCAAGGGAATCAGACCTGCAGGGGACCCGAGAACTTGGAGTCTGGCCAGTGCACCCTTGCTCCCTTCTTGGGCTTCCTGGGTTTCAGGGGAGCCTTTGGCCCTTGAGGGTATTTGGAGGCTGTGCCCGGAACAGCAGGAGCAGGAGCAGGAGGCCCCCCGGAGACAGGCTGGACCTTGGGCCCACAGTTGGCCAGCTTCTGCCTGAGGCAATGGTTTTGGGCCTGGAGCCTTTGGAACTCCCTCTCTGCCCACAGGACAGCCTTCTGGCTCTCCTCACTCCTCTTCTCCACCACGAGGCGCTCCCGCTCATGCAAGGAGGCGATTTGCTGCCATTCTCGGTGCAGGTCGGCGGCCATGTTCCTATAGAGGCCCAAGTGCCAGTGGGCAGCATCCGCCTTCCTGCGCACCTTGGCAAGCTCGTTCTTCACTTGCAGGCAGCGTGCCTTCTCCTCCATCATCTTCCTCTCCAGGTGTCTGAGGTGCTCTTCGCACAGCTTCGGCTCTGCCTCAAGCTTCAGGCGCAACTTCGGAATCTCACCGTCCAGGAGGGTGTTCCGAAGGTGAACAGGTCCTTGCTCAGCTTGGTGGCTTGTTGGGTTTCTTGGGAGCTCTTCATTCCTCTGACGTGCCTTCTTCAGTGCCCTGGACGGCTTGAATTGGTTCACGGGGCCCCCGCCTGAGGGCACGTGGTCAGGGGAGGAGGAGCCAGTCTCCACCTGCCTCCTTGAGCCCCCACCTTCCAGATGATCTCCAAGCAGCTCTAGCACATGCATCCCCTTCAGGAGGATCTGGCTGAGGGTGTGCTGTTGGCTCTGGCCCTCAGCGCTGGCCTGCCGCCGCACTCCTCCTTCAGGAAGCTCTGGCCTGCCTGCCTGCCCTGCCTCGTCCTGCACTCTCTGTCCACAGCTGCCAATCTCCTGAACCAGCGGGTCTGCACTTGCCTGCAGATCACGGCTGTCCTTGAAGCCTTCTGGTGTTTTCCTCACCAGGGCTTCTCCATCTTCCTGGGCTGCTCCACAGATGGGATTTTCAGGAGGCAGCTGGTGAGGGCTCTTCAACAGCCTTTCCCGAACTCCCTTCCGCAGTTGCGTGGTGTTTCCCACTGACCAATACCCGGCATCTTGATTCAGGGCAGCCAGAGCAAGAAGCTGGACCGGGAGAGGACTGGCCTTCGGCTCGGATGATGCGACAGCTCCACGGGCTTGTGCGTCCGGTTCGGTCTTCTCCATGCCTTTTCCAGAGACTTCCTCGTTCTGGGCACACTGCCACTTTCTTCTTCGGAAGCTGAGTGCACTCTTTCCCAGGAACACCACCACTGCAGTGCACACCAGGATCTCCCAGCGAAACCCAGAGACTCGTGGCACATGTGGCCAACGTTCGTCTATCACCAACCCAGCAGCCCACAGCTGCTCCAGGACAGCCCACAGCCGCTCCAGAACTGTGTGGGGAGGCATTTGGATGGCCCCCAGCTGGCTCCAAAGAGCCTTGTGGCTTGGTCTCCGATCACCAGTGTCTTCTGGGCCACTAGGAAGTGCTTGGAACCCCTACGAGGGTTCCGTCTCCAACGCAAACCAGTGCCTGGCAAAAGGAGCTGAAGGGAGGAGGGGTGGGGGAGGTGCACCTGAGTCTCCAAGGCACATCAGTGCCTGCCACCGGAGCTGACAGCAGGTGGGTTAGGGGAGGGGAATCGCTATATTGTACACCTGAAACAAAGACAACCCTATCGATCAATTTCTCGGAAGTACAATTTCAACATTAAAAAAAATATATTTAAAAAGCAAACTAGGTATCCAAAGGAGAAATCTAACAAATATCCAAACACTGAGAAAGTAACCTTCTAGATGATCAAAGACCAAAGATCAAATCTCAATGCATTGAAGTGAAGGAAAATGAACATACAACATATGAAAATGTGTGGGACACAGCACAATCAATGGACAGCACCATGTAGAGCAATCACTGCCTATGTTAGAAAGGAGGAGGAGCATCTGGGAGGCTCAGTCAGTTAGTCCAACTCTTGATTTTGACTCGGGTCATGATTAAACTCGAGGTTGTGAGACTGAACCTGCATTGTGCTGGTGCTGGGCATGGAGGCTCTTTAATCATCTCTCTCTCTCTCTCTCTCTCTCTCTCTCTCTGCACCCCTTCCCTGTCTCTCTCTCTCTCTCTCTCTCTCTCTGTCTGAAAACAATAAGCTCTCCACGTCAGAACCTAGAAAAAGATGAGAAAATAAAACTAAAGAAGAAAACCAAAGGAATCCTTCCACCCAGTTTCAAGATCTACAGCTATAGTAATCAAAAAGGTGTGGTGTTGGTGAAGGGATAGACAAATGGAACAGTATAAAGATAGATAAGTGGAACAGGATCAAACCCAGAAAGAGACCAACCACCAACATGTCAATGGGATTCTGACAAAGGGGAAAAGCAATTCAATGGAGGAGTGACAGCGTTTTGAAGAAATGGTGCTAGAGCAAGTGGACTTCCAGAGACAAAGAAGAAGAAGGAGGCCCAAGAAGAAGAGGGAGGGGCAGAGAGGAGGAGGAGGTGGAGGTGGAGGACGAGGAGGACGAGGACCACAATCGAAGGCTCATCCTCTGTACAAAACTGAACTCGTGGCGCCTGGGTGACTCAGTCGCTGAGGCAGCCAGCTCTTCATTTCGGCTCTTGTCATGCTCTCAGGGTCCCGGGACAAAATCAGGCTCCAAGCTCACTGGGGAGTCTGCTTAAGGACGCTCTTTTCGCTTCTCCCTCCACCCCACGCCCCACTCATGCGCATGCTCACTCTCTCAAAAAGAAAAAAAAATTTGTTAAATTAACTCAAAATTAATCACCGCCTTCTACGTAAAATGATAAATCTTCTAGGGAAAAAAATGTCCAGAATGGACAGCTAGGTAAAGAATCCTCCGACTGGACATCAAATCATGTTCCGTTCAAGAAGAGTTGATTCATTAGACATGATCCAACAATCAGAATTGGAAGTCTGTAATGTGTGAAACACCTTGTGAAGAAGACCCAAAAGGGAAGCTACAAACTGGGAGAAAATAGGTGCAAACCACATACCTGATAAAGGACTCCTGTCGGAAGGAGAGAACCTCAAAAGTGGACCCCCAAAGAAGCAAGCCATCCAGTCTGAAAAGAACAAAAACAAAAAAAATGGGCAAAAGACCGAAACCCTTTACCAAAGAGTATACAGATGGAAATCCCATAAAAAGGTACCATCGGGGCAATTCAAATTCAAACTCCAATGAGCTCTCACTGCACACCTATCAGCATGATGCAAACCAAATGCACCCGAGAGGGAGAGAGAGACCCCACTCCCCAATGCAAGGCAGGATGTGGAACGACTGGATCGCTCCTGCATCGCTGTTGGGAATGGAAGGTGATAGAGCTCCCTCTTGAAAACAGTTCACAGTTCCTTTTCTTTTTCAAGGCCTGGATTTAAATTCCAGGGAACAAGCAGTAGAATATGCTTTTCGGGTGCACAGGATAGTGACCCAACCCTCCACACAGTTTCTCTGAAAACTAGACTTGCAACCACCCTAGGACCCCAGTCATTGCACTCTTGGCATTTCTCTGCGAGAAATCCAAACTTCCGTTTGCTCAAAAACCTGTACAGGAACGGATCTGTGTCCTGATGGAAGCAGTGGGGCTGCCAAGGGGGTAGAAGTGACTGCAGTGGTTGGATATTGACACTGGACAGCCTTGTAAGAGATGTTCTCATCTTGCTTCTTTGAAGGCCCCTTCCCATTCATGGTGGTCCTGGGGACAAGGAGAAAAGGAATGTCAACGATTTCAAGAAGTTGAAAGGATTTCAAGAAGTTGAAACCAAGCATTAGAACACCATCTCTTCTACATGAATTCATTCTCATATTCACCCCCAGTCTCCCAAAGCAGACAGGAGGGGTCTGGTCCAACAGGGGTTGCGGGCAGTGGCCCTTCCACAGGCCATCTCCCCTCCAGTCTAGAAGTCCAACGACCAGGTCCCAGGCTTTCAACTCATCTCCTTCTCTCGGGGCCTTCTCTAGGGGCCCCAGGGAACTTCTGGGCTCTTTCTCTGCCTTCTAGGAGGCTCTGTGGGGCTGGGTCGAGTGCTCTCAGCCGACTTGGACCACACTGCCAGGTGTCTCCCCCTGCATTTGCCACCCTTCGACACAGGAGGATCAAGTGGGAGGATGTCCTCTCAGAGAGATCCATGGCGATCAGAACAGATATCCTCTCTCTTCCATTGTTTACCCTCATCTCTCAGGCGTTTCTACCATCTCTTGATTTCCCTGGAATTTCAACCCCAGGAGAGGGGGGGTGGGTCAGAAGCCAAACATTTGGCTTCCCACTCCTGTCTTTCTTGAAGGTTTTCCCCGAACCAATGGGCCTAAAACAACATTCATAACCTGATATGGTTTCTGTGGGCCAGCCATCCAGGTGCAACTAGCCAGGTCCCTGTGGCTCAGGATCTCTCACAAGGCTGCAGTCCAGAGGGCCTCTGGATCTTCAGTCATCTGCGGGCTTGTTGGGGGTAAGTCTGCTTTTGAGCTCACTCAGCTGGCTGTGAGCAGCCAGAGGCCCTCCATTGCTGGAAGCAAGAAAGAGTCATTCCTTGCCCCATGGGCCTCTCCAGCATAAAGCTCCCAAGGAGCAGCTGGCTTCCCTGGGAACAGATGAGGGAGGGAGGGACGGAGGGCGGGCAAGCCCAAGAGGAGACCAGTCTCTTTGTCAACTCACCTCCGAAGGGACATCCTATCACTTTGGCCACATTCTGTCCTTTACAAGGGAGTCAGTAGTTCTGACTCGAATCAAGAGGTGGAGTATGGAACACAAAACGATGTGTACCCAAGATGGGAATCGTTGGAGACCCTTAAAGGCTGCCCTCCCTACTTGGCTGGGACTTGACCTCAGCTAGCCACCACTATAATCTCTGCATCCTTCTATTATTATATATTATGTTAGATTATATCATATGCACTATTATCTTTGCATTGAATCATCACATCCTAGGACGTGAACGAGGGGAACATTTTACCAAGCCCTTCTGGGATCCTTCAGCAGCTTGCCTAGAAGTTCCTTGCCCAAGGGTGCCTGTCAGTTCAGTGTCTGGCTCCTGATTTCGGTTCAGGGCTGATCACGTGATCTGGGAAATCCAGACCAGCGTCTGGTTCAGCACTTGAGTCCGAAGCCTGTTGAGGAATCTCTCTAACTCGGCCCCTCCCCCGCCTGCATGTGTGTGCGTTCCTTTGTGTGTGTGTGTGTGCGCCGTCACCCTTTCTGTCTCTCCGAAGAAGAAGAAGAAGAAGAAGAAGAAGAAGAAGAAGAAGAAGAAGAAGAAAGAAGGAAGAAGGAAGAAGAAGAAGAAGAAGAAGAAGAAGAAGAAGAACAGTAGTAGGCATAGTAGTAGAAGTTATTGGCACAGCAGGTGATCATTAGACAACCCTGGTTTGGAACGGGAGCTCTGAAATTCACTAGCTGTGTGATCTTGGGGCAAGTTGTTTCCCCTGTCTGAACCTCAGTCAGACATGACACACTGGGTTATTGGGACGATGAAGGGATCGATAAAAGACACTTCAAACCGTCCCTTGCTTGGCATAGAATCCCTTAATCAAATCCATTCTCAGGAGCAGGAGTCTCAGCCATTGGATATTTTTATTTTTATTTGTGTTACGCTGAACACTGAAAAATATTCTCTCACACTCATACGGCTCCAGGGAATATGGAGCATCAGGCTAAAGGATGGGGTGGATCTCAAGTCAAAGGAGCCATGGGTATGGCTGAAGGGGTAAGCACAGGAGCTTTTGTGCTCTGGTTGTGAGTGTTGGTGGCTGCTGGGCAAGGGAATCAGAGCTGCAGGGGACCCGAGAACTTGGAGTCTGGCCAGTGCACCCTTGCTCCCTTCTTGGGCTTCCTGGGTTTCAGGGGAGCCTTTGGCCCTTGAGGGTATTTGGAGGCTGTGCCCGGAACAGCAGGAGCAGGAGCAGGAGGCCCCCCGGAGACAGGCTGGACCTTGGGCCCACAGTTGGCCAGCTTCTGCCTGAGGCAATGGTTTTGGGCCTGGAGCCTTTGGAACTCCCTCTCTGCCCACAGGACAGCCTTCTGGCTCTCCTCACTCCTCTTCTCCACCAGGAGGCGCTCCCGCTCATGCAAGGAGGCGATTTGCTGCCATTCTCGGTGCAGGTCGGCGGCCATGTTCCTATAGAGGCCCAAGTGCCAGTGGGCAGCATCCGCCTTCCTGCGCACCTTGGCAAGCTCGTTCTTCACTTGCAGGCAGCGTGCCTTCTCCTCCATCATCTTCCTCTCCAGGTGTCTGAGGTGCTCTTCGCACAGCTTCGGCTCTGCCTCAAGCTTCAGGCGCAACTTCGGAATCTCACCGTCCAGGAGGGTGTTCCGAAGGTGAACAGGTCCTTGCTCAGCTTGGTGGCTTGTTGGGTTTCTTGGGAGCTCTTCATTCCTCTGACGTGCCTTCTTCAGTGCCCTGGACGGCTTGAATTGGTTCACGGGGCCCCCGCCTGAGGGCACGTGGTCAGGGGAGGAGGAGCCAGTCTCCACCTGCCTCCTTGAGCCCCCACCTTCCAGATGATCTCCAAGCAGCTCTAGCACATGCATCCCCTTCAGGAGGATCTGGCTGAGGGTGTGCTGTTGGCTCTGGCCCTCAGCGCTGGCCTGCCGCTGCACTCCTCCTTCAGGAAGCTCTGGCCTGCCTGCCTGCCCTGCCTCGTCCTGCACTCTCTGTCCACAGCTGCCAATCTCCTGAACCAGCGGGTCTGCACTTGCCTGCAGATCACGGCTGTCCTTGAAGCCTTCTGGTGTTTTCCTCACCAGGGCTTCTCCATCTTCCTGGGCTGCTCCACAGATGGGAATTTCAGGAGGCAGCTGGTGAGGGCTCTTCAACAGCCTTTCCCGAACTCCCTTCCGCAGTTGCGTGGTGTTTCCCACTGACCAATACCCGGCATCTTGATTCAGGGCAGCCAGAGCAAGAAGCTGGACCGGGAGAGGACTGGCCTTCGGCTCGGATGATGCGACAGCTCCACGGGCTTGTGCGTCCGGTTCGGTCTTCTCCATGCCTTTTCCAGAGACTTCCTCGTTCTGGGCACACTGCCACTTTCTTCTTCAGAAGCTGAGTGCACTCTTTCCCAGGAACACCACCACTGCAGTGCACACCAGGATCTCCCAGCGAAACCCAGAGACTCGTGGCACATGTGGCCAACGTTCGGATATCACCAACCCAGCAGCCCACAGCTGCTCCAGGACAGCCCACAGCCGCTCCAGAACTGTGTGGGGAGGCATTTGGATGGCCCCCAGCTGGCTCCAAAGAGCCTTGTGGCTTGGTCTCCGATCACCAGTGTCTTCTGGGCCACTAGGAAGTGCTTGGAACCCCTACGAGGGTTCCGTCTCCAACGCAAACCAGTGCCTGGCAACAGGAGCTGAAGGGAGGAGGGGTGGGGGAGGTGCACCTGAGTCTCCAAGGCACATCAGTGCCTGCAACCGGAGCTGACAGCAGGTGGGGTAGGGGAGGGGAATCGCTATATTGTACACCTGAAACAAAGACAACCCTATCGATCAATTTCTCGGAAGTACAATTTCAACATTAAAAAAAATATATTTAAAAAGCAAACTAGGTATCCAAAGGAGAAATCTAACAAATATCCAAACACTGAGAAAGTAACCTTCTAGATGATCAAAGACCAAAGATCAAATCTCAATGCATTGAAGTGAAGGAAAATGAACATACAACATATGAAAATGTGTGGGACACAGCACAATCAATGGACAGCACCATGTAGAGCAATCACTGCCTATGTTAGAAAGGAGGAGGAGCATCTGGGAGGCTCAGTCAGTTAGTCCAACTCTTGATTTTGACTCGGGTCATGATGAAACTCGAGGTTGTGAGACTGAACCTGCATTGTGCTGGTGCTGGGCATGGAGGCTGTTTAATAATCTCTCTCTCTCTCTCTCTCTCTCTCTCTCTGTACCCCTTCCCTGTCTCTCTCTCTCTCTCTCTCTCTCTCTCTCTCTCTGTCTCAAAACAATAAGCTCTCCACTTCAGAACCTAGAAAAAGATGAGAAAATAAAACTAAAGAAGAAAACCAAAGGAATCCTTCCACCCAGTTTCAAGATCTACAGCTATAGTAATCAAAAAGGTGTGGTGTTGGTGAAGGGATAGACAAATGGAACAGTATAAAGATAGATAAGTGGAACAGGATCAAACCCAGAAAGAGACCAACCACCAACATGTCAATGGGATTCTGACAAAGGGGAAAAGCAATTCAATGGAGGAGTGACAGCGTTTTGAAGAAATGGTGCTAGAGCAAGTGGACTTCCAGAGACAAAGAAGAAGAAGGAGGCCCAAGAAGAAGAGGGAGGGGCAGAGAGGAGGAGGAGGTGGAGGTGGAGGACGAGGAGGACGAGGACCACAATCGAAGGCTCATCCTCTGTACAAAACTGAACTCGTGGCGCCTGGGTGACTCAGTCGCTGAGGCAGCCAGCTCTTCATTTCGGCTCTTGTCATGCTCTCAGGGTCCCGGGACAAAATCAGGCTCCAAGCTCACTGGGGAGTCTGCTTAAGGACGCTCTTTTCGCTTCTCCCTCCACCCCACGCCCCACTCATGCGCATGCTCACTCTCTCAAACAGAAAAAAAAATTTGTTAAATTAACTCAAAATTAATCACCGCCTTCTACGTAAAATGATAAATCTTCTAGGGAAAAAAATGTCCAGAATGGACAGCTAGGTAAAGAATCCTCCGACTGGACATCAAATCATGTTCCGTTCAAGAAGAGTTGATTCATTAGACATGATCCAACAATCAGAATTGGAAGTCTGTAATGTGTGAAACACCTTGTGAAGAAGACCCAAAAGGGAAGCTACAAACTGGGAGAAAATAGGTGCAAACCACATACCTGATAAAGGACTCCTGTCGGAAGGAGAGAACCTCAAAAGTGGACCCCCAAAGAAGCAAGCCATCCAGTCTGAAAAGAACAAAAACAAAAAAAATGGGCAAAAGACCGAAACCCTTTACCAAAGAGTATACAGATGGAAATCCCATAAAAAGGTACCATCGGGGCAATTCAAATTCAAACTCCAATGAGCTCTCACTGCACACCTATCAGCATGATGCAAACCAAATGCACCCGAGAGGGAGAGAGAGACCCCACTCCCCAATGCAAGGCAGGATGTGGAACGACTGGATCGCTCCTGCATCGCTGTTGGGAATGGAAGGTGATAGAGCTCCCTCTTGAAAACAGTTCACAGTTCCTTTTCTTTTTCAAGGCCTGGATTTAAATTCCAGGGAACAAGCAGTAGAATATGCTTTTCGGGTGCACAGGATAGTGACCCAACCCTCCACACAGTTTCTCTGAAAACTAGACTTGCAACCACCCTAGGACCCCAGTCATTGCACTCTTGGCATTTCTCTGCGAGAAATCCAAACTTACGTTTGCTCAAAAACCTGTGCAGGAACGGATCTGTGTCCTGATGGAAGCAGTGGGGCTGCCAAGGGGGTAGAAGTGACTGCAGTGGTTGGATATTGACACTGGACAGCCTTGTAAGAGATGTTCTCATCTTGCTTCTTTGAAGGCCCCTTCCCATTCATGGTGGTCCTGGGGACAAGGAGAAAAGGAATGTCAACGATTTCAAGAAGTTGAAAGGATTTCAAGAAGTTGAAACCAAGCATTAGAACACCATCTCTTCTACATGAATTCATTCTCATATTCACCCCCAGTCTCCCAAAGCAGACAGGAGGGGTCTGGTCCAACAGGGGTTGCGGGCGGTGGCCCTTCCACAGGCCATCTCCCCTCCAGTCTAGAAGTCCAACGACCAGGTCCCAGGCTTTCAACTCATCTCCTTCTCTCGGGGCCTTCTCTAGGGGCCCCAGGGAACTTCTGGGCTCTTTCTCTGCCTTCTAGGAGGCTCTGTGGGGCTGGGTCGAGTGCTCTCAGCCGACTTGGACCACACTGCCAGGTGTCTCCCCCTGCATTTGCCACCCTTCGACACAGGAGGATCAAGTGGGAGGATGTCCTCTCAGAGAGATCCATGGCGATCAGAACAGATATCCTCTCTCTTCCATTGTTTACCCTCATCTCTCAGGCGTTTCTACCATCTCTTGATTTCCCTGGAATTTCAACCCCAGGAGAGGGGGGGTGGGTCAGAAGCCAAACATTTGGCTTCCCACTCCTGTCTTTCTTGAAGGTTTTCCCCGAACCAATGGGCCTAAAACAACATTCATAACCTGATATGGTTTCTGTGGGCCAGCCATCCAGGTGCAACTAGCCAGGTCCCTGTGGCTCAGGATCTCTCACAAGGCTGCAGTCCAGAGGGCCTCTGGATCTTCAGTCATCTGCGGGCTTGTTGGGGGTAAGTCTGCTTTTGAGCTCACTCAGCTGGCTGTGAGCAGCCAGAGGCCCTCCATTGCTGGAAGCAAGAAAGAGTCATTCCTTGCCCCATGGGCCTCTCCAGCATAAAGCTCCCAAGGAGCAGCTGGCTTCCCTGGGAACAGATGAGGGAGGGAGGGACGGAGGGCGGGCAAGCCCAAGAGGAGACCAGTCTCTTTGTCAACTCACCTCCGAAGGGACATCCTATCACTTTGGCCACATTCTGTCCTTTACAAGGGAGTCAGTAGTTCTGACTCGAATCAAGAGGTGGAGTATGGAACACAAAACGATGTGTACCCAAGATGGGAATCGTTGGAGACCCTTAAAGGCTGCCCTCCCTACTTGGCTGGGACTTGACCTCAGCTAGCCACCACTATAATCTCTGCATCCTTCTATTATTATATATTATGTTAGATTATATCATATGCACTATTATCTTTGCATTGAATCATCACATCCTAGGACGTGAACGAGGGGAACATTTTACCAAGCCCTTCTGGGATCCTTCAGCAGCTTGCCTAGAAGTTCCTTGCCCAAGGGTGCCTGTCAGTTCAGTGTCTGGCTCCTGATTTCGGTTCAGGGCTGATCACGTGATCTGGGAAATCCAGACCAGCGTCTGGTTCAGCACTTGAGTCCGAAGCCTGTCGAGGAATCTCTCTAACTCGGCCCCTCCCCCGCCTGCATGTGTGTGCGTTCCTTTGTGTGTGTGTGTGTGCGCCGTCACCCTTTCTGTCTCTCCGAAGAAGAAGAAGAAGAAGAAGAAGAAGAAGAAGAAGAAGAAGAAGAAGAAGAAGAAGAAGAAGAAGAAAGAAGGAAGAAGGAAGAAGAAGAAGAAGAAGAAGAAGAAGAAGAAGAAGAACAGTAGTAGGCATAGTAGTAGAAGTTATTGGCACAGCAGGTGATCATTAGACAACCCTGGTTTGGAACGGGAGCTCTGAAATTCACTAGCTGTGTGATCTTGGGGCAAGTTGTTTCCCCTGTCTGAACCTCAGTCAGACATGACACACTGGGTTATTGGGACGATGAAGGGATCGATAAAAGACACTTCAAACCGTCCCTTGCTTGGCATAGAATCCCTTAATCAAATCCATTCTCAGGAGCAGGAGTCTCAGCCATTGGATATTTTTATTTTTATTTGTGTTACGCTGAACACTGAAAAATATTCTCTCACACTCATACGGCTCCAGGGAATATGGAGCATCAGGCTAAAGGATGGGGTGGATCTCAAGTCAAAGGAGCCATGGGTATGGCTGAAGGGGTAAGCACAGGAGCTTTTGTGCTCTGGTTGTGAGTGTTGGTGGCTGCTGGGCAAGGGAATCAGAGCTGCAGGGGACCCGAGAACTTGGAGTCTGGCCAGTGCACCCTTGCTCCCTTCTTGGGCTTCCTGGGTTTCAGGGGAGCCTTTGGCCCTTGAGGGTATTTGGAGGCTGTGCCCGGAACAGCAGGAGCAGGAGCAGGAGGCCCCCCGGAGACAGGCTGGACCTTGGGCCCACAGTTGGCCAGCTTCTGCCTGAGGCAATGGTTTTGGGCCTGGAGCCTTTGGAACTCCCTCTCTGCCCACAGGACAGCCTTCTGGCTCTCCTCACTCCTCTTCTCCACCAGGAGGCGCTCCCGCTCATGCAAGGAGGCGATTTGCTGCCATTCTCGGTGCAGGTCGGCGGCCATGTTCCTATAGAGGCCCAAGTGCCAGTGGGCAGCATCCGCCTTCCTGCGCACCTTGGCAAGCTCGTTCTTCACTTGCAGGCAGCGTGCCTTCTCCTCCATCATCTTCCTCTCCAGGTGTCTGAGGTGCTCTTCGCACAGCTTCGGCTCTGCCTCAAGCTTCAGGCGCAACTTCGGAATCTCACCGTCCAGGAGGGTGTTCCGAAGGTGAACAGGTCCTTGCTCAGCTTGGTGGCTTGTTGGGTTTCTTGGGAGCTCTTCATTCCTCTGACGTGCCTTCTTCAGTGCCCTGGACGGCTTGAATTGGTTCACGGGGCCCCCGCCTGAGGGCACGTGGTCAGGGGAGGAGGAGCCAGTCTCCACCTGCCTCCTTGAGCCCCCACCTTCCAGATGATCTCCAAGCAGCTCTAGCACATGCATCCCCTTCAGGAGGATCTGGCTGAGGGTGTGCTGTTGGCTCTGGCCCTCAGCGCTGGCCTGCCGCCGCACTCCTCCTTCAGGAAGCTCTGGCCTGCCTGCCTGCCCTGCCTCGTCCTGCACTCTCTGTCCACAGCTGCCAATCTCCTGAACCAGCGGGTCTGCACTTGCCTGCAGATCACGGCTGTCCTTGAAGCCTTCTGGTGTTTTCCTCACCAGGGCTTCTCCATCTTCCTGGGCTGCTCCACAGATGGGAATTTCAGGAGGCAGCTGGTGAGGGCTCTTCAACAGCCTTTCCCGAACTCCCTTCCGCAGTTGCGTGGTGTTTCCCACTGACCAATACCCGGCATCTTGATTCAGGGCAGCCAGAGCAAGAAGCTGGAACGGGAGAGGACTGGCCTTCGGCTCGGATGATGCGACAGCTCCACGGGCTTGTGCGTCCGGTTCGGTCTTCTCCATGCCTTTTCCAGAGACTTCCTCGTTCTGGGCACACTGCCACTTTCTTCTTCAGAAGCTGAGTGCACTCTTTCCCAGGAACACCACCACTGCAGTGCACACCAGGATCTCCCAGCGAAACCCAGAGACTCGTGGCACATGTGGCCAACGTTCGGATATCACCAACCCAGCAGCCCACAGCTGCTCCAGGACAGCCCACAGCCGCTCCAGAACTGTGTGGGGAGGCATTTGGATGGCCCCCAGCTGGCTCCAAAGAGCCTTGTGGCTTGGTCTCCGATCACCAGTGTCTTCTGGGCCACTAGGAAGTGCTTGGAACCCCTACGAGGGTTCCGTCTCCAACGCAAACCAGTGCCTGGCAACAGGAGCTGAAGGGAGGAGGGGTGGGGGAGGTGCACCTGAGTCTCCAAGGCACATCAGTGCCTGCAACCGGAGCTGACAGCAGGTGGGGTAGGGGAGGGGAATCGCTCTATTGTACACCTGAAACAAAGACAACCCTATCGATCAATTTCTCGGAAGTACAATTTCAACATTAAAAAAAATATATTTAAAAAGCAAACTAGGTATCCAAAGGAGAAAACTAACAAATATCCAAACACTGAGAAAGTAACCTTCTAGATGATCAAAGATCAAAGATCAAATCCCAATGCATTGAAGTGAAGGAAAATGAACATACAACATATGAAAATGTGTGGGACACAGCACAATCAATGGACAGCACCATGTAGAGCAATCACTGCCTATGTTAGAAAGGAGGAGGAGCATCTGGGAGGCTCAGTCAGTTAGTCCAACTCTTGATTTTGACTCGGGTCATGATGAAACTCGAGGTTGTGAGACTGAACCTGCATTGTGCTGGTGCTGGGCATGGAGGCTGTTTAATAATCTCTCTCTCTCTCTCTCTCTCTCTCTCTCTGTACCCCTTCCCTGTCTCTCTCTCTCTCTCTCTCTCTCTCTGTCTCAAAACAATAAGCTCTCCACTTCAGAACCTAGAAAAAGATGAGAAAATAAAACTAAAGAAGAAAACCAAAGGAATCCTTCCACCCAGTTTCAAGATCTACAGCTATAGTAATCAAAAAGGTGTGGTGTTGGTGAAGGGATAGACAAATGGAACAGTATAAAGATAGATAAGTGGAACAGGATCAAACCCAGAAAGAGACCAACCACCAACATGTCAATGGGATTCTGACAAAGGGGAAAAGCAATTCAATGGAGGAGTGACAGCGTTTTGAAGAAATGGTGCTAGAGCAAGTGGACTTCCAGAGACAAAGAAGAAGAAGGAGGCCCAAGAAGAAGAGGGAGGGGCAGAGAGGAGGAGGAGGTGGAGGTGGAGGACGAGGAGGACGAGGACCACAATCGAAGGCTCATCCTCTGTACAAAACTGAACTCGTGGCGCCTGGGTGACTCAGTCGCTGAGGCAGCCAGCTCTTCATTTCGGCTCTTGTCATGCTCTCAGGGTCCCGGGACAAAATCAGGCTCCAAGCTCACTGGGGAGTCTGCTTAAGGACGCTCTTTTCGCTTCTCCCTCCACCCCACGCCCCACTCATGCGCATGCTCACTCTCTCAAACAGAAAAAAAAATTTGTTAAATTAACTCAAAATTAATCACCGCCTTCTACGTAAAATGATAAATCTTCTAGGGAAAAAAATGTCCAGAATGGACAGCTAGGTAAAGAATCCTCCGACTGGACATCAAATCATGTTCCGTTCAAGAAGAGTTGATTCATTAGACATGATCCAACAATCAGAATTGGAAGTCTGTAATGTGTGAAACACCTTGTGAAGAAGACCCAAAAGGGAAGCTACAAACTGGGAGAAAATAGGTGCAAACCACATACCTGATAAAGGACTCCTGTCGGAAGGAGAGAACCTCAAAAGTGGACCCCCAAAGAAGCAAGCCATCCAGTCTGAAAAGAACAAAAACAAAAAAAATGGGCAAAAGACCGAAACCCTTTACCAAAGAGTATACAGATGGAAATCCCATAAAAAGGTACCATCGGGGCAATTCAAATTCAAACTCCAATGAGCTCTCACTGCACACCTATCAGCATGATGCAAACCAAATGCACCCGAGAGGGAGAGAGAGACCCCACTCCCCAATGCAAGGCAGGATGTGGAACGACTGGATCGCTCCTGCATCGCTGTTGGGAATGGAAGGTGATAGAGCTCCCTCTTGAAAACAGTTCACAGTTCCTTTTCTTTTTCAAGGCCTGGATTTAAATTCCAGGGAACAAGCAGTAGAATATGCTTTTCGGGTGCACAGGATAGTGACCCAACCCTCCACACAGTTTCTCTGAAAACTAGACTTGCAACCACCCTAGGACCCCAGTCATTGCACTCTTGGCATTTCTCTGCGAGAAATCCAAACTTACGTTTGCTCAAAAACCTGTACAGGAACGGATCTGTGTCCTGATGGAAGCAGTGGGGCTGCCAAGGGGGTAGAAGTGACTGCAGTGGTTGGATATTGACACTGGACAGCCTTGTAAGAGATGTTCTCATCTTGCTTCTTTGAAGGCCCCTTCCCATTCATGGTGGTCCTGGGGACAAGGAGAAAAGGAATGTCAACGATTTCAAGAAGTTGAAAGGATTTCAAGAAGTTGAAACCAAGCATTAGAACACCATCTCTTCTACATGAATTCATTCTCATATTCACCCCCAGTCTCCCAAAGCAGACAGGAGGGGTCTGGTCCAACAGGGGTTGCGGGCAGTGGCCCTTCCACAGGCCATCTCCCCTCCAGTCTAGAAGTCCAACGACCAGGTCCCAGGCTTTCAACTCATCTCCTTCTCTCGGGGCCTTCTCTAGGGGCCCCAGGGAACTTCTGGGCTCTTTCTCTGCCTTCTAGGAGGCTCTGTGGGGCTGGGTCGAGTGCTCTCAGCCGACTTGGACCACACTGCCAGGTGTCTCCCCCTGCATTTGCCACCCTTCGACACAGGAGGATCAAGTGGGAGGATGTCCTCTCAGAGAGATCCATGGCGATCAGAACAGATATCCTCTCTCTTCCATTGTTTACCCTCATCTCTCAGGCGTTTCTACCATCTCTTGATTTCCCTGGAATTTCAACCCCAGGAGAGGGGGGGTGGGTCAGAAGCCAAACATTTGGCTTCCCACTCCTGTCTTTCTTGAAGGTTTTCCCCGAACCAATGGGCCTAAAACAACATTCATAACCTGATATGGTTTCTGTGGGCCAGCCATCCAGGTGCAACTAGCCAGGTCCCTGTGGCTCAGGATCTCTCACAAGGCTGCAGTCCAGAGGGCCTCTGGATCTTCAGTCATCTGCGGGCTTGTTGGGGGTAAGTCTGCTTTTGAGCTCACTCAGCTGGCTGTGAGCAGCCAGAGGCCCTCCATTGCTGGAAGCAAGAAAGAGTCATTCCTTGCCCCATGGGCCTCTCCAGCATAAAGCTCCCAAGGAGCAGCTGGCTTCCCTGGGAACAGATGAGGGAGGGAGGGACGGAGGGCGGGCAAGCCCAAGAGGAGACCAGTCTCTTTGTCAACTCACCTCCGAAGGGACATCCTATCACTTTGGCCACATTCTGTCCTTTACAAGGGAGTCAGTAGTTCTGACTCGAATCAAGAGGTGGAGTATGGAACACAAAACGATGTGTACCCAAGATGGGAATCGTTGGAGACCCTTAAAGGCTGCCCTCCCTACTTGGCTGGGACTTGACCTCAGCTAGCCACCACTATAATCTCTGCATCCTTCTATTATTATATATTATGTTAGATTATATTATATGCACTATTATCTTTGCATAGAATCATCACATCCTAGGACGTGAACGAGGGGAACATTTTACCAAGCCCTTCTGGGATCCTTCAGCAGCTTGCCTAGAAGTTCCTTGCCCAAGGGTGCCTGTCAGTTCAGTGTCTGGCTCCTGATTTCGGTTCAGGGCTGATCACGTGATCTGGGAAATCCAGACCAGCGTCTGGTTCAGCACTTGAGTCCGAAGCCTGTCGAGGAATCTCTCTAACTCGGCCCCTCCCCCGCCTGCATGTGTGTGCGTTCCTTTGTGTGTGTGTGTGTGCGCCGTCACCCTTTCTGTCTCTCCGAAGAAGAAGAAGAAGAAGAAGAAGAAGAAGAAGAAGAAGAAGAAGAAGAAGAAAAGAAGAAGAAAAGAAGAAGAAGAAGAACAAGAAGAACAAGAAGAAGAAGAAGAAGAAGAAGAAGAAGAAGAAGAAGAAGAAGAAGAAGAAGAAGAAGAAGAAGAAGAAGAACAACAGTAGTAGGCATAGTAGTAGAAGTTATTGGCACAGCAGGTGATCATTAGACAACCCTGGTTTGGAACGGGAGCTCTGAAATTCACTAGCTGTGTGATCTTGGGGCAAGTTGTTTCCCCTGTCTGAACCTCAGTCAGACATGACACACTGGGTTATTGGGACGATGAAGGGATCGATAAAAGACACTTCAAACCGTCCCTTGCTTGGCATAGAATCCCTTAATCAAATCCATTCTCAGGAGCAGGAGTCTCAGCCATTGGATATTTTTATTTTTATTTGTGTTACGCTGAACACTGAAAAATATTCTCTCACACTCATAGGGCTCCAGGGAATATGGAGCATCAGGCTAAAGGATGGGGTGGATCTCAAGTCAAAGGAGCCATGGGTATGGCTGAAGGGGTAAGCACAGGAGCTTTTGTGCTCTGGTTGTGAGTGTTGGTGGCTGCTGGGCAAGGGAATCAGACCTGCAGGGGACCCGAGAACTTGGAGTCTGGCCAGTGCACCCTTGCTCCCTTCTTGGGCTTCCTGGGTTTCAGGGGAGCCTTTGGCCCTTGAGGGTATTTGGAGGCTGTGCCCGGAACAGCAGGAGCAGGAGCAGGAGGCCCCCCGGAGACAGGCTGGACCTTGGGCCCACAGTTGGCCAGCTTCTGCCTGAGGCAATGGTTTTGGGCCTGGAGCCTTTGGAACTCCCTCTCTGCCCACAGGACAGCCTTCTGGCTCTCCTCACTCCTCTTCTCCACCAGGAGGCGCTCCCGCTCATGCAAGGAGGCGATTTGCTGCCATTCTCGGTGCAGGTCGGCGGCCATGTTCCTATAGAGGCCCAAGTGCCAGTGGGCAGCATCCGCCTTCCTGCGCACCTTGGCAAGCTCGTTCTTCACTTGCAGGCAGCGTGCCTTCTCCTCCATCATCTTCCTCTCCAGGTGTCTGAGGTGCTCTTCGCACAGCTTCGGCTCTGGCTCAAGCTTCAGGCGCAACTTCGGAATCTCACCGCCCAGGAGGGTGTTCCGAAGGTGAACAGGTCCTTGCTCAGCTTGGTGGCTTGTTGGGTTTCTTGGGAGCTCTTCATTCCTCTGACGTGCCTTCTTCAGTGCCCTGGACGGCTTGAATTGGTTCACGGGGCCCCCGCCTGAGGGCACGTGGTCAGGGGAGGAGGAGCCAGTCTCCACCTGCCTCCTTGAGCCCCCACCTTCCAGATGATCTCCAAGCAGCTCTAGCACATGCATCCCCTTCAGGAGGATCTGGCTGAGGGTGTGCTGTTGGCTCTGGCCCTCAGCGCTGGCCTGCCGCCGCACTCCTCCTTCAGGAAGCTCTGGCCTGCCTGCCTGCCCTGCCTCGTCCTGCACTCTCTGTCCACAGCTGCCAATCTCCTGAACCAGCGGGTCTGCACTTGCCTGCAGATCACGGCTGTCCTTGAAGCCTTCTGGTGTTTTCCTCACCAGGGCTTCTCCATCTTCCTGGGCTGCTCCACAGATGGGATTTTCAGGAGGCAGCTGGTGAGGGCTCTTCAACAGCCTTTCCCGAACTCCCTTCCGCAGTTGCGTGGTGTTTCCCACTGACCAATACCCGGCATCTTGATTCAGGGCAGCCAGAGCAAGAAGCTGGAACGGGAGAGGACTGGCCTTCGGCTCGGATGATGCGACAGCTCCACGCGCTTGTGCGTCCGGTTCGGTCTTCTCCATGCCTTTTCCAGAGACTTCCTCGTTCTGGGCACACTGCCACTTTCTTCTTCAGAAGCTGAGTGCACTCTTTCCCAGGAACACCACCACTGCAGTGCACACCAGGATCTCCCAGCGAAACCCAGAGACTCGTGGCACATGTGGCCAACGTTCGTCTATCACCAACCCAGCAGCCCACAGCTGCTCCAGGACAGCCCACAGCCGCTCCAGAACTGTGTGGGGAGGCATTTGGATGGCCCCCAGCTGGCTCCAAAGAGCCTTGTGGCTTGGTCTCCGATCACCAGTGTCTTCTGGGCCACTAGGAAGTGCTTGGAATCCCTACGAGGGTTCCGTCTCCAACGCAAACCAGTGCCTGGCAACAGGAGCTGAAGGGAGGAGGGGTGGGGGAGGTGCACCTGAGTCTCCAAGGCACATCAGTGCCTGCAACCGGAGCTGACAGCAGGTGGGGTAGGGGAGGGGAATCGCTATATTGTACACCTGAAACAAAGACAACCCTATCGATCAATTTCTCGGAAGTACAATTTCAACATTAAAAAAAATATATTTAAAAAGCAAACTAGGTATCCAAAGGAGAAAACTAACAAATATCCAAACACTGAGAAAGTAACCTTCTAGATGATCAAAGATCAAAGATCAAATCCCAATGCATTGAAGTGAAGGAAAATGAACATACAACATATGAAAATGTGTGGGACACAGCACAATCAATGGACAGCACCATGTAGAGCAATCACTGCCTATGTTAGAAAGGAGGAGGAGCATCTGGGAGGCTCAGTCAGTTAGTCCAACTCTTGATTTTGACTCGGGTCATGATGAAACTCGAGGTTGTGAGACTGAACCTGCATTGTGCTGGTGCTGGGCATGGAGGCTGTTTAATAATCTCTCTCTCTCTCTCTCTCTCTCTCTCTCTCTGTACCCCTTCCCTGTCTCTCTCTCTCTCTCTCTCTCTCTCTCTGTCTCAAAACAATAAGCTCTCCACTTCAGAACCTAGAAAAAGATGAGAAAATAAAACTAAAGAAGAAAACCAAAGGAATCCTTCCACCCAGTTTCAAGATCTACAGCTATAGTAATCAAAAAGGTGTGGTGTTGGTGAAGGGATAGACAAATGGAACAGTATAAAGATAGATAAGTGGAACAGGATCAAACCCAGAAAGAGACCAACCACCAACATGTCAATGGGATTCTGACAAAGGGGAAAAGCAATTCAATGGAGGAGTGACAGCGTTTTGAAGAAATGGTGCTAGAGCAAGTGGACTTCCAGAGACAAAGAAGAAGAAGGAGGCCCAAGAAGAAGAGGGAGGGGCAGAGAGGAGGAGGAGGTGGAGGTGGAGGACGAGGAGGACGAGGACCACAATCGAAGGCTCATCCTCTGTACAAAACTGAACTCGTGGCGCCTGGGTGACTCAGTCGCTGAGGCAGCCAGCTCTTCATTTCGGCTCTTGTCATGCTCTCAGGGTCCCGGGACAAAATCAGGCTCCAAGCTCACTGGGGAGTCTGCTTAAGGACGCTCTTTTCGCTTCTCCCTCCACCCCACGCCCCACTCATGCGCATGCTCACTCTCTCAAACAGAAAAAAAAATTTGTTAAATTAACTCAAAATTAATCACCGCCTTCTACGTAAAATGATAAATCTTCTAGGGAAAAAAATGTCCAGAATGGACAGCTAGGTAAAGAATCCTCCGACTGGACATCAAATCATGTTCCGTTCAAGAAGAGTTGATTCATTAGACATGATCCAACAATCAGAATTGGAAGTCTGTAATGTGTGAAACACCTTGTGAAGAAGACCCAAAAGGGAAGCTACAAACTGGGAGAAAATAGGTGCAAACCACATACCTGATAAAGGACTCCTGTCGGAAGGAGAGAACCTCAAAAGTGGACCCCCAAAGAAGCAAGCCATCCAGTCTGAAAAGAACAAAAACAAAAAAAATGGGCAAAAGACCGAAACCCTTTACCAAAGAGTATACAGATGGAAATCCCATAAAAAGGTACCATCGGGGCAATTCAAATTCAAACTCCAATGAGCTCTCACTGCACACCTATCAGCATGATGCAAACCAAATGCACCCGAGAGGGAGAGAGAGACCCCACTCCCCAATGCAAGGCAGGATGTGGAACGACTGGATCGCTCCTGCATCGCTGTTGGGAATGGAAGGTGATAGAGCTCCCTCTTGAAAACAGTTCACAGTTCCTTTTCTTTTTCAAGGCCTGGATTTAAATTCCAGGGAACAAGCAGTAGAATATGCTTTTCGGGTGCACAGGATAGTGACCCAACCCTCCACACAGTTTCTCTGAAAACTAGACTTGCAACCACCCTAGGACCCCAGTCATTGCACTCTTGGCATTTCTCTGCGAGAAATCCAAACTTACGTTTGCTCAAAAACCTGTACAGGAACGGATCTGTGTCCTGATGGAAGCAGTGGGGCTGCCAAGGGGGTAGAAGTGACTGCAGTGGTTGGATATTGACACTGGACAGCCTTGTAAGAGATGTTCTCATCTTGCTTCTTTGAAGGCCCCTTCCCATTCATGGTGGTCCTGGGGACAAGGAGAAAAGGAATGTCAACGATTTCAAGAAGTTGAAAGGATTTCAAGAAGTTGAAACCAAGCATTAGAACACCATCTCTTCTACATGAATTCATTCTCATATTCACCCCCAGTCTCCCAAAGCAGACAGGAGGGGTCTGGTCCAACAGGGGTTGCGGGCAGTGGCCCTTCCACAGGCCATCTCCCCTCCAGTCTAGAAGTCCAACGACCAGGTCCCAGGCTTTCAACTCATCTCCTTCTCTCGGGGCCTTCTCTAGGGGCCCCAGGGAACTTCTGGGCTCTTTCTCTGCCTTCTAGGAGGCTCTGTGGGGCTGGGTCGAGTGCTCTCAGCCGACTTGGACCACACTGCCAGGTGTCTCCCCCTGCATTTGCCACCCTTCGACACAGGAGGATCAAGTGGGAGGATGTCCTCTCAGAGAGATCCATGGCGATCAGAACAGATATCCTCTCTCTTCCATTGTTTACCCTCATCTCTCAGGCGTTTCTACCATCTCTTGATTTCCCTGGAATTTCAACCCCAGGAGAGGGGGGGTGGGTCAGAAGCCAAACATTTGGCTTCCCACTCCTGTCTTTCTTGAAGGTTTTCCCCGAACCAATGGGCCTAAAACAACATTCATAACCTGATATGGTTTCTGTGGGCCAGCCATCCAGGTGCAACTAGCCAGGTCCCTGTGGCTCAGGATCTCTCACAAGGCTGCAGTCCAGAGGGCCTCTGGATCTTCAGTCATCTGCGGGCTTGTTGGGGGTAAGTCTGCTTTTGAGCTCACTCAGCTGGCTGTGAGCAGCCAGAGGCCCTCCATTGCTGGAAGCAAGAAAGAGTCATTCCTTGCCCCATGGGCCTCTCCAGCATAAAGCTCCCAAGGAGCAGCTGGCTTCCCTGGGAACAGATGAGGGAGGGAGGGACGGAGGGCGGGCAAGCCCAAGAGGAGACCAGTCTCTTTGTCAACTCACCTCCGAAGGGACATCCTATCACTTTGGCCACATTCTGTCCTTTACAAGGGAGTCAGTAGTTCTGACTCGAATCAAGAGGTGGAGTATGGAACACAAAACGATGTGTACCCAAGATGGGAATCGTTGGAGACCCTTAAAGGCTGCCCTCCCTACTTGGCTGGGACTTGACCTCAGCTAGCCACCACTATAATCTCTGCATCCTTCTATTATTATATATTATGTTAGATTATATTATATGCACTATTATCTTTGCATAGAATCATCACATCCTAGGACGTGAACGAGGGGAACATTTTACCAAGCCCTTCTGGGATCCTTCAGCAGCTTGCCTAGAAGTTCCTTGCCCAAGGGTGCCTGTCAGTTCAGTGTCTGGCTCCTGATTTCGGTTCAGGGCTGATCACGTGATCTGGGAAATCCAGACCAGCGTCTGGTTCAGCACTTGAGTCCGAAGCCTGTCGAGGAATCTCTCTAACTCGGCCCCTCCCCCGCCTGCATGTGTGTGCGTTCCTTTGTGTGTGTGTGTGCGCGCCGTCACCCTTTCTGTCTCTCCGAAGAAGAAGAAGAAGAAGAAGAAGAAGAAGAAGAAGAAGAAGAAGAAGAAGAAGAAGAAGAAGAAGAAGAAGAAGAACAACAGTAGTAGGCATAGTAGTAGAAGTTATTGGCACAGCAGGTGATCATTAGACAACCCTGGTTTGGAACGGGAGCTCTGAAATTCACTAGCTGTGTGATCTTGGGGCAAGTTGTTTCCCCTGTCTGAACCTCAGTCAGACATGACACACTGGGTTATTGGGACGATGAAGGGATCGATAAAAGACACTTCAAACCGTCCCTTGCTTGGCATAGAATCCCTTAATCAAATCCATTCTCAGGAGCAGGAGTCTCAGCCATTGGATATTTTTATTTTTATTTGTGTTACGCTGAACACTGAAAAATATTCTCTCACACTCATAGGGCTCCAGGGAATATGGAGCATCAGGCTAAAGGATGGGGTGGATCTCAAGTCAAAGGAGCCATGGGTATGGCTGAAGGGGTAAGCACAGGAGCTTTTGTGCTCTGGTTGTGAGTGTTGGTGGCTGCTGGGCAAGGGAATCAGACCTGCAGGGGACCCGAGAACTTGGAGTCTGGCCAGTGCACCCTTGCTCCCTTCTTGGGCTTCCTGGGTTTCAGGGGAGCCTTTGGCCCTTGAGGGTATTTGGAGGCTGTGCCCGGAACAGCAGGAGCAGGAGCAGGAGGCCCCCCGGAGACAGGCTGGACCTTGGGCCCACAGTTGGCCAGCTTCTGCCTGAGGCAATGGTTTTGGGCCTGGAGCCTTTGGAACTCCCTCTCTGCCCACAGGACAGCCTTCTGGCTCTCCTCACTCCTCTTCTCCACCAGGAGGCGCTCCCGCTCATGCAAGGAGGCGATTTGCTGCCATTCTCGGTGCAGGTCGGCGGCCATGTTCCTATAGAGGCCCAAGTGCCAGTGGGCAGCATCCGCCTTCCTGCGCACCTTGGCAAGCTCGTTCTTCACTTGCAGGCAGCGTGCCTTCTCCTCCATCATCTTCCTCTCCAGGTGTCTGAGGTGCTCTTCGCACAGCTTCGGCTCTGGCTCAAGCTTCAGGCGCAACTTCGGAATCTCACCGTCCAGGAGGGTGTTCCGAAGGTGAACAGGTCCTTGCTCAGCTTGGTGGCTTGTTGGGTTTCTTGGGAGCTCTTCATTCCTCTGACGTGCCTTCTTCAGTGCCCTGGACGGCTTGAATTGGTTCACGGGGCCCCCGCCTGAGGGCACGTGGTCAGGGGAGGAGGAGCCAGTCTCCACCTGCCTCCTTGAGCCCCCACCTTCCAGATGATCTCCAAGCAGCTCTAGCACATGCATCCCCTTCAGGAGGATCTGGCTGAGGGTGTGCTGTTGGCTCTGGCCCTCAGCGCTGGCCTGCCGCCGCACTCCTCCTTCAGGAAGCTCTGGCCTGCCTGCCTGCCCTGCCTCGTCCTGCACTCTCTGTCCACAGCTGCCAATCTCCTGAACCAGCGGGTCTGCACTTGCCTGCAGATCACGGCTGTCCTTGAAGCCTTCTGGTGTTTTCCTCACCAGGGCTTCTCCATCTTCCTGGGCTGCTCCACAGATGGGATTTTCAGGAGGCAGCTGGTGAGGGCTCTTCAACAGCCTTTCCCGAACTCCCTTCCGCAGTTGCGTGGTGTTTCCCACTGACCAATACCCGGCATCTTGATTCAGGGCAGCCAGAGCAAGAAGCTGGAACGGGAGAGGACTGGCCTTCGGCTCGGATGATGCGACAGCTCCACGCGCTTGTGCGTCCGGTTCGGTCTTCTCCATGCCTTTTCCAGAGACTTCCTCGTTCTGGGCACACTGCCACTTTCTTCTTCAGAAGCTGAGTGCACTCTTTCCCAGGAACACCACCACTGCAGTGCACACCAGGATCTCCCAGCGAAACCCAGAGACTCGTGGCACATGTGGCCAACGTTCGGATATCACCAACCCAGCAGCCCACAGCTGCTCCAGGACAGCCCACAGCCGCTCCAGAACTGTGTGGGGAGGCATTTGGATGGCCCCCAGCTGGCTCCAAAGAGCCTTGTGGCTTGGTCTCCGATCACCAGTGTCTTCTGGGCCACTAGGAAGTGCTTGGAACCCCTACGAGGGTTCCGTCTCCAACGCAAACCAGTGCCTGGCAACAGGAGCTGAAGGGAGGAGGGGTGGGGGAGGTGCACCTGAGTCTCCAAGGCACATCAGTGCCTGCAACCGGAGCTGACAGCAGGTGGGGTAGGGGAGGGGAATCGCTATATTGTACACCTGAAACAAAGACAACCCTATCGATCAATTTCTCGGAAGTACAATTTCAACATTAAAAAAAATATATTTAAAAAGCAAACTAGGTATCCAAAGGAGAAAACTAACAAATATCCAAACACTGAGAAAGTAACCTTCTAGATGATCAAAGATCAAAGATCAAATCCCAATGCATTGAAGTGAAGGAAAATGAACATACAACATATGAAAATGTGTGGGACACAGCACAATCAATGGACAGCACCATGTAGAGCAATCACTGCCTATGTTAGAAAGGAGGAGGAGCATCTGGGAGGCTCAGTCAGTTAGTCCAACTCTTGATTTTGACTCGGGTCATGATGAAACTCGAGGTTGTGAGACTGAACCTGCATTGTGCTGGTGCTGGGCATGGAGGCTGTTTAATAATCTCTCTCTCTCTCTCTCTCTCTCTCTCTCTCTGTACCCCTTCCCTGTCTCTCTCTCTCTCTCTCTCTCTCTCTCTCTGTCTCAAAACAATAAGCTCTCCACTTCAGAACCTAGAAAAAGATGAGAAAATAAAACTAAAGAAGAAAACCAAAGGAATCCTTCCACCCAGTTTCAAGATCTACAGCTATAGTAATCAAAAAGGTGTGGTGTTGGTGAAGGGATAGACAAATGGAACAGTATAAAGATAGATAAGTGGAACAGGATCAAACCCAGAAAGAGACCAACCACCAACATGTCAATGGGATTCTGACAAAGGGGAAAAGCAATTCAATGGAGGAGTGACAGCGTTTTGAAGAAATGGTGCTAGAGCAAGTGGACTTCCAGAGACAAAGAAGAAGAAGGAGGCCCAAGAAGAAGAGGGAGGGGCAGAGAGGAGGAGGAGGTGGAGGTGGAGGACGAGGAGGACGAGGACCACAATCGAAGGCTCATCCTCTGTACAAAACTGAACTCGTGGCGCCTGGGTGACTCAGTCGCTGAGGCAGCCAGCTCTTCATTTCGGCTCTTGTCATGCTCTCAGGGTCCCGGGACAAAATCAGGCTCCAAGCTCACTGGGGAGTCTGCTTAAGGACGCTCTTTTCGCTTCTCCCTCCACCCCACGCCCCACTCATGCGCATGCTCACTCTCTCAAACAGAAAAAAAAATTTGTTAAATTAACTCAAAATTAATCACCGCCTTCTACGTAAAATGATAAATCTTCTAGGGAAAAAAATGTCCAGAATGGACAGCTAGGTAAAGAATCCTCCGACTGGACATCAAATCATGTTCCGTTCAAGAAGAGTTGATTCATTAGACATGATCCAACAATCAGAATTGGAAGTCTGTAATGTGTGAAACACCTTGTGAAGAAGACCCAAAAGGGAAGCTACAAACTGGGAGAAAATAGGTGCAAACCACATACCTGATAAAGGACTCCTGTCGGAAGGAGAGAACCTCAAAAGTGGACCCCCAAAGAAGCAAGCCATCCAGTCTGAAAAGAACAAAAACAAAAAAAATGGGCAAAAGACCGAAACCCTTTACCAAAGAGTATACAGATGGAAATCCCATAAAAAGGTACCATCGGGGCAATTCAAATTCAAACTCCAATGAGCTCTCACTGCACACCTATCAGCATGATGCAAACCAAATGCACCCGAGAGGGAGAGAGAGACCCCACTCCCCAATGCAAGGCAGGATGTGGAACGACTGGATCGCTCCTGCATCGCTGTTGGGAATGGAAGGTGATAGAGCTCCCTCTTGAAAACAGTTCACAGTTCCTTTTCTTTTTCAAGGCCTGGATTTAAATTCCAGGGAACAAGCAGTAGAATATGCTTTTCGGGTGCACAGGATAGTGACCCAACCCTCCACACAGTTTCTCTGAAAACTAGACTTGCAACCACCCTAGGACCCCAGTCATTGCACTCTTGGCATTTCTCTGCGAGAAATCCAAACTTACGTTTGCTCAAAAACCTGTACAGGAACGGATCTGTGTCCTGATGGAAGCAGTGGGGCTGCCAAGGGGGTAGAAGTGACTGCAGTGGTTGGATATTGACACTGGACAGCCTTGTAAGAGATGTTCTCATCTTGCTTCTTTGAAGGCCCCTTCCCATTCATGGTGGTCCTGGGGACAAGGAGAAAAGGAATGTCAACGATTTCAAGAAGTTGAAAGGATTTCAAGAAGTTGAAACCAAGCATTAGAACACCATCTCTTCTACATGAATTCATTCTCATATTCACCCCCAGGCTCCCAAAGCAGACAGGAGGGGTCTGGTCCAACAGGGGTTGCGGGCAGTGGCCCTTCCACAGGCCATCTCCCCTCCAGTCTAGAAGTCCAACGACCAGGTCCCAGGCTTTCAACTCATCTCCTTCTCTCGGGGCCTTCTCTAGGGGCCCCAGGGAACTTCTGGGCTCTTTCTCTGCCTTCTAGGAGGCTCTGTGGCGCTGGGTCGAGTGCTCTCAGCCGACTTGGACCACACTGCCAGGTGTCTCCCCCTGCATTTGCCACCCTTCGACACAGGAGGATCAAGTGGGAGGATGTCCTCTCAGAGAGATCCATGGCGATCAGAACAGATATCCTCTCTCTTCCATTGTTTACCCTCATCTCTCAGGCGTTTCTACCATCTCTTGATTTCCCTGGAATTTCAACCCCAGGAGAGGGGGGGTGGGTCAGAAGCCAAACATTTGGCTTCCCACTCCTGTCTTTCTTGAAGGTTTTCCCCGAACCAATGGGCCTAAAACAACATTCATAACCTGATATGGTTTCTGTGGGCCAGCCATCCAGGTGCAACTAGCCAGGTCCCTGTGGCTCAGGATCTCTCACAAGGCTGCAGTCCAGAGGGCCTCTGGATCTTCAGTCATCTGCGGGCTTGTTGGGGGTAAGTCTGCTTTTGAGCTCACTCAGCTGGCTGTGAGCAGCCAGAGGCCCTCCATTGCTGGAAGCAAGAAAGAGTCATTCCTTGCCCCATGGGCCTCTCCAGCATAAAGCTCCCAAGGAGCAGCTGGCTTCCCTGGGAACAGATGAGGGAGGGAGGGACGGAGGGCGGGCAAGCCCAAGAGGAGACCAGTCTCTTTGTCAACTCACCTCCGAAGGGACATCCTATCACTTTGGCCACATTCTGTCCTTTACAAGGGAGTCAGTAGTTCTGACTCGAATCAAGAGGTGGAGTATGGAACACAAAACGATGTGTACCCAAGATGGGAATCGTTGGAGACCCTTAAAGGCTGCCCTCCCTACTTGGCTGGGACTTGACCTCAGCTAGCCACCACTATAATCTCTGCATCCTTCTATTATTATATATTATGTTAGATTATATTATATGCACTATTATCTTTGCATAGAATCATCACATCCTAGGACGTGAACGAGGGGAACATTTTACCAAGCCCTTCTGGGATCCTTCAGCAGCTTGCCTAGAAGTTCCTTGCCCAAGGGTGCCTGTCAGTTCAGTGTCTGGCTCCTGATTTTGGTTCAGGGCTGATCACGTGATCTGGGAAATCCAGACCAGCGTCTGGTTCAGCACTTGAGTCCGAAGCCTGTCGAGGAATCTCTCTAACTCGGCCCCTCCCCCGCCTGCATGTGTGTGCGTTCCTTTGTGTGTGTGTGTGTGTGCGCCGTCACCCTTTCTGTCTCTCCGAAGAAGAAGAAGAAGAAGAAGAAGAAGAAGAAGAAGAAGAAGAAGAAGAAGAAGAAGAAGAACAGTAGTAGGCATAGTAGTAGAAGTTATTGGCACAGCAGGTGATCATTAGACAACCCTGGTTTGGAACGGGAGCTCTGAAATTCACTAGTGTGTGATCTTGGGGCAAGTTGTTTCCCCTGTCTGAACCTCAGTCAGACATGACACACTGGGTTATTGGGACGATTAAGGGATCGATAAAAGACACTTCAAACCGTCCCTTGCTTGGCATAGAATCCCTTAATCAAATCCATTCTCAGGAGCAGGAGTCTCAGCCATTGGATATTTTTATTTTTATTTGTGTTACGCTGAACACTGAAAAATATTCTCTCACACTCATACGGCTCCAGGGAATATGGAGCATCAGGCTAAAGGATGGGGTGGATCTCAAGTCAAAGGAGCCATGGGTATGGCTGAAGGGGTAAGCACAGGAGCTTTTGTGCTCTGGTTGTGAGTGTTGGTGGCTGCTGGGCAAGGGAATCAGACCTGCAGGGGACCCGAGAACTTGGAGTCTGGCCAGTGCACCCTTGCTCCCTTCTTGGGCTTCCTGGGTTTCAGGGGAGCCTTTGGCCCTTGAGGGTATTTGGAGGCTGTGCCCGGAACAGCAGGAGCAGGAGCAGGAGGCCCCCCGGAGACAGGCTGGACCTTGGGCCCAGAGTTGGCCAGCTTCTGCCTGAGGCAATGGTTTTGGGCCTGGAGCCTTTGGAACTCCCTCTCTGCCCACAGGACAGCCTTCTGGCTCTCCTCACTCCTCTTCTCCACCAGGAGGTGCTCCCGCTCATGCAAGGAGGCGATTTGCTGCCATTCTCGGTGCAGGTCGGCGGCCATGTTCCTATAGAGGCCCAAGTGCCAGTGGGCAGCATCCGCCTTCCTGCGCACCTTGGCAAGCTCGTTCTTCACTTGCAGGCAGCGTGCCTTCTCCTCCATCATCTTCCTCTCCAGGTGTCTGAGGTGCTCTTCGCACAGCTTCGGCTCTGCCTCAAGCTTCAGGCGCAACTTCGGAATCTCACCGTCCAGGAGGGTGTTCCGAAGGGGAACAGGTCCTTGCTCAGCTTGGTGGCTTGTTGGGTTTCTTGGGAGCTCTTCATTCCTCTGACGTGCCTTCTTCAGTGCCCTGGACGGCTTGAATTGGTTCACGGGGCCCCCGCCTGAGGGCACGTGGTCAGGGGAGGAGGAGCCAGTCTCCACCTGCCTCCTTGAGCCCCCACCTTCCAGATGATCTCCAAGCAGCTCTAGCACATGCATCCCCTTCAGGAGGATCTGGCTGAGGGTGTGCTGTTGGCTCTGGCCCTCAGCGCTGGCCTGCCGCCGCACTCCTCCTTCAGGAAGCTCTGGCCTGCCTGCCTGCCCTGCCTCGTCCTGCACTCTCTGTCCACAGCTGCCAATCTCCTGAACCAGCGGGTCTGCACTTGCCTGCAGATCACGGCTGTCCTTGAAGCCTTCTGGTGTTTTCCTCACCAGGGCTTCTCCATCTTCCTGGGCTGCTCCACAGATGGGATTTTCAGGAGGCAGCTGGTGAGGGCTCTTCAACAGCCTTTCCCGAACTCCCTTCCGCAGTTGCGTGGTGTTTCCCACTGACCAATACCCGGCATCTTGATTCAGGGCAGCCAGAGCAAGAAGCTGGAACGGGAGAGGACTGGCCTTCGGCTCGGATGATGCGACAGCTCCACGGGCTTGTGCGTCCGGTTCGGTCTTCTCCATGCCTTTTCCAGAGACTTCCTCGTTCTGGGCACACTGCCACTTTCTTCTTCGGAAGCTGAGTGCACTCTTTCCCAGGAACACCACCACTGCAGTGCACACCAGGATCTCCCAGCGAAACCCAGAGACTCGTGGCACATGTGGCCAACGTTCGTCTATCACCAACCCAGCAGCCCACAGCTGCTCCAGGACAGCCCACAGCCGCTCCAGAACTGTGTGGGGAGGCATTTGGATGGCCCCCAGCTGGCTCCAAAGAGCCTTGTGGCTTGGTCTCCGATCACCAGTGTCTTCTGGGCCACTAGGAAGTGCTTGGAACCCCTACGAGGGTTCCGTCTCCAACGCAAACCAGTGCCTGGCAACAGGAGCTGAAGGGAGGAGGGGTGGGGGAGGTGCACCTGAGTCTCCAAGGCACATCAGTGCCTGCAACCGGAGCTGACAGCAGGTGGGTTAGGGGAGGGGAATCGCTATATTGTACACCTGAAACAAAGACAACCCTATCGATCAATTTCTCGGAAGTACAATTTCAACATTAAAAAAAATATATTTAAAAAGCAAACTAGGTATCCAGAGGAGAAAACTAACAAATATCGAAACACTGAGAAAGTAACCTTCTAGATGATCAAAGATCAAAGATCAAATCCCAATGCATTGAAGTGAAGGAAAATGAACATACAACATATGAAAATGTGTGGGACACAGCACAATCAATGGACAGCACCATGTAGAGCAATCACTGCCTATGTTAGAAAGGAGGAGGAGCATCTGGGAGGCTCAGTCAGTTAGTCCAACTCTTGATTTTGACTCGGGTCATGATTAAACTCGAGGTTGTGAGACTGAACCTGCATTGTGCTGGTGCTGGGCATGGAGGCTGTTTAATAATCTCTCTCTCTCTCTCTCTCTCTCTCTCTGTACCCCTTCCCTGTCTCTCTCTCTCTCTCTCTCTCTCTCTCTGTCTCAAAACAATAAGCTCTCCACTTCAGAACCTAGAAAAAGATGAGAAAATAAAACTAAAGAAGAAAACCAAAGGAATCCTTCCACCCAGTTTCAAGATCTACAGCTATAGTAATCAAAAAGGTGTGGTGTTGGTGAAGGGATAGACAAATGGAACAGTATAAAGATAGATAAGTGGAACAGGATCAAACCCAGAAAGAGACCAACCACCAACATGTCAATGGGATTCTGACAAAGGGGAAAAGCAATTCAATGGAGGAGTGACAGCGTTTTGAAGAAATGGTGCTAGAGCAAGTGGACTTCCAGAGACAAAGAAGAAGAAGGAGGCCCAAGAAGAAGAGGGAGGGGCAGAGAGGAGGAGGAGGTGGAGGTGGAGGACGAGGAGGACGAGGACCACAATCGAAGGCTCATCCTCTGTACAAAACTGAACTCGTGGCGCCTGGGTGACTCAGTCGCTGAGGCAGCCAGCTCTTCATTTCGGCTCTTGTCATGCTCTCAGGGTCCCGGGACAAAATCAGGCTCCAAGCTCACTGGGGAGTCTGCTTAAGGACGCTCTTTTCGCTTCTCCCTCCACCCCACGCCCCACTCATGCGCATGCTCACTCTCTCAAACAGAAAAAAAAATTTGTTAAATTAACTCAAAATTAATCACCGCCTTCTACGTAAAATGATAAATCTTCTAGGGAAAAAAATGTCCAGAATGGACAGCTAGGTAAAGAATCCTCCGACTGGACATCAAATCATGTTCCGTTCAAGAAGAGTTGATTCATTAGACATGATCCAACAATCAGAATTGGAAGTCTGTAATGTGTGAAACACCTTGTGAAGAAGACCCAAAAGGGAAGCTACAAACTGGGAGAAAATAGGTGCAAACCACATACCTGATAAAGGACTCCTGTCGGAAGGAGAGAACCTCAAAAGTGGACCCCCAAAGAAGCAAGCCATCCAGTCTGAAAAGAACAAAAACAAAAAAAATGGGCAAAAGACCGAAACCCTTTACCAAAGAGTATACAGATGGAAATCCCATAAAAAGGTACCATCGGGGCAATTCAAATTCAAACTCCAATGAGCTCTCACTGCACACCTATCAGCATGATGCAAACCAAATGCACCCGAGAGGGAGAGAGAGACCCCACTCCCCAATGCAAGGCAGGATGTGGAACGACTGGATCGCTCCTGCATCGCTGTTGGGAATGGAAGGTGATAGAGCTCCCTCTTGAAAACAGTTCACAGTTCCTTTTCTTTTTCAAGGCCTGGATTTAAATTCCAGGGAACAAGCAGTAGAATATGCTTTTCGGGTGCACAGGATAGTGACCCAACCCTCCACACAGTTTCTCTGAAAACTAGACTTGCAACCACCCTAGGACCCCAGTCATTGCACTCTTGGCATTTCTCTGCGAGAAATCCAAACTTACGTTTGCTCAAAAACCTGTACAGGAACGGATCTGTGTCCTGATGGAAGCAGTGGGGCTGCCAAGGGGGTAGAAGTGACTGCAGTGGTTGGATATTGACACTGGACAGCCTTGTAAGAGATGTTCTCATCTTGCTTCTTTGAAGGCCCCTTCCCATTCATGGTGGTCCTGGGGACAAGGAGAAAAGGAATGTCAACGATTTCAAGAAGTTGAAAGGATTTCAAGAAGTTGAAACCAAGCATTAGAACACCATCTCTTCTACATGAATTCATTCTCATATTCACCCCCAGTCTCCCAAAGCAGACAGGAGGGGTCTGGTCCAACAGGGGTTGCGGGCAGTGGCCCTTCCACAGGCCATCTCCCCTCCAGTCTAGAAGTCCAACGACCAGGTCCCAGGCTTTCAACTCATCTCCTTCTCTCGGGGCCTTCTCTAGGGGCCCCAGGGAACTTCTGGGCTCTTTCTCTGCCTTCTAGGAGGCTCTGTGGGGCTGGGTCGAGTGCTCTCAGCCGACTTGGACCACACTGCCAGGTGTCTCCCCCTGCATTTGCCACCCTTCGACACAGGAGGATCAAGTGGGAGGATGTCCTCTCAGAGAGATCCATGGCGATCAGAACAGATATCCTCTCTCTTCCATTGTTTACCCTCATCTCTCAGGCGTTTCTACCATCTCTTGATTTCCCTGGAATTTCAACCCCAGGAGAGGGGGGGTGGGTCAGAAGCCAAACATTTGGCTTCCCACTCCTGTCTTTCTTGAAGGTTTTCCCCGAACCAATGGGCCTAAAACAACATTCATAACCTGATATGGTTTCTGTGGGCCAGCCATCCAGGTGCAACTAGCCAGGTCCCTGTGGCTCAGGATCTCTCACAAGGCTGCAGTCCAGAGGGCCTCTGGATCTTCAGTCATCTGCGGGCTTGTTGGGGGTAAGTCTGCTTTTGAGCTCACTCAGCTGGCTGTGAGCAGCCAGAGGCCCTCCATTGCTGGAAGCAAGAAATAGTCATTCCTTGCCCCATGGGCCTCTCCAGCATAAAGCTCCCAAGGAGCAGCTGGCTTCCCTGGGAACAGATGAGGGAGGGAGGGACGGAGGGCGGGCAAGCCCAAGAGGAGACCAGTCTCTTTGTCAACTCACCTCCGAAGGGACATCCTATCACTTTGGCCACATTCTGTCCTTTACAAGGGAGTCAGTAGTTCTGACTCGAATCAAGAGGTGGAGTATGGAACACAAAACGATGTGTACCCAAGATGGGAATCGTTGGAGACCCTTAAAGGCTGCCCTCCCTACTTGGCTGGGACTTGACCTCAGCTAGCCACCACTATAATCTCTGCATCCTTCTATTATTATATATTATGTTAGATTATATTATATGCACTATTATCTTTGCATAGAATCATCACATCCTAGGACGTGAACGAGGGGAACATTTTACCAAGCCCTTCTGGGATCCTTCAGCAGCTTGCCTAGAAGTTCCTTGCCCAAGGGTGCCTGTCAGTTCAGTGTCTGGCTCCTGATTTCGGTTCAGGGCTGATCACGTGATCTGGGAAATCCAGACCAGCGTCTGGTTCAGCACTTGAGTCCGAAGCCTGTCGAGGAATCTCTCTAACTCGGCCCCTCCCCCGCCTGCATGTGTGTGCGTTCCTTTGTGTGTGTGTGTGTGTGCGCCGTCACCCTTTCTGTCTCTCCGAAGAAGAAGAAGAAGAAGAAGAAGAAGAAGAAGAAGAAGAAGAAGAAGAAGAAGAACAGTAGTAGGCATAGTAGTAGAAGTTATTGGCACAGCAGGTGATCATTAGACAACCCTGGTTTGGAACGGGAGCTCTGAAATTCACTAGTGTGTGATCTTGGGGCAAGTTGTTTCCCCTGTCTGAACCTCAGTCAGACATGACACACTGGGTTATTGGGACGATTAAGGGATCGATAAAAGACACTTCAAACCGTCCCTTGCTTGGCATAGAATCCCTTAATCAAATCCATTCTCAGGAGCAGGAGTCTCAGCCATTGGATATTTTTATTTTTATTTGTGTTACGCTGAACACTGAAAAATATTCTCTCACACTCATACGGCTCCAGGGAATATGGAGCATCAGGCTAAAGGATGGGGTGGATCTCAAGTCAAAGGAGCCATGGGTATGGCTGAAGGGGTAAGCACAGGAGCTTTTGTGCTCTGGTTGTGAGTGTTGGTGGCTGCTGGGCAAGGGAATCAGACCTGCAGGGGACCCGAGAACTTGGAGTCTGGCCAGTGCACCCTTGCTCCCTTCTTGGGCTTCCTGGGTTTCAGGGGAGCCTTTGGCCCTTGAGGGTATTTGGAGGCTGTGCCCGGAACAGCAGGAGCAGGAGCAGGAGGCCCCCCGGAGACAGGCTGGACCTTGGGCCCAGAGTTGGCCAGCTTCTGCCTGAGGCAATGGTTTTGGGCCTGGAGCCTTTGGAACTCCCTCTCTGCCCACAGGACAGCCTTCTGGCTCTCCTCACTCCTCTTCTCCACCAGGAGGTGCTCCCGCTCATGCAAGGAGGCGATTTGCTGCCATTCTCGGTGCAGGTCGGCGGCCATGTTCCTATAGAGGCCCAAGTGCCAGTGGGCAGCATCCGCCTTCCTGCGCACCTTGGCAAGCTCGTTCTTCACTTGCAGGCAGCGTGCCTTCTCCTCCATCATCTTCCTCTCCAGGTGTCTGAGGTGCTCTTCGCACAGCTTCGGCTCTGCCTCAAGCTTCAGGCGCAACTTCGGAATCTCACCGTCCAGGAGGGTGTTCCGAAGGGGAACAGGTCCTTGCTCAGCTTGGTGGCTTGTTGGGTTTCTTGGGAGCTCTTCATTCCTCTGACGTGCCTTCTTCAGTGCCCTGGACGGCTTGAATTGGTTCACGGGGCCCCCGCCTGAGGGCACGTGGTCAGGGGAGGAGGAGCCAGTCTCCACCTGCCTCCTTGAGCCCCCACCTTCCAGATGATCTCCAAGCAGCTCTAGCACATGCATCCCCTTCAGGAGGATCTGGCTGAGGGTGTGCTGTTGGCTCTGGCCCTCAGCGCTGGCCTGCCGCCGCACTCCTCCTTCAGGAAGCTCTGGCCTGCCTGCCTGCCCTGCCTCGTCCTGCACTCTCTGTCCACAGCTGCCAATCTCCTGAACCAGCGGGTCTGCACTTGCCTGCAGATCACGGCTGTCCTTGAAGCCTTCTGGTGTTTTCCTCACCAGGGCTTCTCCATCTTCCTGGGCTGCTCCACAGATGGGATTTTCAGGAGGCAGCTGGTGAGGGCTCTTCAAGAGCCTTTCCCGAACTCCCTTCCGCAGTTGCGTGGTGTTTCCCACTGACCAATACCCGGCATCTTGATTCAGGGCAGCCAGAGCAAGAAGCTGGAACGGGAGAGGACTGGCCTTCGGCTCGGATGATGCGACAGCTCCACGGGCTTGTGCGTCCGGTTCGGTCTTCTCCATGCCTTTTCCAGAGACTTCCTCGTTCTGGGCACACTGCCACTTTCTTCTTCGGAAGCTGAGTGCACTCTTTCCCAGGAACACCACCACTGCAGTGCACACCAGGATCTCCCAGCGAAACCCAGAGACTCGTGGCACATGTGGCCAACGTTCGTCTATCACCAACCCAGCAGCCCACAGCTGCTCCAGGACAGCCCACAGCCGCTCCAGAACTGTGTGGGGAGGCATTTGGATGGCCCCCAGCTGGCTCCAAAGAGCCCTGTGGCTTGGTCTCCGATCACCAGTGTCTTCTGGGCCACTAGGAAGTGCTTGGAACCCCTACGAGGGTTCCGTCTCCAACGCAAACCAGTGCCTGGCAACAGGAGCTGAAGGGAGGAGGGGTGGGGGAGGTGCACCTGAGTCTCCAAGGCACATCAGTGCCTGCAACCGGAGCTGACAGCAGGTGGGTTAGGGGAGGGGAATCGCTATATTGTACACCTGAAACAAAGACAACCCTATCGATCAATTTCTCGGAAGTACAATTTCAACATTAAAAAAAATATATTTAAAAAGCAAACTAGGTATCCAGAGGAGAAAACTAACAAATATCGAAAAACTGAGAAAGTAACCTTCTAGATGATCAAAGATCAAAGATCAAATCCCAATGCATTGAAGTGAAGGAAAATGAACATACAACATATGAAAATGTGTGGGACACAGCACAATCAATGGACAGCACCATGTAGAGCAATCACTGCCTATGTTAGAAAGGAGGAGGAGCATCTGGGAGGCTCAGTCAGTTAGTCCAACTCTTGATTTTGACTCGGGTCATGATTAAACTCGAGGTTGTGAGACTGAACCTGCATTGTGCTGGTGCTGGGCATGGAGGCTGTTTAATAATCTCTCTCTCTCTCTCTCTCTCTCTCTCTCTGTACCCCTTCCCTGTCTCTCTCTCTCTCTCTCTCTCTCTCTCTCTGTCTCAAAACAATAAGCTCTCCACGTCAGAACCTAGAAAAAGATGAGAAAATAAAACTAAAGAAGAAAACCAAAGGAATCCTTCCACCCAGTTTCAAGATCTACAGCTATAGTAATCAAAAAGGTGTGGTGTTGGTGAAGGGATAGACAAATGGAACAGTATAAAGATAGATAAGTGGAACAGGATCAAACCCAGAAAGAGACCAACCACCAACATGTCAATGGGATTCTGACAAAGGGGAAAAGCAATTCAATGGAGGAGTGACAGCGTTTTGAAGAAATGGTGCTAGAGCAAGTGGACTTCCAGAGACAAAGAAGAAGAAGGAGGCCCAAGAAGAAGAGGGAGGGGCAGAGAGGAGGAGGAGGTGGAGGTGGAGGACGAGGAGGACGAGGACCACAATCGAAGGCTCATCCTCTGTACAAAACTGAACTCGTGGCGCCTGGGTGACTCAGTCGCTGAGGCAGCCAGCTCTTCATTTCGGCTCTTGTCATGCTCTCAGGGTCCCGGGACAAAATCAGGCTCCAAGCTCACTGGGGAGTCTGCTTAAGGACGCTCTTTTCGCTTCTCCCTCCACCCCACGCCCCACTCATGCGCATGCTCACTCTCTCAAACAGAAAAAAAAATTTGTTAAATTAACTCAAAATTAATCACCGCCTTCTACGTAAAATGATAAATCTTCTAGGGAAAAAAATGTCCAGAATGGACAGCTAGGTAAAGAATCCTCCGACTGGACATCAAATCATGTTCCGTTCAAGAAGAGTTGATTCATTAGACATGATCCAACAATCAGAATTGGAAGTCTGTAATGTGTGAAACACCTTGTGAAGAAGACCCAAAAGGGAAGCTACAAACTGGGAGAAAATAGGTGCAAACCACATACCTGATAAAGGACTCCTGTCGGAAGGAGAGAACCTCAAAAGTGGACCCCCAAAGAAGCAAGCCATCCAGTCTGAAAAGAACAAAAACAAAAAAAATGGGCAAAAGACCGAAACCCTTTACCAAAGAGTATACAGATGGAAATCCCATAAAAAGGTACCATCGGGGCAATTCAAATTCAAACTCCAATGAGCTCTCACTGCACACCTATCAGCATGATGCAAACCAAATGCACCCGAGAGGGAGAGAGAGACCCCACTCCCCAATGCAAGGCAGGATGTGGAACGACTGGATCGCTCCTGCATCGCTGTTGGGAATGGAAGGTGATAGAGCTCCCTCTTGAAAACAGTTCACAGTTCCTTTTCTTTTTCAAGGCCTGGATTTAAATTCCAGGGAACAAGCAGTAGAATATGCTTTTCGGGTGCACAGGATAGTGACCCAACCCTCCACACAGTTTCTCTGAAAACTAGACTTGCAACCACCCTAGGACCCCAGTCATTGCACTCTTGGCATTTCTCTGCGAGAAATCCAAACTTACGTTTGCTCAAAAACCTGTACAGGAACGGATCTGTGTCCTGATGGAAGCAGTGGGGCTGCCAAGGGGGTAGAAGTGACTGCAGTGGTTGGATATTGACACTGGACAGCCTTGTAAGAGATGTTCTCATCTTGCTTCTTTGAAGGCCCCTTCCCATTCATGGTGGTCCTGGGGACAAGGAGAAAAGGAATGTCAACGATTTCAAGAAGTTGAAAGGATTTCAAGAAGTTGAAACCAAGCATTAGAACACCATCTCTTCTACATGAATTCATTCTCATATTCACCCCCAGTCTCCCAAAGCAGACAGGAGGGGTCTGGTCCAACAGGGGTTGCGGGCAGTGGCCCTTCCACAGGCCATCTCCCCTCCAGTCTAGAAGTCCAACGACCAGGTCCCAGGCTTTCAACTCATCTCCTTCTCTCGGGGCCTTCTCTAGGGGCCCCAGGGAACTTCTGGGCTCTTTCTCTGCCTTCTAGGAGGCTCTGTGGGGCTGGGTCGAGTGCTCTCAGCCGACTTGGACCACACTGCCAGGTGTCTCCCCCTGCATTTGCCACCCTTCGACACAGGAGGATCAAGTGGGAGGATGTCCTCTCAGAGAGATCCATGGCGATCAGAACAGATATCCTCTCTCTTCCATTGTTTACCCTCATCTCTCAGGCGTTTCTACCATCTCTTGATTTCCCTGGAATTTCAACCCCAGGAGAGGGGGGGTGGGTCAGAAGCCAAACATTTGGCTTCCCACTCCTGTCTTTCTTGAAGGTTTTCCCCGAACCAATGGGCCTAAAACAACATTCATAACCTGATATGGTTTCTGTGGGCCAGCCATCCAGGTGCAACTAGCCAGGTCCCTGTGGCTCAGGATCTCTCACAAGGCTGCAGTCCAGAGGGCCTCTGGATCTTCAGTCATCTGCGGGCTTGTTGGGGGTAAGTCTGCTTTTGAGCTCACTCAGCTGGCTGTGAGCAGCCAGAGGCCCTCCATTGCTGGAAGCAAGAAAGAGTCATTCCTTGCCCCATGGGCCTCTCCAGCATAAAGCTCCCAAGGAGCAGCTGGCTTCCCTGGGAACAGATGAGGGAGGGAGGGACGGAGGGCGGGCAAGCCCAAGAGGAGACCAGTCTCTTTGTCAACTCACCTCCGAAGGGACATCCTATCACTTTGGCCACATTCTGTCCTTTACAAGGGAGTCAGTAGTTCTGACTCGAATCAAGAGGTGGAGTATGGAACACAAAACGATGTGTACCCAAGATGGGAATCGTTGGAGACCCTTAAAGGCTGCCCTCCCTACTTGGCTGGGACTTGACCTCAGCTAGCCACCACTATAATCTCTGCATCCTTCTATTATTATATATTATGTTAGATTATATTATATGCACTATTATCTTTGCATAGAATCATCACATCCTAGGACGTGAACGAGGGGAACATTTTACCAAGCCCTTCTGGGATCCTTCAGCAGCTTGCCTAGAAGTTCCTTGCCCAAGGGTGCCTGTCAGTTCAGTGTCTGGCTCCTGATTTCGGTTCAGGGCTGATCACGTGATCTGGGAAATCCAGACCAGCGTCTGGTTCAGCACTTGAGTCCGAAGCCTGTCGAGGAATCTCTCTAACTCGGCCCCTCCCCCGCCTGCATGTGTGTGCGTTCCTTTGTGTGTGTGTGTGTGTGCGCCGTCACCCTTTCTGTCTCTCCGAAGAAGAAGAAGAAGAAGAAGAAGAAGAAGAAGAAGAAGAAGAAGAAGAAGAAGAAGAAGAAGAAGAAGAAGAGTAGTAGGCATAGTAGTAGAAGTTATTGGCACAGCAGGTGATCATTAGACAACCCTGGTTTGGAACGGGAGCTCTGAAATTCACTAGTGTGTGATCTTGGGGCAAGTTGTTTCCCCTGTCTGAACCTCAGTCAGACATGACACACTGGGTTATTGGGACGATGAAGGGATCGATAAAAGACACTTCAAACCGTCCCTTGCTTGGCATAGAATCCCTTAATCAAATCCATTCTCAGGAGCAGGAGTCTCAGCCATTGGATATTTTTATTTTTATTTGTGTTACGCTGAACACTGAAAAATATTCTCTCACACTCATAGGGCTCCAGGGAATATGGAGCATCAGGCTAAAGGATGGGGTGGATCTCAAGTCAAAGGAGCCATGGGTATGGCTGAAGGGGTAAGCACAGGAGCTTTTGTGCTCTGGTTGTGAGTGTTGGTGGCTGCTGGGCAAGGGAATCAGACCTGCAGGGGACCCGAGAACTTGGAGTCTGGCCAGTGCACCCTTGCTCCCTTCTTGGGCTTCCTGGGTTTCAGGGGAGCCTTTGGCCCTTGAGGGTATTTGGAGGCTGTGCCCGGAACAGCAGGAGCAGGAGCAGGAGGCCCCCCGGAGACAGGCTGGACCTTGGGCCCACAGTTGGCCAGCTTCTGCCTGAGGCAATGGTTTTGGGCCTGGAGCCTTTGGAACTCCCTCTCTGCCCACAGGACAGCCTTCTGGCTCTCCTCACTCCTCTTCTCCACCAGGAGGCGCTCCCGCTCATGCAAGGAGGCGATTTGCTGCCATTCTCGGTGCAGGTCGGCGGCCATGTTCCTATAGAGGCCCAAGTGCCAGTGGGCAGCATCCGCCTTCCTGCGCACCTTGGCAAGCTCGTTCTTCACTTGCAGGCAGCGTGCCTTCTCCTCCATCATCTTCCTCTCCAGGTGTCTGAGGTGCTCTTTGCACAGCTTCGGCTCTGCCTCAAGCTTCAGGCGCAACTTCGGAATCTCACCGTCCAGGAGGGTGTTCCGAAGGTGAACAGGTCCTTGCTCAGCTTGGTGGCTTGTTGGGTTTCTTGGGAGCTCTTCATTCCTCTGACGTGCCTTCTTCAGTGCCCTGGACGGCTTGAATTGGTTCACGGGGCCCCCGCCTGAGGGCACGTGGTCAGGGGAGGAGGAGCCAGTCTCCACCTGCCTCCTTGAGCCCCCACCTTCCAGATGATCTCCAAGCAGCTCTAGCACATGCATCCCCTTCAGGAGGATCTGGCTGAGGGTGTGCTGTTGGCTCTGGCCCTCAGCGCTGGCCTGCCGCCGCACTCCTCCTTCAGGAAGCTCTGGCCTGCCTGCCTGCCCTGCCTCGTCCTGCACTCTCTGTCCACAGCTGCCAATCTCCTGAACCAGCGGGTCTGCACTTGCCTGCAGATCACGGCTGTCCTTGAAGCCTTCTGGTGTTTTCCTCACCAGGGCTTCTCCATCTTCCTGGGCTGCTCCACAGATGGGATTTTCAGGAGGCAGCTGGTGAGGGCTCTTCAACAGCCTTTCCCGAACTCCCTTCCGCAGTTGCGTGGTGTTTCCCACTGACCAATACCCGGCATCTTGATTCAGGGCAGCCAGAGCAAGAAGCTGGAACGGGAGAGGACTGGCCTTCGGCTCGGATGATGCGACAGCTCCACGGGCTTGTGCGTCCGGTTCGGTCTTCTCCATGCCTTTTCCAGAGACTTCCTCGTTCTGGGCACACTGCCACTTTCTTCTTCGGAAGCTGAGTGCACTCTTTCCCAGGAACACCACCACTGCAGTGCACACCAGGATCTCCCAGCGAAACCCAGAGACTCGTGGCACATGTGGCCAACGTTCGTCTATCACCAACCCAGCAGCCCACAGCTGCTCCAGGACAGCCCACAGCCGCTCCAGAACTGTGTGGGGAGGCATTTGGATGGCCCCCAGCTGGCTCCAAAGAGCCTTGTGGCTTGGTCTCCGATCACCAGTGTCTTCTGGGCCACTAGGAAGTGCTTGGAACCCCTACGAGGGTTCCGTCTCCAACGCAAACCAGTGCCTGGCAAAAGGAGCTGAAGGGAGGAGGGGTGGGGGAGGTGCACCTGAGTCTCCAAGGCACATCAGTGCCTGCCACCGGAGCTGACAGCAGGTGGGTTAGGGGAGGGGAATCGCTATATTGTACACCTGAAACAAAGACAACCCTATCGATCAATTTCTCGGAAGTACAATTTCAACATTAAAAAAAATATATTTAAAAAGCAAACTAGGTATCCAAAGGAGAAATCTAACAAATATCCAAACACTGAGAAAGTAACCTTCTAGATGATCAAAGACCAAAGATCAAATCTCAATGCATTGAAGTGAAGGAAAATGAACATACAACATATGAAAATGTGTGGGACACAGCACAATCAATGGACAGCACCATGTAGAGCAATCACTGCCTATGTTAGAAAGGAGGAGGAGCATCTGGGAGGCTCAGTCAGTTAGTCCAACTCTTGATTTTGACTCGGGTCATGATTAAACTCGAGGTTGTGAGACTGAACCTGCATTGTGCTGGTGCTGGGCATGGAGGCTCTTTAATCATCTCTCTCTCTCTCTCTCTCTCTCTCTCTCTCTCTGCACCCCTTCCCTGTCTCTCTCTCTCTCTCTCTCTCTCTCTGTCTGAAAACAATAAGCTCTCCACGTCAGAACCTAGAAAAAGATGAGAAAATAAAACTAAAGAAGAAAACCAAAGGAATCCTTCCACCCAGTTTCAAGATCTACAGCTATAGTAATCAAAAAGGTGTGGTGTTGGTGAAGGGATAGACAAATGGAACAGTATAAAGATAGATAAGTGGAACAGGATCAAACCCAGAAAGAGACCAACCACCAACATGTCAATGGGATTCTGACAAAGGGGAAAAGCAATTCAATGGAGGAGTGACAGCGTTTTGAAGAAATGGTGCTAGAGCAAGTGGACTTCCAGAGACAAAGAAGAAGAAGGAGGCCCAAGAAGAAGAGGGAGGGGCAGAGAGGAGGAGGAGGTGGAGGTGGAGGACGAGGAGGACGAGGACCACAATCGAAGGCTCATCCTCTGTACAAAACTGAACTCGTGGCGCCTGGGTGACTCAGTCGCTGAGGCAGCCAGCTCTTCATTTCGGCTCTTGTCATGCTCTCAGGGTCCCGGGACAAAATCAGGCTCCAAGCTCACTGGGGAGTCTGCTTAAGGACGCTCTTTTCGCTTCTCCCTCCACCCCACGCCCCACTCATGCGCATGCTCACTCTCTCAAACAGAAAAAAAAATTTGTTAAATTAACTCAAAATTAATCACCGCCTTCTACGTAAAATGATAAATCTTCTAGGGAAAAAAATGTCCAGAATGGACAGCTAGGTAAAGAATCCTCCGACTGGACATCAAATCATGTTCCGTTCAAGAAGAGTTGATTCATTAGACATGATCCAACAATCAGAATTGGAAGTCTGTAATGTGTGAAACACCTTGTGAAGAAGACCCAAAAGGGAAGCTACAAACTGGGAGAAAATAGGTGCAAACCACATACCTGATAAAGGACTCCTGTCGGAAGGAGAGAACCTCAAAAGTGGACCCCCAAAGAAGCAAGCCATCCAGTCTGAAAAGAACAAAAACAAAAAAAATGGGCAAAAGACCGAAACCCTTTACCAAAGAGTATACAGATGGAAATCCCATAAAAAGGTACCATCGGGGCAATTCAAATTCAAACTCCAATGAGCTCTCACTGCACACCTATCAGCATGATGCAAACCAAATGCACCCGAGAGGGAGAGAGAGACCCCACTCCCCAATGCAAGGCAGGATGTGGAACGACTGGATCGCTCCTGCATCGCTGTTGGGAATGGAAGGTGATAGAGCTCCCTCTTGAAAACAGTTCACAGTTCCTTTTCTTTTTCAAGGCCTGGATTTAAATTCCAGGGAACAAGCAGTAGAATATGCTTTTCGGGTGCACAGGATAGTGACCCAACCCTCCACACAGTTTCTCTGAAAACTAGACTTGCAACCACCCTAGGACCCCAGTCATTGCACTCTTGGCATTTCTCTGCGAGAAATCCAAACTTACGTTTGCTCAAAAACCTGTACAGGAACGGATCTGTGTCCTGATGGAAGCAGTGGGGCTGCCAAGGGGGTAGAAGTGACTGCAGTGGTTGGATATTGACACTGGACAGCCTTGTAAGAGATGTTCTCATCTTGCTTCTTTGAAGGCCCCTTCCCATTCATGGTGGTCCTGGGGACAAGGAGAAAAGGAATGTCAACGATTTCAAGAAGTTGAAAGGATTTCAAGAAGTTGAAACCAAGCATTAGAACACCATCTCTTCTACATGAATTCATTCTCATATTCACCCCCAGTCTCCCAAAGCAGACAGGAGGGTTCTGGTCCAACAGGGGTTGCGGGCAGTGGCCCTTCCACAGGCCATCTCCCCTCCAGTCTAGAAGTCCAACGACCAGGTCCCAGGCTTTCAACTCATCTCCTTCTCTCGGGGCCTTCTCTAGGGGCCCCAGGGAACTTCTGGGCTCTTTCTCTGCCTTCTAGGAGGCTCTGTGGGGCTGGGTCGAGTGCTCTCAGCCGACTTGGACCACACTGCCAGGTGTCTCCCCCTGCATTTGCCACCCTTCGACACAGGAGGATCAAGTGGGAGGATGTCCTCTCAGAGAGATCCATGGCGATCAGAACAGATATCCTCTCTCTTCCATTGTTTACCCTCATCTCTCAGGCGTTTCTACCATCTCTTGATTTCCCTGGAATTTCAACCCCAGGAGAGGGGGGGTGGGTCAGAAGCCAAACATTTGGCTTCCCACTCCTGTCTTTCTTGAAGGTTTTCCCCGAACCAATGGGCCTAAAACAACATTCATAACCTGATATGGTTTCTGTGGGCCAGCCATCCAGGTGCAACTAGCCAGGTCCCTGTGGCTCAGGATCTCTCACAAGGCTGCAGTCCAGAGGGCCTCTGGATCTTCAGTCATCTGCGGGCTTGTTGGGGGTAAGTCTGCTTTTGAGCTCACTCAGCTGGCTGTGAGCAGCCAGAGGCCCTCCATTGCTGGAAGCAAGAAAGAGTCATTCCTTGCCCCATGGGCCTCTCCAGCATAAAGCTCCCAAGGAGCAGCTGGCTTCCCTGGGAACAGATGAGGGAGGGAGGGACGGAGGGCGGGCAAGCCCAAGAGGAGACCAGTCTCTTTGTCAACTCACCTCCGAAGGGACATCCTATCACTTTGGCCACATTCTGTCCTTTACAAGGGAGTCAGTAGTTCTGACTCGAATCAAGAGGTGGAGTATGGAACACAAAACGATGTGTACCCAAGATGGGAATCGTTGGAGACCCTTAAAGGCTGCCCTCCCTACTTGGCTGGGACTTGACCTCAGCTAGCCACCACTATAATCTCTGCATCCTTCTATTATTATATATTATGTTAGATTATATCATATGCACTATTATCTTTGCATTGAATCATCACATCCTAGGACGTGAACGAGGGGAACATTTTACCAAGCCCTTCTGGGATCCTTCAGCAGCTTGCCTAGAAGTTCCTTGCCCAAGGGTGCCTGTCAGTTCAGTGTCTGGCTCCTGATTTCGGTTCAGGGCTGATCACGTGATCTGGGAAATCCAGACCAGCGTCTGGTTCAGCACTTGAGTCCGAAGCCTGTCGAGGAATCTCTCTAACTCGGCCCCTCCCCCGCCTGCATGTGTGTGCGTTCCTTTGTGTGTGTGTGTGTGTGCGCCGTCACCCTTTCTGTCTCTCCGAAGAAGAAGAAGAAGAAGAAGAAGAAGAAGAAGAAGAAGAAGAAGAAGAAGAAAGAAGGAAGAAGGAAGAAGAAGAAGAAGAAGAAGAAGAAGAAGAAGAACAGTAGTAGGCATAGTAGTAGAAGTTATTGGCACAGCAGGTGATCATTAGACAACCCTGGTTTGGAACGGGAGCTCTGAAATTCACTAGCTGTGTGATCTTGGGGCAAGTTGTTTCCCCTGTCTGAACCTCCGTCAGACATGACACACTGGGTTATTGGGACGATGAAGGGATCGATAAAAGACACTTCAAACCGTCCCTTGCTTGGCATAGAATCCCTTAATCAAATCCATTCTCAGGAGCAGGAGTCTCAGCCATTGGATATTTTTATTTTTATTTGTGTTACGCTGAACACTGAAAAATATTCTCTCACACTCATAGGGCTCCAGGGAATATGGAGCATCAGGCTAAAGGATGGGGTGGATCTCAAGTCAAAGGAGCCATGGGTATGGCTGAAGGGGTAAGCACAGGAGCTTTTGTGCTCTGGTTGTGAGTGTTGGTGGCTGCTGGGCAAGGGAATCAGACCTGCAGGGGACCCGAGAACTTGGAGTCTGGCCAGTGCACCCTTGCTCCCTTCTTGGGCTTCCTGGGTTTCAGGGGAGCCTTTGGCCCTTGAGGGTATTTGGAGGCTGTGCCCGGAACAGCAGGAGCAGGAGCAGGAGGCCCCCCGGAGACAGGCTGGACCTTGGGCCCACAGTTGGCCAGCTTCTGCCTGAGGCAATGGTTTTGGGCCTGGAGCCTTTGGAACTCCCTCTCTGCCCACAGGACAGCCTTCTGGCTCTCCTCACTCCTCTTCTCCACCAGGAGGCGCTCCCGCTCATGCAAGGAGGCGATTTGCTGCCATTCTCGGTGCAGGTCGGCGGCCATGTTCCTATAGAGGCCCAAGTGCCAGTGGGCAGCATCCGCCTTCCTGCGCACCTTGGCAAGCTCGTTCTTCACTTGCAGGCAGCGTGCCTTCTCCTCCATCATCTTCCTCTCCAGGTGTCTGAGGTGCTCTTCGCACAGCTTCGGCTCTGGCTCAAGCTTCAGGCGCAACTTCGGAATCTCACCGTCCAGGAGGGTGTTCCGAAGGTGAACAGGTCCTTGCTCAGCTTGGTGGCTTGTTGGGTTTCTTGGGAGCTCTTCATTCCTCTGACGTGCCTTCTTCAGTGCCCTGGACGGCTTGAATTGGTTCACGGGGCCCCCGCCTGAGGGCACGTGGTCAGGGGAGGAGGAGCCAGTCTCCACCTGCCTCCTTGAGCCCCCACCTTCCAGATGATCTCCAAGCAGCTCTAGCACATGCATCCCCTTCAGGAGGATCTGGCTGAGGGTGTGCTGTTGGCTCTGGCCCTCAGCGCTGGCCTGCCGCCGCACTCCTCCTTCAGGAAGCTCTGGCCTGCCTGCCTGCCCTGCCTCGTCCTGCACTCTCTGTCCACAGCTGCCAATCTCCTGAACCAGCGGGTCTGCACTTGCCTGCAGATCACGGCTGTCCTTGAAGCCTTCTGGTGTTTTCCTCACCAGGGCTTCTCCATCTTCCTGGGCTGCTCCACAGATGGGATTTTCAGGAGGCAGCTGGTGAGGGCTCTTCAACAGCCTTTCCCGAACTCCCTTCCGCAGTTGCGTGGTGTTTCCCACTGACCAATACCCGGCATCTTGATTCAGGGCAGCCAGAGCAAGAAGCTGGAACGGGAGAGGACTGGCCTTCGGCTCGGATGATGCGACAGCTCCACGCGCTTGTGCGTCCGGTTCGGTCTTCTCCATGCCTTTTCCAGAGACTTCCTCGTTCTGGGCACACTGCCACTTTCTTCTTCAGAAGCTGAGTGCACTCTTTCCCAGGAACACCACCACTGCAGTGCACACCAGGATCTCCCAGCGAAACCCAGAGACTCGTGGCACATGTGGCCAACGTTCGGATATCACCAACCCAGCAGCCCACAGCTGCTCCAGGACAGCCCACAGCCGCTCCAGAACTGTGTGGGGAGGCATTTGGATGGCCCCCAGCTGGCTCCAAAGAGCCTTGTGGCTTGGTCTCCGATCACCAGTGTCTTCTGGGCCACTAGGAAGTGCTTGGAACCCCTACGAGGGTTCCGTCTCCAACGCAAACCAGTGCCTGGCAACAGGAGCTGAAGGGAGGAGGGGTGGGGGAGGTGCACCTGAGTCTCCAAGGCACATCAGTGCCTGCAACCGGAGCTGACAGCAGGTGGGGTAGGGGAGGGGAATCGCTATATTGTACACCTGAAACAAAGACAACCCTATCGATCAATTTCTCGGAAGTACAATTTCAACATTAAAAAAAATATATTTAAAAAGCAAACTAGGTATCCAAAGGAGAAAACTAACAAATATCCAAACACTGAGAAAGTAACCTTCTAGATGATCAAAGATCAAAGATCAAATCCCAATGCATTGAAGTGAAGGAAAATGAACATACAACATATGAAAATGTGTGGGACACAGCACAATCAATGGACAGCACCATGTAGAGCAATCACTGCCTATGTTAGAAAGGAGGAGGAGCATCTGGGAGGCTCAGTCAGTTAGTCCAACTCTTGATTTTGACTCGGGTCATGATGAAACTCGAGGTTGTGAGACTGAACCTGCATTGTGCTGGTGCTGGGCATGGAGGCTGTTTAATAATCTCTCTCTCTCTCTCTCTCTCTCTCTCTCTGTACCCCTTCCCTGTCTCTCTCTCTCTCTCTCTCTCTCTCTCTCTGTCTCAAAACAATAAGCTCTCCACTTCAGAACCTAGAAAAAGATGAGAAAATAAAACTAAAGAAGAAAACCAAAGGAATCCTTCCACCCAGTTTCAAGATCTACAGCTATAGTAATCAAAAAGGTGTGGTGTTGGTGAAGGGATAGACAAATGGAACAGTATAAAGATAGATAAGTGGAACAGGATCAAACCCAGAAAGAGACCAACCACCAACATGTCAATGGGATTCTGACAAAGGGGAAAAGCAATTCAATGGAGGAGTGACAGCGTTTTGAAGAAATGGTGCTAGAGCAAGTGGACTTCCAGAGACAAAGAAGAAGAAGGAGGCCCAAGAAGAAGAGGGAGGGGCAGAGAGGAGGAGGAGGTGGAGGTGGAGGACGAGGAGGACGAGGACCACAATCGAAGGCTCATCCTCTGTACAAAACTGAACTCGTGGCGCCTGGGTGACTCAGTCGCTGAGGCAGCCAGCTCTTCATTTCGGCTCTTGTCATGCTCTCAGGGTCCCGGGACAAAATCAGGCTCCAAGCTCACTGGGGAGTCTGCTTAAGGACGCTCTTTTCGCTTCTCCCTCCACCCCACGCCCCACTCATGCGCATGCTCACTCTCTCAAACAGAAAAAAAAATTTGTTAAATTAACTCAAAATTAATCACCGCCTTCTACGTAAAATGATAAATCTTCTAGGGAAAAAAATGTCCAGAATGGACAGCTAGGTAAAGAATCCTCCGACTGGACATCAAATCATGTTCCGTTCAAGAAGAGTTGATTCATTAGACATGATCCAACAATCAGAATTGGAAGTCTGTAATGTGTGAAACACCTTGTGAAGAAGACCCAAAAGGGAAGCTACAAACTGGGAGAAAATAGGTGCAAACCACATACCTGATAAAGGACTCCTGTCGGAAGGAGAGAACCTCAAAAGTGGACCCCCAAAGAAGCAAGCCATCCAGTCTGAAAAGAACAAAAACAAAAAAAATGGGCAAAAGACCGAAACCCTTTACCAAAGAGTATACAGATGGAAATCCCATAAAAAGGTACCATCGGGGCAATTCAAATTCAAACTCCAATGAGCTCTCACTGCACACCTATCAGCATGATGCAAACCAAATGCACCCGAGAGGGAGAGAGAGACCCCACTCCCCAATGCAAGGCAGGATGTGGAACGACTGGATCGCTCCTGCATCGCTGTTGGGAATGGAAGGTGATAGAGCTCCCTCTTGAAAACAGTTCACAGTTCCTTTTCTTTTTCAAGGCCTGGATTTAAATTCCAGGGAACAAGCAGTAGAATATGCTTTTCGGGTGCACAGGATAGTGACCCAACCCTCCACACAGTTTCTCTGAAAACTAGACTTGCAACCACCCTAGGACCCCAGTCATTGCACTCTTGGCATTTCTCTGCGAGAAATCCAAACTTACGTTTGCTCAAAAACCTGTACAGGAACGGATCTGTGTCCTGATGGAAGCAGTGGGGCTGCCAAGGGGGTAGAAGTGACTGCAGTGGTTGGATATTGACACTGGACAGCCTTGTAAGAGATGTTCTCATCTTGCTTCTTTGAAGGCCCTTTCCCATTCATGGTGGTCCTGGGGACAAGGAGAAAAGGAATGTCAACGATTTCAAGAAGTTGAAAGGATTTCAAGAAGTTGAAACCAAGCATTAGAACACCATCTCTTCTACATGAATTCATTCTCATATTCACCCCCAGGCTCCCAAAGCAGACAGGAGGGGTCTGGTCCAACAGGGGTTGCGGGCAGTGGCCCTTCCACAGGCCATCTCCCCTCCAGTCTAGAAGTCCAACGACCAGGTCCCAGGCTTTCAACTCATCTCCTTCTCTCGGGGCCTTCTCTAGGGGCCCCAGGGAACTTCTGGGCTCTTTCTCTGCCTTCTAGGAGGCTCTGTGGGGCTGGGTCGAGTGCTCTCAGCCGACTTGGACCACACTGCCAGGTGTCTCCCCCTGCATTTGCCACCCTTCGACACAGGAGGATCAAGTGGGAGGATGTCCTCTCAGAGAGATCCATGGCGATCAGAACAGATATCCTCTCTCTTCCATTGTTTACCCTCATCTCTCAGGCGTTTCTACCATCTCTTGATTTCCCTGGAATTTCAACCCCAGGAGAGGGGGGGTGGGTCAGAAGCCAAACATTTGGCTTCCCACTCCTGTCTTTCTTGAAGGTTTTCCCCGAACCAATGGGCCTAAAACAACATTCATAACCTGATATGGTTTCTGTGGGCCAGCCATCCAGGTGCAACTAGCCAGGTCCCTGTGGCTCAGGATCTCTCACAAGGCTGCAGTCCAGAGGGCCTCTGGATCTTCAGTCATCTGCGGGCTTGTTGGGGGTAAGTCTGCTTTTGAGCTCACTCAGCTGGCTGTGAGCAGCCAGAGGCCCTCCATTGCTGGAAGCAAGAAAGAGTCATTCCTTGCCCCATGGGCCTCTCCAGCATAAAGCTCCCAAGGAGCAGCTGGCTTCCCTGGGAACAGATGAGGGAGGGAGGGACGGAGGGCGGGCAAGCCCAAGAGGAGACCAGTCTCTTTGTCAACTCACCTCCGAAGGGACATCCTATCACTTTGGCCACATTCTGTCCTTTACAAGGGAGTCAGTAGTTCTGACTCGAATCAAGAGGTGGAGTATGGAACACAAAACGATGTGTACCCAAGATGGGAATCGTTGGAGACCCTTAAAGGCTGCCCTCCCTACTTGGCTGGGACTTGACCTCAGCTAGCCACCACTATAATCTCTGCATCCTTCTATTATTATATATTATGTTAGATTATATTATATGCACTATTATCTTTGCATAGAATCATCACATCCTAGGACGTGAACGAGGGGAACATTTTACCAAGCCCTTCTGGGATCCTTCAGCAGCTTGCCTAGAAGTTCCTTGCCCAAGGGTGCCTGTCAGTTCAGTGTCTGGCTCCTGATTTCGGTTCAGGGCTGATCACGTGATCTGGGAAATCCAGACCAGCGTCTGGTTCAGCACTTGAGTCCGAAGCCTGTCGAGGAATCTCTCTAACTCGGCCCCTCCCCCGCCTGCATGTGTGTGCGTTCCTTTGTGTGTGTGTGTGTGCGCCGTCACCCTTTCTGTCTCTCCGAAGAAGAAGAAGAAGAAGAAGAAGAAGAAGAAGAAGAAGAAGAAAAGAAGAAGAAAAGAAGAAGAAGAAGAACAAGAAGAAGAAGAAGAAGAAGAAGAAGAAGAAGAAGAAGAAGAAGAAGAAGAAGAAGAAGAAGAAGAAGAAGAACAACAGTAGTAGGCATAGTAGTAGAAGTTATTGGCACAGCAGGTGATCATTAGACAACCCTGGTTTGGAACGGGAGCTCTGAAATTCACTAGCTGTGTGATCTTGGGGCAAGTTGTTTCCCCTGTCTGAACCTCAGTCAGACATGACACACTGGGTTATTGGGACGATGAAGGGATCGATAAAAGACACTTCAAACCGTCCCTTGCTTGGCATAGAATCCCTTAATCAAATCCATTCTCAGGAGCAGGAGTCTCAGCCATTGGATATTTTTATTTTTATTTGTGTTACGCTGAACACTGAAAAATATTCTCTCACACTCATAGGGCTCCAGGGAATATGGAGCATCAGGCTAAAGGATGGGGTGGATCTCAAGTCAAAGGAGCCATGGGTATGGCTGAAGGGGTAAGCACAGGAGCTTTTGTGCTCTGGTTGTGAGTGTTGGTGGCTGCTGGGCAAGGGAATCAGACCTGCAGGGGACCCGAGAACTTGGAGTCTGGCCAGTGCACCCTTGCTCCCTTCTTGGGCTTCCTGGGTTTCAGGGGAGCCTTTGGCCCTTGAGGGTATTTGGAGGCTGTGCCCGGAACAGCAGGAGCAGGAGCAGGAGGCCCCCCGGAGACAGGCTGGACCTTGGGCCCACAGTTGGCCAGCTTCTGCCTGAGGCAATGGTTTTGGGCCTGGAGCCTTTGGAACTCCCTCTCTGCCCACAGGACAGCCTTCTGGCTCTCCTCACTCCTCTTCTCCACCAGGAGGCGCTCCCGCTCATGCAAGGAGGCGATTTGCTGCCATTCTCGGTGCAGGTCGGCGGCCATGTTCCTATAGAGGCCCAAGTGCCAGTGGGCAGCATCCGCCTTCCTGCGCACCTTGGCAAGCTCGTTCTTCACTTGCAGGCAGCGTGCCTTCTCCTCCATCATCTTCCTCTCCAGGTGTCTGAGGTGCTCTTCGCACAGCTTCGGCTCTGGCTCAAGCTTCAGGCGCAACTTCGGAATCTCACCGTCCAGGAGGGTGTTCCGAAGGTGAACAGGTCCTTGCTCAGCTTGGTGGCTTGTTGGGTTTCTTGGGAGCTCTTCATTCCTCTGACGTGCCTTCTTCAGTGCCCTGGACGGCTTGAATTGGTTCACGGGGCCCCCGCCTGAGGGCACGTGGTCAGGGGAGGAGGAGCCAGTCTCCACCTGCCTCCTTGAGCCCCCACCTTCCAGATGATCTCCAAGCAGCTCTAGCACATGCATCCCCTTCAGGAGGATCTGGCTGAGGGTGTGCTGTTGGCTCTGGCCCTCAGCGCTGGCCTGCCGCCGCACTCCTCCTTCAGGAAGCTCTGGCCTGCCTGCCTGCCCTGCCTCGTCCTGCACTCTCTGTCCACAGCTGCCAATCTCCTGAACCAGCGGGTCTGCACTTGCCTGCAGATCACGGCTGTCCTTGAAGCCTTCTGGTGTTTTCCTCACCAGGGCTTCTCCATCTTCCTGGGCTGCTCCACAGATGGGATTTTCAGGAGGCAGCTGGTGAGGGCTCTTCAACAGCCTTTCCCGAACTCCCTTCCGCAGTTGCGTGGTGTTTCCCACTGACCAATACCCGGCATCTTGATTCAGGGCAGCCAGAGCAAGAAGCTGGAACGGGAGAGGACTGGCCTTCGGCTCGGATGATGCGACAGCTCCACGCGCTTGTGCGTCCGGTTCGGTCTTCTCCATGCCTTTTCCAGAGACTTCCTCGTTCTGGGCACACTGCCACTTTCTTCTTCAGAAGCTGAGTGCACTCTTTCCCAGGAACACCACCACTGCAGTGCACACCAGGATCTCCCAGCGAAACCCAGAGACTCGTGGCACATGTGGCCAACGTTCGGATATCACCAACCCAGCAGCCCACAGCTGCTCCAGGACAGCCCACAGCCGCTCCAGAACTGTGTGGGGAGGCATTTGGATGGCCCCCAGCTGGCTCCAAAGAGCCTTGTGGCTTGGTCTCCGATCACCAGTGTCTTCTGGGCCACTAGGAAGTGCTTGGAACCCCTACGAGGGTTCCGTCTCCAACGCAAACCAGTGCCTGGCAACAGGAGCTGAAGGGAGGAGGGGTGGGGGAGGTGCACCTGAGTCTCCAAGGCACATCAGTGCCTGCAACCGGAGCTGACAGCAGGTGGGGTAGGGGAGGGGAATCGCTATATTGTACACCTGAAACAAAGACAACCCTATCGATCAATTTCTCGGAAGTACAATTTCAACATTAAAAAAAATATATTTAAAAAGCAAACTAGGTATCCAAAGGAGAAAACTAACAAATATCCAAACACTGAGAAAGTAACCTTCTAGATGATCAAAGATCAAAGATCAAATCCCAATGCATTGAAGTGAAGGAAAATGAACATACAACATATGAAAATGTGTGGGACACAGCACAATCAATGGACAGCACCATGTAGAGCAATCACTGCCTATGTTAGAAAGGAGGAGGAGCATCTGGGAGGCTCAGTCAGTTAGTCCAACTCTTGATTTTGACTCGGGTCATGATGAAACTCGAGGTTGTGAGACTGAACCTGCATTGTGCTGGTGCTGGGCATGGAGGCTGTTTAATAATCTCTCTCTCTCTCTCTCTCTCTCTCTCTGTACCCCTTCCCTGTCTCTCTCTCTCTCTCTCTCTCTCTCTCTCTCTCTCTGTCTCAAAACAATAAGCTCTCCACTTCAGAACCTAGAAAAAGATGAGAAAATAAAACTAAAGAAGAAAACCAAAGGAATCCTTCCACCCAGTTTCAAGATCTACAGCTATAGTAATCAAAAAGGTGTGGTGTTGGTGAAGGGATAGACAAATGGAACAGTATAAAGATAGATAAGTGGAACAGGATCAAACCCAGAAAGAGACCAACCACCAACATGTCAATGGGATTCTGACAAAGGGGAAAAGCAATTCAATGGAGGAGTGACAGCGTTTTGAAGAAATGGTGCTAGAGCAAGTGGACTTCCAGAGACAAAGAAGAAGAAGGAGGCCCAAGAAGAAGAGGGAGGGGCAGAGAGGAGGAGGAGGTGGAGGTGGAGGACGAGGAGGACGAGGACCACAATCGAAGGCTCATCCTCTGTACAAAACTGAACTCGTGGCGCCTGGGTGACTCAGTCGCTGAGGCAGCCAGCTCTTCATTTCGGCTCTTGTCATGCTCTCAGGGTCCCGGGACAAAATCAGGCTCCAAGCTCACTGGGGAGTCTGCTTAAGGACGCTCTTTTCGCTTCTCCCTCCACCCCACGCCCCACTCATGCGCATGCTCACTCTCTCAAACAGAAAAAAAAATTTGTTAAATTAACTCAAAATTAATCACCGCCTTCTACGTAAAATGATAAATCTTCTAGGGAAAAAAATGTCCAGAATGGACAGCTAGGTAAAGAATCCTCCGACTGGACATCAAATCATGTTCCGTTCAAGAAGAGTTGATTCATTAGACATGATCCAACAATCAGAATTGGAAGTCTGTAATGTGTGAAACACCTTGTGAAGAAGACCCAAAAGGGAAGCTACAAACTGGGAGAAAATAGGTGCAAACCACATACCTGATAAAGGACTCCTGTCGGAAGGAGAGAACCTCAAAAGTGGACCCCCAAAGAAGCAAGCCATCCAGTCTGAAAAGAACAAAAACAAAAAAAATGGGCAAAAGACCGAAACCCTTTACCAAAGAGTATACAGATGGAAATCCCATAAAAAGGTACCATCGGGGCAATTCAAATTCAAACTCCAATGAGCTCTCACTGCACACCTATCAGCATGATGCAAACCAAATGCACCCGAGAGGGAGAGAGAGACCCCACTCCCCAATGCAAGGCAGGATGTGGAACGACTGGATCGCTCCTGCATCGCTGTTGGGAATGGAAGGTGATAGAGCTCCCTCTTGAAAACAGTTCACAGTTCCTTTTCTTTTTCAAGGCCTGGATTTAAATTCCAGGGAACAAGCAGTAGAATATGCTTTTCGGGTGCACAGGATAGTGACCCAACCCTCCACACAGTTTCTCTGAAAACTAGACTTGCAACCACCCTAGGACCCCAGTCATTGCACTCTTGGCATTTCTCTGCGAGAAATCCAAACTTACGTTTGCTCAAAAACCTGTACAGCAACGGATCTGTGTCCTGATGGAAGCAGTGGGGCTGCCAAGGGGGTAGAAGTGACTGCAGTGGTTGGATATTGACACTGGACAGCCTTGTAAGAGATGTTCTCATCTTGCTTCTTTGAAGGCCCCTTCCCATTCATGGTGGTCCTGGGGACAAGGAGAAAAGGAATGTCAACGATTTCAAGAAGTTGAAAGGATTTCAAGAAGTTGAAACCAAGCATTAGAACACCATCTCTTCTACATGAATTCATTCTCATATTCACCCCCAGTCTCCCAAAGCAGACAGGAGGGGTCTGGTCCAACAGGGGTTGCGGGCAGTGGCCCTTCCACAGGCCATCTCCCCTCCAGTCTAGAAGTCCAACGACCAGGTCCCAGGCTTTCAACTCATCTCCTTCTCTCGGGGCCTTCTCTAGGGGCCCCAGGGAACTTCTGGGCTCTTTCTCTGCCTTCTAGGAGGCTCTGTGGGGCTGGGTCGAGTGCTCTCAGCCGACTTGGACCACACTGCCAGGTGTCTCCCCCTGCATTTGCCACCCTTCGACACAGGAGGATCAAGTGGGAGGATGTCCTCTCAGAGAGATCCATGGCGATCAGAACAGATATCCTCTCTCTTCCATTGTTTACCCTCATCTCTCAGGCGTTTCTACCATCTCTTGATTTCCCTGGAATTTCAACCCCAGGAGAGGGGGGGTGGGTCAGAAGCCAAACATTTGGCTTCCCACTCCTGTCTTTCTTGAAGGTTTTCCCCGAACCAATGGGCCTAAAACAACATTCATAACCTGATATGGTTTCTGTGGGCCAGCCATCCAGGTGCAACTAGCCAGGTCCCTGTGGCTCAGGATCTCTCACAAGGCTGCAGTCCAGAGGGCCTCTGGATCTTCAGTCATCTGCGGGCTTGTTGGGGGTAAGTCTGCTTTTGAGCTCACTCAGCTGGCTGTGAGCAGCCAGAGGCCCTCCATTGCTGGAAGCAAGAAAGAGTCATTCCTTGCCCCATGGGCCTCTCCAGCATAAAGCTCCCAAGGAGCAGCTGGCTTCCCTGGGAACAGATGAGGGAGGGAGGGACGGAGGGCGGGCAAGCCCAAGAGGAGACCAGTCTCTTTGTCAACTCACCTCCGAAGGGACATCCTATCACTTTGGCCACATTCTGTCCTTTACAAGGGAGTCAGTAGTTCTGACTCGAATCAAGAGGTGGAGTATGGAACACAAAACGATGTGTACCCAAGATGGGAATCGTTGGAGACCCTTAAAGGCTGCCCTCCCTACTTGGCTGGGACTTGACCTCAGCTAGCCACCACTATAATCTCTGCATCCTTCTATTATTATATATTATGTTAGATTATATTATATGCACTATTATCTTTGCATAGAATCATCACATCCTAGGACGTGAACGAGGGGAACATTTTACCAAGCCCTTCTGGGATCCTTCAGCAGCTTGCCTAGAAGTTCCTTGCCCAAGGGTGCCTGTCAGTTCAGTGTCTGGCTCCTGATTTCGGTTCAGGGCTGATCACGTGATCTGGGAAATCCAGACCAGCGTCTGGTTCAGCACTTGAGTCCGAAGCCTGTCGAGGAATCTCTCTAACTCGGCCCCTCCCCCGCATGCATGTGTGTGCGTTCCTTTGTGTGTGTGTGTGTGTGCGCCGTCACCCTTTCTGTCTCTCCGAAGAAGAAGAAGAAGAAGAAGAAGAAGAAGAAGAAGAAGAAGAAGAAGAAGAAGAAGAAGAAGAAGAAGAACAGTAGTAGGCATAGTAGTAGAAGTTATTGGCACAGCAGGTGATCATTAGACAACCCTGGTTTGGAACGGGAGCTCTGAAATTCACTAGTGTGTGATCTTGGGGCAAGTTGTTTCCCCTGTCTGAACCTCAGTCAGACATGACACACTGGGTTATTGGGACGATGAAGGGATCGATAAAAGACACTTCAAACCGTCCCTTGCTTGGCATAGAATCCCTTAATCAAATCCATTCTCAGGAGCAGGAGTCTCAGCCATTGGATATTTTTATTTTTATTTGTGTTACGCTGAACACTGAAAAATATTCTCTCACACTCATACGGCTCCAGGGAATATGGAGCATCAGGCTAAAGGATGGGGTGGATCTCAAGTCAAAGGAGCCATGGGTATGGCTGAAGGGGTAAGCACAGGAGCTTTTGTGCTCTGGTTGTGAGTGTTGGTGGCTGCTGGGCAAGGGAATCAGACCTGCAGGGGACCCGAGAACTTGGAGTCTGGCCAGTGCACCCTTGCTCCCTTCTTGGGCTTCCTGGGTTTCAGGGGAGCCTTTGGCCCTTGAGGGTATTTGGAGGCTGTGCCCGGAACAGCAGGAGCAGGAGCAGGAGGCCCCCCGGAGACAGGCTGGACCTTGGGCCCACAGTTGGCCAGCTTCTGCCTGAGGCAATGGTTTTGGGCCTGGAGCCTTTGGAACTCCCTCTCTGCCCACAGGACAGCCTTCTGGCTCTCCTCACTCCTCTTCTCCACCAGGAGGCGCTCCCGCTCATGCAAGGAGGCGATTTGCTGCCATTCTCGGTGCAGGTCGGCGGCCATGTTCCTATAGAGGCCCAAGTGCCAGTGGGCAGCATCCGCCTTCCTGCGCACCTTGGCAAGCTCGTTCTTCACTTGCAGGCAGCGTGCCTTCTCCTCCATCATCTTCCTCTCCAGGTGTCTGAGGTGCTCTTCGCACAGCTTCGGCTCTGCCTCAAGCTTCAGGCGCAACTTCGGAATCTCACCGTCCAGGAGGGTGTTCCGAAGGTGAACAGGTCCTTGCTCAGCTTGGTGGCTTGTTGGGTTTCTTGGGAGCTCTTCATTCCTCTGACGTGCCTTCTTCAGTGCCCTGGACGGCTTGAATTGGTTCACGGGGCCCCCGCCTGAGGGCACGTGGTCAGGGGAGGAGGAGCCAGTCTCCACCTGCCTCCTTGAGCCCCCACCTTCCAGATGATCTCCAAGCAGCTCTAGCACATGCATCCCCTTCAGGAGGATCTGGCTGAGGGTGTGCTGTTGGCTCTGGCCCTCAGCGCTGGCCTGCCGCCGCACTCCTCCTTCAGGAAGCTCTGGCCTGCCTGCCTGCCCTGCCTCGTCCTGCACTCTCTGTCCACAGCTGCCAATCTCCTGAACCAGCGGGTCTGCACTTGCCTGCAGATCACGGCTGTCCTTGAAGCCTTCTGGTGTTTTCCTCACCAGGGCTTCTCCATCTTCCTGGGCTGCTCCACAGATGGGATTTTCAGGAGGCAGCTGGTGAGGGCTCTTCAACAGCCTTTCCCGAACTCCCTTCCGCAGTTGCGTGGTGTTTCCCACTGACCAATACCCGGCATCTTGATTCAGGGCAGCCAGAGCAAGAAGCTGGACCGGGAGAGGACTGGCCTTCGGCTCGGATGATGCGACAGCTCCACGGGCTTGTGCGTCCGGTTCGGTCTTCTCCATGCCTTTTCCAGAGACTTCCTCGTTCTGGGCACACTGCCACTTTCTTCTTCGGAAGCTGAGTGCACTCTTTCCCAGGAACACCACCACTGCAGTGCACACCAGGATCTCCCAGCGAAACCCAGAGACTCGTGGCACATGTGGCCAACGTTCGTCTATCACCAACCCAGCAGCCCACAGCTGCTCCAGGACAGCCCACAGCCGCTCCAGAACTGTGTGGGGAGGCATTTGGATGGCCCCCAGCTGGCTCCAAAGAGCCTTGTGGCTTGGTCTCCGATCACCAGTGTCTTCTGGGCCACTAGGAAGTGCTTGGAACCCCTACGAGGGTTCCGTCTCCAACGCAAACCAGTGCCTGGCAAAAGAAGCTGAAGGGAGGAGGGGTGGGGGAGGTGCACCTGAGTCTCCAAGGCACATCAGTGCCTGCCACCGGAGCTGACAGCAGGTGGGTTAGGGGAGGGGAATCGCTATATTGTACACCTGAAACAAAGACAACCCTATCGATCAATTTCTCGGAAGTACAATTTCAACATTAAAAAAAATATATTTAAAAAGCAAACTAGGTATCCAAAGGAGAAATCTAACAAATATCCAAACACTGAGAAAGTAACCTTCTAGATGATCAAAGACCAAAGATCAAATCTCAATGCATTGAAGTGAAGGAAAATGAACATACAACATATGAAAATGTGTGGGACACAGCACAATCAATGGACAGCACCATGTAGAGCAATCACTGCCTATGTTAGAAAGGAGGAGGAGCATCTGGGAGGCTCAGTCAGTTAGTCCAACTCTTGATTTTGACTCGGGTCATGATTAAACTCGAGGTTGTGAGACTGAACCTGCATTGTGCTGGTGCTGGGCATGGAGGCTCTTTAATCATCTCTCTCTCTCTCTCTCTCTCTCTCTCTCTCTCTGCACCCCTTCCCTGTCTCTCTCTCTCTCTCTCTCTCTCTCTGTCTGAAAACAATAAGCTCTCCACGTCAGAACCTAGAAAAAGATGAGAAAATAAAACTAAAGAAGAAAACCAAAGGAATCCTTCCACCCAGTTTCAAGATCTACAGCTATAGTAATCAAAAAGGTGTGGTGTTGGTGAAGGGATAGACAAATGGAACAGTATAAAGATAGATAAGTGGAACAGGATCAAACCCAGAAAGAGACCAACCACCAACATGTCAATGGGATTCTGACAAAGGGGAAAAGCAATTCAATGGAGGAGTGACAGCGTTTTGAAGAAATGGTGCTAGAGCAAGTGGACTTCCAGAGACAAAGAAGAAGAAGGAGGCCCAAGAAGAAGAGGGAGGGGCAGAGAGGAGGAGGAGGTGGAGGTGGAGGACGAGGAGGACGAGGACCACAATCGAAGGCTCATCCTCTGTACAAAACTGAACTCGTGGCGCCTGGGTGACTCAGTCGCTGAGGCAGCCAGCTCTTCATTTCGGCTCTTGTCATGCTCTCAGGGTCCCGGGACAAAATCAGGCTCCAAGCTCACTGGGGAGTCTGCTTAAGGACGCTCTTTTCGCTTCTCCCTCCACCCCACGCCCCACTCATGCGCATGCTCACTCTCTCAAACAGAAAAAAAAATTTGTTAAATTAACTCAAAATTAATCACCGCCTTCTACGTAAAATGATAAATCTTCTAGGGAAAAAAATGTCCAGAATGGACAGCTAGGTAAAGAATCCTCCGACTGGACATCAAATCATGTTCCGTTCAAGAAGAGTTGATTCATTAGACATGATCCAACAATCAGAATTGGAAGTCTGTAATGTGTGAAACACCTTGTGAAGAAGACCCAAAAGGGAAGCTACAAACTGGGAGAAAATAGGTGCAAACCACATACCTGATAAAGGACTCCTGTCGGAAGGAGAGAACCTCAAAAGTGGACCCCCAAAGAAGCAAGCCATCCAGTCTGAAAAGAACAAAAACAAAAAAAATGGGCAAAAGACCGAAACCCTTTACCAAAGAGTATACAGATGGAAATCCCATAAAAAGGTACCATCGGGGCAATTCAAATTCAAACTCCAATGAGCTCTCACTGCACACCTATCAGCATGATGCAAACCAAATGCACCCGAGAGGGAGAGAGAGACCCCACTCCCCAATGCAAGGCAGGATGTGGAACGACTGGATCGCTCCTGCATCGCTGTTGGGAATGGAAGGTGATAGAGCTCCCTCTTGAAAACAGTTCACAGTTCCTTTTCTTTTTCAAGGCCTGGATTTAAATTCCAGGGAACAAGCAGTAGAATATGCTTTTCGGGTGCACAGGATAGTGACCCAACCCTCCACACAGTTTCTCTGAAAACTAGACTTGCAACCACCCTAGGACCCCAGTCATTGCACTCTTGGCATTTCTCTGCGAGAAATCCAAACTTACGTTTGCTCAAAAACCTGTACAGGAACGGATCTGTGTCCTGATGGAAGCAGTGGGGCTGCCAAGGGGGTAGAAGTGACTGCAGTGGTTGGATATTGACACTGGACAGCCTTGTAAGAGATGTTCTCATCTTGCTTCTTTGAAGGCCCCTTCCCATTCATGGTGGTCCTGGGGACAAGGAGAAAAGGAATGTCAACGATTTCAAGAAGTTGAAAGGATTTCAAGAAGTTGAAACCAAGCATTAGAACACCATCTCTTCTACATGAATTCATTCTCATATTCACCCCCAGTCTCCCAAAGCAGACAGGAGGGGTCTGGTCCAACAGGGGTTGCGGGCAGTGGCCCTTCCACAGGCCATCTCCCCTCCAGTCTAGAAGTCCAACGACCAGGTCCCAGGCTTTCAACTCATCTCCTTCTCTCGGGGCCTTCTCTAGGGGCCCCAGGGAACTTCTGGGCTCTTTCTCTGCCTTCTAGGAGGCTCTGTGGGGCTGGGTCGAGTGCTCTCAGCCGACTTGGACCACACTGCCAGGTGTCTCCCCCTGCATTTGCCACCCTTCGACACAGGAGGATCAAGTGGGAGGATGTCCTCTCAGAGAGATCCATGGCGATCAGAACAGATATCCTCTCTCTTCCATTGTTTACCCTCATCTCTGAGGCGTTTCTACCATCTCTTGATTTCCCTGGAATTTCAACCCCAGGAGAGGGGGGGTGGGTCAGAAGCCAAACATTTGGCTTCCCACTCCTGTCTTTCTTGAAGGTTTTCCCCGAACCAATGGGCCTAAAACAACATTCATAACCTGATATGGTTTCTGTGGGCCAGCCATCCAGGTGCAACTAGCCAGGTCCCTGTGGCTCAGGATCTCTCACAAGGCTGCAGTCCAGAGGGCCTCTGGATCTTCAGTCATCTGCGGGCTTGTTGGGGGTAAGTCTGCTTTTGAGCTCACTCAGCTGGCTGTGAGCAGCCAGAGGCCCTCCATTGCTGGAAGCAAGAAAGAGTCATTCCTTGCCCCATGGGCCTCTCCAGCATAAAGCTCCCAAGGAGCAGCTGGCTTCCCTGGGAACAGATGAGGGAGGGAGGGACGGAGGGCGGGCAAGCCCAAGAGGAGACCAGTCTCTTTGTCAACTCACCTCCGAAGGGACATCCTATCACTTTGGCCACATTCTGTCCTTTACAAGGGAGTCAGTAGTTCTGACTCGAATCAAGAGGTGGAGTATGGAACACAAAACGATGTGTACCCAAGATGGGAATCGTTGGAGACCCTTAAAGGCTGCCCTCCCTACTTGGCTGGGACTTGACCTCAGCTAGCCACCACTATAATCTCTGCATCCTTCTATTATTATATATTATGTTAGATTATATCATATGCACTATTATCTTTGCATTGAATCATCACATCCTAGGACGTGAACGAGGGGAACATTTTACCAAGCCCTTCTGGGATCCTTCAGCAGCTTGCCTAGAAGTTCCTTGCCCAAGGGTGCCTGTCAGTTCAGTGTCTGGCTCCTGATTTCGGTTCAGGGCTGATCACGTGATCTGGGAAATCCAGACCAGCGTCTGGTTCAGCACTTGAGTCCGAAGCCTGTCGAGGAATCTCTCTAACTCGGCCCCTCCCCCGCCTGCATGTGTGTGCGTTCCTTTGTGTGTGTGTGTGTGCGCCGTCACCCTTTCTGTCTCTCCGAAGAAGAAGAAGAAGAAGAAGAAGAAGAAGAAGAAGAAGAAGAAGAAAGAAGGAAGAAGGAAGAAGAAGAAGAAGAAGAAGAAGAAGAAGAACAGTAGTAGGCATAGTAGTAGAAGTTATTGGCACAGCAGGTGATCATTAGACAACCCTGGTTTGGAACGGGAGCTCTGAAATTCACTAGTGTGTGATCTTGGGGCAAGTTGTTTCCCCTGTCTGAACCTCAGTCAGACATGACACACTGGGTTATTGGGACGATGAAGGGATCGATAAAAGACACTTCAAACCGTCCCTTGCTTGGCATAGAATCCCTTAATCAAATCCATTCTCAGGAGCAGGAGTCTCAGCCATTGGATATTTTTATTTTTATTTGTGTTACGCTGAACACTGAAAAATATTCTCTCACACTCATACGGCTCCAGGGAATATGGAGCATCAGGCTAAAGGATGGGGTGGATCTCAAGTCAAAGGAGCCATGGGTATGGCTGAAGGGGTAAGCACAGGAGCTTTTGTGCTCTGGTTGTGAGTGTTGGTGGCTGCTGGGCAAGGGAATCAGAGCTGCAGGGGACCCGAGAACTTGGAGTCTGGCCAGTGCACCCTTGCTCCCTTCTTGGGCTTCCTGGGTTTCAGGGGAGCCTTTGGCCCTTGAGGGTATTTGGAGGCTGTGCCCGGAACAGCAGGAGCAGGAGCAGGAGGCCCCCCGGAGACAGGCTGGACCTTGGGCCCACAGTTGGCCAGCTTCTGCCTGAGGCAATGGTTTTGGGCCTGGAGCCTTTGGAACTCCCTCTCTGCCCACAGGACAGCCTTCTGGCTCTCCTCACTCCTCTTCTCCACCAGGAGGCGCTCCCGCTCATGCAAGGAGGCGATTTGCTGCCATTCTCGGTGCAGGTCGGCAGCCATGTTCCTATAGAGGCCCAAGTGCCAGTGGGCAGCATCCGCCTTCCTGCGCACCTTGGCAAGCTCGTTCTTCACTTGCAGGCAGCGTGCCTTCTCCTCCATCATCTTCCTCTCCAGGTGTCTGAGGTGCTCTTCGCACAGCTTCGGCTCTGCCTCAAGCTTCAGGCGCAACTTCGGAATCTCACCGTCCAGGAGGGTGTTCCGAAGGTGAACAGGTCCTTGCTCAGCTTGGTGGCTTGTTGGGTTTCTTGGGAGCTCTTCATTCCTCTGACGTGCCTTCTTCAGTGCCCTGGACGGCTTGAATTGGTTCACGGGGCCCCCGCCTGAGGGCACGTGGTCAGGGGAGGAGGAGCCAGTCTCCACCTGCCTCCTTGAGCCCCCACCTTCCAGATGATCTCCAAGCAGCTCTAGCACATGCATCCCCTTCAGGAGGATCTGGCTGAGGGTGTGCTGTTGGCTCTGGCCCTCAGCGCTGGCCTGCCGCCGCACTCCTCCTTCAGGAAGCTCTGGCCTGCCTGCCTGCCCTGCCTCGTCCTGCACTCTCTGTCCACAGCTGCCAATCTCCTGAACCAGCGGGTCTGCACTTGCCTGCAGATCACGGCTGTCCTTGAAGCCTTCTGGTGTTTTCCTCACCAGGGCTTCTCCATCTTCCTGGGCTGCTCCACAGATGGGAATTTCAGGAGGCAGCTGGTGAGGGCTCTTCAACAGCCTTTCCCGAACTCCCTTCCGCAGTTGCGTGGTGTTTCCCACTGACCAATACCCGGCATCTTGATTCAGGGCAGCCAGAGCAAGAAGCTGGAACGGGAGAGGACTGGCCTTCGGCTCGGATGATGCGACAGCTCCACGCGCTTGTGCGTCCGGTTCGGTCTTCTCCATGCCTTTTCCAGAGACTTCCTCGTTCTGGGCACACTGCCACTTTCTTCTTCAGAAGCTGAGTGCACTCTTTCCCAGGAACACCACCACTGCAGTGCACACCAGGATCTCCCAGCGAAACCCAGAGACTCGTGGCACATGTGGCCAACGTTCGGATATCACCAACCCAGCAGCCCACAGCTGCTCCAGGACAGCCCACAGCCGCTCCAGAACTGTGTGGGGAGGCATTTGGATGGCCCCCAGCTGGCTCCAAAGAGCCTTGTGGCTTGGTCTCCGATCACCAGTGTCTTCTGGGCCACTAGGAAGTGCTTGGAACCCCTACGAGGGTTCCGTCTCCAACGCAAACCAGTGCCTGGCAACAGGAGCTGAAGGGAGGAGGGGTGGGGGAGGTGCACCTGAGTCTCCAAGGCACATCAGTGCCTGCAACCGGAGCTGACAGCAGGTGGGGTAGGGGAGGGGAATCGCTATATTGTACACCTGAAACAAAGACAACCCTATCGATCAATTTCTCGGAAGTACAATTTCAACATTAAAAAAAATATATTTAAAAAGCAAACTAGGTATCCAAAGGAGAAAACTAACAAATATCCAAACACTGAGAAAGTAACCTTCTAGATGATCAAAGATCAAAGATCAAATCCCAATGCATTGAAGTGAAGGAAAATGAACATACAACATATGAAAATGTGTGGGACACAGCACAATCAATGGACAGCACCATGTAGAGCAATCACTGCCTATGTTAGAAAGGAGGAGGAGCATCTGGGAGGCTCAGTCATTTAGTCCAACTCTTGATTTTGACTCGGGTCATGATGAAACTCGAGGTTGTGAGACTGAACCTGCATTGTGCTGGTGCTGGGCATGGAGGCTGTTTAATAATCTCTCTCTCTCTCTCTCTCTCTCTCTCTCTCTCTGTACCCCTTCCCTGTCTCTCTCTCTCTCTCTCTCTCTCTCTCTGTCTCAAAACAATAAGCTCTCCACTTCAGAACCTAGAAAAAGATGAGAAAATAAAACTAAAGAAGAAAACCAAAGGAATCCTTCCACCCAGTTTCAAGATCTACAGCTATAGTAATCAAAAAGGTGTGGTGTTGGTGAAGGGATAGACAAATGGAACAGTATAAAGATAGATAAGTGGAACAGGATCAAACCCAGAAAGAGACCAACCACCAACATGTCAATGGGATTCTGACAAAGGGGAAAAGCAATTCAATGGAGGAGTGACAGCGTTTTGAAGAAATGGTGCTAGAGCAAGTGGACTTCCAGAGACAAAGAAGAAGAAGGAGGCCCAAGAAGAAGAGGGAGGGGCAGAGAGGAGGAGGAGGTGGAGGTGGAGGACGAGGAGGACGAGGACCACAATCGAAGGCTCATCCTCTGTACAAAACTGAACTCGTGGCGCCTGGGTGACTCAGTCGCTGAGGCAGCCAGCTCTTAATTTCGGCTCTTGTCATGCTCTCAGGGTCCCGGGACAAAATCAGGCTCCAAGCTCACTGGGGAGTCTGCTTAAGGACGCTCTTTTCGCTTCTCCCTCCACCCCACGCCCCACTCATGCGCATGCTCACTCTCTCAAACAGAAAAAAAAATTTGTTAAATTAACTCAAAATTAATCACCGCCTTCTACGTAAAATGATAAATCTTCTAGGGAAAAAAATGTCCAGAATGGACAGCTAGGTAAAGAATCCTCCGACTGGACATCAAATCATGTTCCGTTCAAGAAGAGTTGATTCATTAGACATGATCCAACAATCAGAATTGGAAGTCTGTAATGTGTGAAACACCTTGTGAAGAAGACCCAAAAGGGAAGCTACAAACTGGGAGAAAATAGGTGCAAACCACATACCTGATAAAGGACTCCTGTCGGAAGGAGAGAACCTCAAAAGTGGACCCCCAAAGAAGCAAGCCATCCAGTCTGAAAAGAACAAAAACAAAAAAAATGGGCAAAAGACCGAAACCCTTTACCAAAGAGTATACAGATGGAAATCCCATAAAAAGGTACCATCGGGGCAATTCAAATTCAAACTCCAATGAGCTCTCACTGCACACCTATCAGCATGATGCAAACCAAATGCACCCGAGAGGGAGAGAGAGACCCCACTCCCCAATGCAAGGCAGGATGTGGAACGACTGGATCGCTCCTGCATCGCTGTTGGGAATGGAAGGTGATAGAGCTCCCTCTTGAAAACAGTTCACAGTTCCTTTTCTTTTTCAAGGCCTGGATTTAAATTCCAGGGAACAAGCAGTAGAATATGCTTTTCGGGTGCACAGGATAGTGACCCAACCCTCCACACAGTTTCTCTGAAAACTAGACTTGCAACCACCCTAGGACCCCAGTCATTGCACTCTTGGCATTTCTCTGCGAGAAATCCAAACTTACGTTTGCTCAAAAACCTGTACAGGAACGGATCTGTGTCCTGATGGAAGCAGTGGGGCTGCCAAGGGGGTAGAAGTGACTGCAGTGGTTGGATATTGACACTGGACAGCCTTGTAAGAGATGTTCTCATCTTGCTTCTTTGAAGGCCCCTTCCCATTCATGGTGGTCCTGGGGACAAGGAGAAAAGGAATGTCAACGATTTCAAGAAGTTGAAAGGATTTCAAGAAGTTGAAACCAAGCATTAGAACACCATCTCTTCTACATGAATTCATTCTCATATTCACCCCCAGTCTCCCAAAGCAGACAGGAGGGGTCTGGTCCAACAGGGGTTGCGGGCAGTGGCCCTTCCACAGGCCATCTCCCCTCCAGTCTAGAAGTCCAACGACCAGGTCCCAGGCTTTCAACTCATCTCCTTCTCTCGGGGCCTTCTCTAGGGGCCCCAGGGAACTTCTGGGCTCTTTCTCTGCCTTCTAGGAGGCTCTGTGGGGCTGGGTCGAGTGCTCTCAGCCGACTTGGACCACACTGCCAGGTGTCTCCCCCTGCATTTGCCACCCTTCGACACAGGAGGATCAAGTGGGAGGATGTCCTCTCAGAGAGATCCATGGCGATCAGAACAGATATCCTCTCTCTTCCATTGTTTACCCTCATCTCTCAGGCGTTTCTACCATCTCTTGATTTCCCTGGAATTTCAACCCCAGGAGAGGGGGGGTGGGTCAGAAGCCAAACATTTGGCTTCCCACTCCTGTCTTTCTTGAAGGTTTTCCCCGAACCAATGGGCCTAAAACAACATTCATAACCTGATATGGTTTCTGTGGGCCAGCCATCCAGGTGCAACTAGCCAGGTCCCTGTGGCTCAGGATCTCTCACAAGGCTGCAGTCCAGAGGGCCTCTGGATCTTCAGTCATCTGCGGGCTTGTTGGGGGTAAGTCTGCTTTTGAGCTCACTCAGCTGGCTGTGAGCAGCCAGAGGCCCTCCATTGCTGGAAGCAAGAAAGAGTCATTCCTTGCCCCATGGGCCTCTCCAGCATAAAGCTCCCAAGGAGCAGCTGGCTTCCCTGGGAACAGATGAGGGAGGGAGGGACGGAGGGCGGGCAAGCCCAAGAGGAGACCAGTCTCTTTGTCAACTCACCTCCGAAGGGACATCCTATCACTTTGGCCACATTCTGTCCTTTACAAGGGAGTCAGTAGTTCTGACTCGAATCAAGAGGTGGAGTATGGAACACAAAACGATGTGTACCCAAGATGGGAATCGTTGGAGACCCTTAAAGGCTGCCCTCCCTACTTGGCTGGGACTTGACCTCAGCTAGCCACCACTATAATCTCTGCATCCTTCTATTATTATATATTATGTTAGATTATATTATATGCACTATTATCTTTGCATAGAATCATCACATCCTAGGACGTGAACGAGGGGAACATTTTACCAAGCCCTTCTGGGATCCTTCAGCAGCTTGCCTAGAAGTTCCTTGCCCAAGGGTGCCTGTCAGTTCAGTGTCTGGCTCCTGATTTCGGTTCAGGGCTGATCACGTGATCTGGGAAATCCAGACCAGCGTCTGGTTCAGCACTTGAGTCCGAAGCCTGTCGAGGAATCTCTCTAACTCGGCCCCTCCCCCGCCTGCATGTGTGTGCGTTCCTTTGTGTGTGTGTGTGTGCGCCGTCACCCTTTCTGTCTCTCCGAAGAAGAAGAAGAAGAAGAAGAAGAAGAAGAAGAAAAGAAGAAGAAAAGAAGAAGAAGAAGAACAAGAAGAAGAAGAAGAAGAAGAAGAAGAAGAAGAAGAAGAAGAAGAAGAAGAAGAAGAAGAAGAAGAAGAAGAAGAAGAACAACAGTAGTAGGCATAGTAGTAGAAGTTATTGGCACAGCAGGTGATCATTAGACAACCCTGGTTTGGAACGGGAGCTCTGAAATTCACTAGCTGTGTGATCTTGGGGCAAGTTGTTTCCCCTGTCTGAACCTCAGTCAGACATGACACACTGGGTTATTGGGACGATGAAGGGATCGATAAAAGACACTTCAAACCGTCCCTTGCTTGGCATAGAATCCCTTAATCAAATCCATTCTCAGGAGCAGGAGTCTCAGCCATTGGATATTTTTATTTTTATTTGTGTTACGCTGAACACTGAAAAATATTCTCTCACACTCATAGGGCTCCAGGGAATATGGAGCATCAGGCTAAAGGATGGGGTGGATCTCAAGTCAAAGGAGCCATGGGTATGGCTGAAGGGGTAAGCACAGGAGCTTTTGTGCTCTGGTTGTGAGTGTTGGTGGCTGCTGGGCAAGGGAATCAGACCTGCAGGGGACCCGAGAACTTGGAGTCTGGCCAGTGCACCCTTGCTCCCTTCTTGGGCTTCCTGGGTTTCAGGGGAGCCTTTGGCCCTTGAGGGTATTTGGAGGCTGTGCCCGGAACAGCAGGAGCAGGAGCAGGAGGCCCCCCGGAGACAGGCTGGACCTTGGGCCCACAGTTGGCCAGCTTCTGCCTGAGGCAATGGTTTTGGGCCTGGAGCCTTTGGAACTCCCTCTCTGCCCACAGGACAGCCTTCTGGCTCTCCTCACTCCTCTTCTCCACCAGGAGGCGCTCCCGCTCATGCAAGGAGGCGATTTGCTGCCATTCTCGGTGCAGGTCGGCGGCCATGTTCCTATAGAGGCCCAAGTGCCAGTGGGCAGCATCCGCCTTCCTGCGCACCTTGGCAAGCTCGTTCTTCACTTGCAGGCAGCGTGCCTTCTCCTCCATCATCTTCCTCTCCAGGTGTCTGAGGTGCTCTTCGCACAGCTTCGGCTCTGGCTCAAGCTTCAGGCGCAACTTCGGAATCTCACCGTCCAGGAGGGTGTTCCGAAGGTGAACAGGTCCTTGCTCAGCTTGGTGGCTTGTTGGGTTTCTTGGGAGCTCTTCATTCCTCTGACGTGCCTTCTTCAGTGCCCTGGACGGCTTGAATTGGTTCACGGGGCCCCCGCCTGAGGGCACGTGGTCAGGGGAGGAGGAGCCAGTCTCCACCTGCCTCCTTGAGCCCCCACCTTCCAGATGATCTCCAAGCAGCTCTAGCACATGCATCCCCTTCAGGAGGATCTGGCTGAGGGTGTGCTGTTGGCTCTGGCCCTCAGCGCTGGCCTGCCGCCGCACTCCTCCTTCAGGAAGCTCTGGCCTGCCTGCCTGCCCTGCCTCGTCCTGCACTCTCTGTCCACAGCTGCCAATCTCCTGAACCAGCGGGTCTGCACTTGCCTGCAGATCACGGCTGTCCTTGAAGCCTTCTGGTGTTTTCCTCACCAGGGCTTCTCCATCTTCCTGGGCTGCTCCACAGATGGGATTTTCAGGAGGCAGCTGGTGAGGGCTCTTCAACAGCCTTTCCCGAACTCCCTTCCGCAGTTGCGTGGTGTTTCCCACTGACCAATACCCGGCATCTTGATTCAGGGCAGCCAGAGCAAGAAGCTGGAACGGGAGAGGACTGGCCTTCGGCTCGGATGATGCGACAGCTCCACGCGCTTGTGCGTCCGGTTCGGTCTTCTCCATGCCTTTTCCAGAGACTTCCTCGTTCTGGGCACACTGCCACTTTCTTCTTCAGAAGCTGAGTGCACTCTTTCCCAGGAACACCACCACTGCAGTGCACACCAGGATCTCCCAGCGAAACCCAGAGACTCGTGGCACATGTGGCCAACGTTCGGATATCACCAACCCAGCAGCCCACAGCTGCTCCAGGACAGCCCACAGCCGCTCCAGAACTGTGTGGGGAGGCATTTGGATGGCCCCCAGCTGGCTCCAAAGAGCCTTGTGGCTTGGTCTCCGATCACCAGTGTCTTCTGGGCCACTAGGAAGTGCTTGGAACCCCTACGAGGGTTCCGTCTCCAACGCAAACCAGTGCCTGGCAACAGGAGCTGAAGGGAGGAGGGGTGGGGGAGGTGCACCTGAGTCTCCAAGGCACATCAGTGCCTGCAACCGGAGCTGACAGCAGGTGGGGTAGGGGAGGGGAATCGCTATATTGTACACCTGAAACAAAGACAACCCTATCGATCAATTTCTCGGAAGTACAATTTCAACATTAAAAAAAATATATTTAAAAAGCAAACTAGGTATCCAAAGGAGAAAACTAACAAATATCCAAACACTGAGAAAGTAACCTTCTAGATGATCAAAGATCAAAGATCAAATCCCAATGCATTGAAGTGAAGGAAAATGAACATACAACATATGAAAATGTGTGGGACACAGCACAATCAATGGACAGCACCATGTAGAGCAATCACTGCCTATGTTAGAAAGGAGGAGGAGCATCTGGGAGGCTCAGTCAGTTAGTCCAACTCTTGATTTTGACTCGGGTCATGATGAAACTCGAGGTTGTGAGACTGAACCTGCATTGTGCTGGTGCTGGGCATGGAGGCTGTTTAATAATCTCTCTCTCTCTCTCTCTCTCTCTCTCTCTCTGTACCCCTTCCCTGTCTCTCTCTCTCTCTCTCTCTCTCTCTCTCTCTCTCTGTCTCAAAACAATAAGCTCTCCACTTCAGAACCTAGAAAAAGATGAGAAAATAAAACTAAAGAAGAAAACCAAAGGAATCCTTCCACCCAGTTTCAAGATCTACAGCTATAGTAATCAAAAAGGTGTGGTGTTGGTGAAGGGATAGACAAATGGAACAGTATAAAGATAGATAAGTGGAACAGGATCAAACCCAGAAAGAGACCAACCACCAACATGTCAATGGGATTCTGACAAAGGGGAAAAGCAATTCAATGGAGGAGTGACAGCGTTTTGAAGAAATGGTGCTAGAGCAAGTGGACTTCCAGAGACAAAGAAGAAGAAGGAGGCCCAAGAAGAAGAGGGAGGGGCAGAGAGGAGGAGGAGGTGGAGGTGGAGGACGAGGAGGACGAGGACCACAATCGAAGGCTCATCCTCTGTACAAAACTGAACTCGTGGCGCCTGGGTGACTCAGTCGCTGAGGCAGCCAGCTCTTCATTTCGGCTCTTGTCATGCTCTCAGGGTCCCGGGACAAAATCAGGCTCCAAGCTCACTGGGGAGTCTGCTTAAGGACGCTCTTTTCGCTTCTCCCTCCACCCCACGCCCCACTCATGCGCATGCTCACTCTCTCAAACAGAAAAAAAAATTTGTTAAATTAACTCAAAATTAATCACCGCCTTCTACGTAAAATGATAAATCTTCTAGGGAAAAAAATGTCCAGAATGGACAGCTAGGTAAAGAATCCTCCGACTGGACATCAAATCATGTTCCGTTCAAGAAGAGTTGATTCATTAGACATGATCCAACAATCAGAATTGGAAGTCTGTAATGTGTGAAACACCTTGTGAAGAAGACCCAAAAGGGAAGCTACAAACTGGGAGAAAATAGGTGCAAACCACATACCTGATAAAGGACTCCTGTCGGAAGGAGAGAACCTCAAAAGTGGACCCCCAAAGAAGCAAGCCATCCAGTCTGAAAAGAACAAAAACAAAAAAAATGGGCAAAAGACCGAAACCCTTTACCAAAGAGTATACAGATGGAAATCCCATAAAAAGGTACCATCGGGGCAATTCAAATTCAAACTCCAATGAGCTCTCACTGCACACCTATCAGCATGATGCAAACCAAATGCACCCGAGAGGGAGAGAGAGACCCCACTCCCCAATGCAAGGCAGGATGTGGAACGACTGGATCGCTCCTGCATCGCTGTTGGGAATGGAAGGTGATAGAGCTCCCTCTTGAAAACAGTTCACAGTTCCTTTTCTTTTTCAAGGCCTGGATTTAAATTCCAGGGAACAAGCAGTAGAATATGCTTTTCGGGTGCACAGGATAGTGACCCAACCCTCCACACAGTTTCTCTGAAAACTAGACTTGCAACCACCCTAGGACCCCAGTCATTGCACTCTTGGCATTTCTCTGCGAGAAATCCAAACTTACGTTTGCTCAAAAACCTGTACAGCAACGGATCTGTGTCCTGATGGAAGCAGTGGGGCTGCCAAGGGGGTAGAAGTGACTGCAGTGGTTGGATATTGACACTGGACAGCCTTGTAAGAGATGTTCTCATCTTGCTTCTTTGAAGGCCCCTTCCCATTCATGGTGGTCCTGGGGACAAGGAGAAAAGGAATGTCAACGATTTCAAGAAGTTGAAAGGATTTCAAGAAGTTGAAACCAAGCATTAGAACACCATCTCTTCTACATGAATTCATTCTCATATTCACCCCCAGTCTCCCAAAGCAGACAGGAGGGGTCTGGTCCAACAGGGGTTGCGGGCAGTGGCCCTTCCACAGGCCATCTCCCCTCCAGTCTAGAAGTCCAACGACCAGGTCCCAGGCTTTCAACTCATCTCCTTCTCTCGGGGCCTTCTCTAGGGGCCCCAGGGAACTTCTGGGCTCTTTCTCTGCCTTCTAGGAGGCTCTGTGGGGCTGGGTCGAGTGCTCTCAGCCGACTTGGACCACACTGCCAGGTGTCTCCCCCTGCATTTGCCACCCTTCGACACAGGAGGATCAAGTGGGAGGATGTCCTCTCAGAGAGATCCATGGCGATCAGAACAGATATCCTCTCTCTTCCATTGTTTACCCTCATCTCTCAGGCGTTTCTACCATCTCTTGATTTCCCTGGAATTTCAACCCCAGGAGAGGGGGGGTGGGTCAGAAGCCAAACATTTGGCTTCCCACTCCTGTCTTTCTTGAAGGTTTTCCCCGAACCAATGGGCCTAAAACAACATTCATAACCTGATATGGTTTCTGTGGGCCAGCCATCCAGGTGCAACTAGCCAGGTCCCTGTGGCTCAGGATCTCTCACAAGGCTGCAGTCCAGAGGGCCTCTGGATCTTCAGTCATCTGCGGGCTTGTTGGGGGTAAGTCTGCTTTTGAGCTCACTCAGCTGGCTGTGAGCAGCCAGAGGCCCTCCATTGCTGGAAGCAAGAAAGAGTCATTCCTTGCCCCATGGGCCTCTCCAGCATAAAGCTCCCAAGGAGCAGCTGGCTTCCCTGGGAACAGATGAGGGAGGGAGGGACGGAGGGCGGGCAAGCCCAAGAGGAGACCAGTCTCTTTGTCAACTCACCTCCGAAGGGACATCCTATCACTTTGGCCACATTCTGTCCTTTACAAGGGAGTCAGTAGTTCTGACTCGAATCAAGAGGTGGAGTATGGAACACAAAACGATGTGTACCCAAGATGGGAATCGTTGGAGACCCTTAAAGGCTGCCCTCCCTACTTGGCTGGGACTTGACCTCAGCTAGCCACCACTATAATCTCTGCATCCTTCTATTATTATATATTATGTTAGATTATATCATATGCACTATTATCTTTGCATTGAATCATCACATCCTAGGACGTGAACGAGGGGAACATTTTACCAAGCCCTTCTGGGATCCTTCAGCAGCTTGCCTAGAAGTTCCTTGCCCAAGGGTGCCTGTCAGTTCAGTGTCTGGCTCCTGATTTCGGTTCAGGGCTGATCACGTGATCTGGGAAATCCAGACCAGCGTCTGGTTCAGCACTTGAGTCCGAAGCCTGTCGAGGAATCTCTCTAACTCGGCCCCTCCCCCGCCTGCATGTGTGTGCGTTCCTTTGTGTGTGTGTGTGTGCGCCGTCACCCTTTCTGTCTCTCCGAAGAAGAAGAAGAAGAAGAAGAAGAAGAAGAAGAAGAAGAAGAAGAAGAAAGAAGGAAGAAGGAAGAAGAAGAAGAAGAAGAAGAAGAAGAAGAAGAACAGTAGTAGGCATAGTAGTAGAAGTTATTGGCACAGCAGGTGATCATTAGACAACCCTGGTTTGGAACGGGAGCTCTGAAATTCACTAGTGTGTGATCTTGGGGCAAGTTGTTTCCCCTGTCTGAACCTCAGTCAGACATGACACACTGGGTTATTGGGACGATGAAGGGATCGATAAAAGACACTTCAAACCGTCCCTTGCTTGGCATAGAATCCCTTAATCAAATCCATTCTCAGGAGCAGGAGTCTCAGCCATTGGATATTTTTATTTTTATTTGTGTTACGCTGAACACTGAAAAATATTCTCTCACACTCATACGGCTCCAGGGAATATGGAGCATCAGGCTAAAGGATGGGGTGGATCTCAAGTCAAAGGAGCCATGGGTATGGCTGAAGGGGTAAGCACAGGAGCTTTTGTGCTCTGGTTGTGAGTGTTGGTGGCTGCTGGGCAAGGGAATCAGAGCTGCAGGGGACCCGAGAACTTGGAGTCTGGCCAGTGCACCCTTGCTCCCTTCTTGGGCTTCCTGGGTTTCAGGGGAGCCTTTGGCCCTTGAGGGTATTTGGAGGCTGTGCCCGGAACAGCAGGAGCAGGAGCAGGAGGCCCCCCGGAGACAGGCTGGACCTTGGGCCCACAGTTGGCCAGCTTCTGCCTGAGGCAATGGTTTTGGGCCTGGAGCCTTTGGAACTCCCTCTCTGCCCACAGGACAGCCTTCTGGCTCTCCTCACTCCTCTTCTCCACCAGGAGGCGCTCCCGCTCATGCAAGGAGGCGATTTGCTGCCATTCTCGGTGCAGGTCGGCGGCCATGTTCCTATAGAGGCCCAAGTGCCAGTGGGCAGCATCCGCCTTCCTGCGCACCTTGGCAAGCTCGTTCTTCACTTGCAGGCAGCGTGCCTTCTCCTCCATCATCTTCCTCTCCAGGTGTCTGAGGTGCTCTTCGCACAGCTTCGGCTCTGCCTCAAGCTTCAGGCGCAACTTCGGAATCTCACCGTCCAGGAGGGTGTTCCGAAGGTGAACAGGTCCTTGCTCAGCTTGGTGGCTTGTTGGGTTTCTTGGGAGCTCTTCATTCCTCTGACGTGCCTTCTTCAGTGCCCTGGACGGCTTGAATTGGTTCACGGGGCTCCCGCCTGAGGGCACGTGGTCAGGGGAGGAGGAGCCAGTCTCCACCTGCCTCCTTGAGCCCCCACCTTCCAGATGATCTCCAAGCAGCTCTAGCACATGCATCCCCTTCAGGAGGATCTGGCTGAGGGTGTGCTGTTGGCTCTGGCCCTCAGCGCTGGCCTGCCGCCGCACTCCTCCTTCAGGAAGCTCTGGCCTGCCTGCCTGCCCTGCCTCGTCCTGCACTCTCTGTCCACAGCTGCCAATCTCCTGAACCAGCGGGTCTGCACTTGCCTGCAGATCACGGCTGTCCTTGAAGCCTTCTGGTGTTTTCCTCACCAGGGCTTCTCCATCTTCCTGGGCTGCTCCACAGATGGGAATTTCAGGAGGCAGCTGGTGAGGGCTCTTCAACAGCCTTTCCCGAACTCCCTTCCGCAGTTGCGTGGTGTTTCCCACTGACCAATACCCGGCATCTTGATTCAGGGCAGCCAGAGCAAGAAGCTGGAACGGGAGAGGACTGGCCTTCGGCTCGGATGATGCGACAGCTCCACGCGCTTGTGCGTCCGGTTCGGTCTTCTCCATGCCTTTTCCAGAGACTTCCTCGTTCTGGGCACACTGCCACTTTCTTCTTCAGAAGCTGAGTGCACTCTTTCCCAGGAACACCACCACTGCAGTGCACACCAGGATCTCCCAGCGAAACCCAGAGACTCGTGGCACATGTGGCCAACGTTCGGATATCACCAACCCAGCAGCCCACAGCTGCTCCAGGACAGCCCACAGCCGCTCCAGAACTGTGTGGGGAGGCATTTGGATGGCCCCCAGCTGGCTCCAAAGAGCCTTGTGGCTTGGTCTCCGATCACCAGTGTCTTCTGGGCCACTAGGAAGTGCTTGGAACCCCTACGAGGGTTCCGTCTCCAACGCAAACCAGTGCCTGGCAACAGGAGCTGAAGGGAGGAGGGGTGGGGGAGGTGCACCTGAGTCTCCAAGGCACATCAGTGCCTGCAACCGGAGCTGACAGCAGGTGGGGTAGGGGAGGGGAATCGCTATATTGTACACCTGAAACAAAGACAACCCTATCGATCAATTTCTCGGAAGTACAATTTCAACATTAAAAAAAATATATTTAAAAAGCAAACTAGGTATCCAAAGGAGAAAACTAACAAATATCCAAACACTGAGAAAGTAACCTTCTAGATGATCAAAGATCAAAGATCAAATCCCAATGCATTGAAGTGAAGGAAAATGAACATACAACATATGAAAATGTGTGGGACACAGCACAATCAATGGACAGCACCATGTAGAGCAATCACTGCCTATGTTAGAAAGGAGGAGGAGCATCTGGGAGGCTCAGTCAGTTAGTCCAACTCTTGATTTTGACTCGGGTCATGATGAAACTCGAGGTTGTGAGACTGAACCTGCATTGTGCTGGTGCTGGGCATGGAGGCTGTTTAATAATCTCTCTCTCTCTCTCTCTCTCTCTCTCTCTCTCTGTACCCCTTCCCTGTCTCTCTCTCTCTCTCTCTCTCTCTCTCTCTCTGTCTCAAAACAATAAGCTCTCCACTTCAGAACCTAGAAAAAGATGAGAAAATAAAACTAAAGAAGAAAACCAAAGGAATCCTTCCACCCAGTTTCAAGATCTACAGCTATAGTAATCAAAAAGGTGTGGTGTTGGTGAAGGGATAGACAAATGGAACAGTATAAAGATAGATAAGTGGAACAGGATCAAACCCAGAAAGAGACCAACCACCAACATGTCAATGGGATTCTGACAAAGGGGAAAAGCAATTCAATGGAGGAGTGACAGCGTTTTGAAGAAATGGTGCTAGAGCAAGTGGACTTCCAGAGACAAAGAAGAAGAAGGAGGCCCAAGAAGAAGAGGGAGGGGCAGAGAGGAGGAGGAGGTGGAGGTGGAGGACGAGGAGGACGAGGACCACAATCGAAGGCTCATCCTCTGTACAAAACTGAACTCGTGGCGCCTGGGTGACTCAGTCGCTGAGGCAGCCAGCTCTTCATTTCGGCTCTTGTCATGCTCTCAGGGTCCCGGGACAAAATCAGGCTCCAAGCTCACTGGGGAGTCTGCTTAAGGACGCTCTTTTCGCTTCTCCCTCCACCCCACGCCCCACTCATGCGCATGCTCACTCTCTCAAACAGAAAAAAAAATTTGTTAAATTAACTCAAAATTAATCACCGCCTTCTACGTAAAATGATAAATCTTCTAGGGAAAAAAATGTCCAGAATGGACAGCTAGGTAAAGAATCCTCCGACTGGACATCAAATCATGTTCCGTTCAAGAAGAGTTGATTCATTAGACATGATCCAACAATCAGAATTGGAAGTCTGTAATGTGTGAAACACCTTGTGAAGAAGACCCAAAAGGGAAGCTACAAACTGGGAGAAAATAGGTGCAAACCACATACCTGATAAAGGACTCCTGTCGGAAGGAGAGAACCTCAAAAGTGGACCCCCAAAGAAGCAAGCCATCCAGTCTGAAAAGAACAAAAACAAAAAAAATGGGCAAAAGACCGAAACCCTTTACCAAAGAGTATACAGATGGAAATCCCATAAAAAGGTACCATCGGGGCAATTCAAATTCAAACTCCAATGAGCTCTCACTGCACACCTATCAGCATGATGCAAACCAAATGCACCCGAGAGGGAGAGAGAGACCCCACTCCCCAATGCAAGGCAGGATGTGGAACGACTGGATCGCTCCTGCATCGCTGTTGGGAATGGAAGGTGATAGAGCTCCCTCTTGAAAACAGTTCACAGTTCCTTTTCTTTTTCAAGGCCTGGATTTAAATTCCAGGGAACAAGCAGTAGAATATGCTTTTCGGGTGCACAGGATAGTGACCCAACCCTCCACACAGTTTCTCTGAAAACTAGACTTGCAACCACCCTAGGACCCCAGTCATTGCACTCTTGGCATTTCTCTGCGAGAAATCCAAACTTACGTTTGCTCAAAAACCTGTACAGGAACGGATCTGTGTCCTGATGGAAGCAGTGGGGCTGCCAAGGGGGTAGAAGTGACTGCAGTGGTTGGATATTGACACTGGACAGCCTTGTAAGAGATGTTCTCATCTTGCTTCTTTGAAGGCCCCTTCCCATTCATGGTGGTCCTGGGGACAAGGAGAAAAGGAATGTCAACGATTTCAAGAAGTTGAAAGGATTTCAAGAAGTTGAAACCAAGCATTAGAACACCATCTCTTCTACATGAATTCATTCTCATATTCACCCCCAGTCTCCCAAAGCAGACAGGAGGGGTCTGGTCCAACAGGGGTTGCGGGCAGTGGCCCTTCCACAGGCCATCTCCCCTCCAGTCTAGAAGTCCAACGACCAGGTCCCAGGCTTTCAACTCATCTCCTTCTCTCGGGGCCTTCTCTAGGGGCCCCAGGGAACTTCTGGGCTCTTTCTCTGCCTTCTAGGAGGCTCTGTGGGGCTGGGTCGAGTGCTCTCAGCCGACTTGGACCACACTGCCAGGTGTCTCCCCCTGCATTTGCCACCCTTCGACACAGGAGGATCAAGTGGGAGGATGTCCTCTCAGAGAGATCCATGGCGATCAGAACAGATATCCTCTCTCTTCCATTGTTTACCCTCATCTCTCAGGCGTTTCTACCATCTCTTGATTTCCCTGGAATTTCAACCCCAGGAGAGGGGGGGTGGGTCAGAAGCCAAACATTTGGCTTCCCACTCCTGTCTTTCTTGAAGGTTTTCCCCGAACCAATGGGCCTAAAACAACATTCATAACCTGATATGGTTTCTGTGGGCCAGCCATCCAGGTGCAACTAGCCAGGTCCCTGTGGCTCAGGATCTCTCACAAGGCTGCAGTCCAGAGGGCCTCTGGATCTTCAGTCATCTGCGGGCTTGTTGGGGGTAAGTCTGCTTTTGAGCTCACTCAGCTGGCTGTGAGCAGCCAGAGGCCCTCCATTGCTGGAAGCAAGAAAGAGTCATTCCTTGCCCCATGGGCCTCTCCAGCATAAAGCTCCCAAGGAGCAGCTGGCTTCCCTGGGAACAGATGAGGGAGGGAGGGACGGAGGGCGGGCAAGCCCAAGAGGAGACCAGTCTCTTTGTCAACTCACCTCCGAAGGGACATCCTATCACTTTGGCCACATTCTGTCCTTTACAAGGGAGTCAGTAGTTCTGACTCGAATCAAGAGGTGGAGTATGGAACACAAAACGATGTGTACCCAAGATGGGAATCGTTGGAGACCCTTAAAGGCTGCCCTCCCTACTTGGCTGGGACTTGACCTCAGCTAGCCACCACTATAATCTCTGCATCCTTCTATTATTATATATTATGTTAGATTATATTATATGCACTATTATCTTTGCATAGAATCATCACATCCTAGGACGTGAACGAGGGGAACATTTTACCAAGCCCTTCTGGGATCCTTCAGCAGCTTGCCTAGAAGTTCCTTGCCCAAGGGTGCCTGTCAGTTCAGTGTCTGGCTCCTGATTTCGGTTCAGGGCTGATCACGTGATCTGGGAAATCCAGACCAGCGTCTGGTTCAGCACTTGAGTCCGAAGCCTGTCGAGGAATCTCTCTAACTCGGCCCCTCCCCCGCCTGCATGTGTGTGCGTTCCTTTGTGTGTGTGTGTGTGCGCCGTCACCCTTTCTGTCTCTCCGAAGAAGAAGAAGAAGAAGAAGAAGAAGAAGAAGAAGAAAAGAAGAAGAAGAAGAAGAAGAACAAGAACAAGAAGAAGAAGAAGAAGAAGAAGAAGAAGAAGAAGAAGAAGAAGAAGAAGAAGAAGAAGAAGAAGAAGAATAAGAAGAAGAAGAACAGTAGTAGGCATAGTAGTAGAAGTTATTGGCACAGCAGGTGATCATTAGACAACCCTGGTTTGGAACGGGAGCTCTGAAATTCACTAGCTGTGTGATCTTGGGGCAAGTTGTTTCCCCTGTCTGAACCTCAGTCAGACATGACACACTGGGTTATTGGGACGATGAAGGGATCGATAAAAGACACTTCAAACCGTCCCTTGCTTGGCATAGAATCCCTTAATCAAATCCATTCTCAGGAGCAGGAGTCTCAGCCATTGGATATTTTTATTTTTATTTGTGTTACGCTGAACACTGAAAAATATTCTCTCACACTCATAGGGCTCCAGGGAATATGGAGCATCAGGCTAAAGGATGGGGTGGATCTCAAGTCAAAGGAGCCATGGGTATGGCTGAAGGGGTAAGCACAGGAGCTTTTGTGCTCTGGTTGTGAGTGTTGGTGGCTGCTGGGCAAGGGAATCAGACCTGCAGGGGACCCGAGAACTTGGAGTCTGGCCAGTGCACCCTTGCTCCCTTCTTGGGCTTCCTGGGTTTCAGGGGAGCCTTTGGCCCTTGAGGGTATTTGGAGGCTGTGCCCGGAACAGCAGGAGCAGGAGCAGGAGGCCCCCCGGAGACAGGCTGGACCTTGGGCCCACAGTTGGCCAGCTTCTGCCTGAGGCAATGGTTTTGGGCCTGGAGCCTTTGGAACTCCCTCTCTGCCCACAGGACAGCCTTCTGGCTCTCCTCACTCCTCTTCTCCACCAGGAGGCGCTCCCGCTCATGCAAGGAGGCGATTTGCTGCCATTCTCGGTGCAGGTCGGCGGCCATGTTCCTATAGAGGCCCAAGTGCCAGTGGGCAGCATCCGCCTTCCTGCGCACCTTGGCAAGCTCGTTCTTCACTTGCAGGCAGCGTGCCTTCTCCTCCATCATCTTCCTCTCCAGGTGTCTGAGGTGCTCTTCGCACAGCTTCGGCTCTGGCTCAAGCTTCAGGCGCAACTTCGGAATCTCACCGTCCAGGAGGGTGTTCCGAAGGTGAACAGGTCCTTGCTCAGCTTGGTGGCTTGTTGGGTTTCTTGGGAGCTCTTCATTCCTCTGACGTGCCTTCTTCAGTGCCCTGGACGGCTTGAATTGGTTCACGGGGCCCCCGCCTGAGGGCACGTGGTCAGGGGAGGAGGAGCCAGTCTCCACCTGCCTCCTTGAGCCCCCACCTTCCAGATGATCTCCAAGCAGCTCTAGCACATGCATCCCCTTCAGGAGGATCTGGCTGAGGGTGTGCTGTTGGCTCTGGCCCTCAGCGCTGGCCTGCCGCCGCACTCCTCCTTCAGGAAGCTCTGGCCTGCCTGCCTGCCCTGCCTCGTCCTGCACTCTCTGTCCACAGCTGCCAATCTCCTGAACCAGCGGGTCTGCACTTGCCTGCAGATCACGGCTGTCCTTGAAGCCTTCTGGTGTTTTCCTCACCAGGGCTTCTCCATCTTCCTGGGCTGCTCCACAGATGGGATTTTCAGGAGGCAGCTGGTGAGGGCTCTTCAACAGCCTTTCCCGAACTCCCTTCCGCAGTTGCGTGGTGTTTCCCACTGACCAATACCCGGCATCTTGATTCAGGGCAGCCAGAGCAAGAAGCTGGAACGGGAGAGGACTGGCCTTCGGCTCGGATGATGCGACAGCTCCACGCGCTTGTGCGTCCGGTTCGGTCTTCTCCATGCCTTTTCCAGAGACTTCCTCGTTCTGGGCACACTGCCACTTTCTTCTTCAGAAGCTGAGTGCACTCTTTCCCAGGAACACCACCACTGCAGTGCACACCAGGATCTCCCAGCGAAACCCAGAGACTCGTGGCACATGTGGCCAACGTTCGGATATCACCAACCCAGCAGCCCACAGCTGCTCCAGGACAGCCCACAGCCGCTCCAGAACTGTGTGGGGAGGCATTTGGATGGCCCCCAGCTGGCTCCAAAGAGCCTTGTGGCTTGGTCTCCGATCACCAGTGTCTTCTGGGCCACTAGGAAGTGCTTGGAACCCCTACGAGGGTTCCGTCTCCAACGCAAACCAGTGCCTGGCAACAGGAGCTGAAGGGAGGAGGGGTGGGGGAGGTGCACCTGAGTCTCCAAGGCACATCAGTGCCTGCAACCGGAGCTGACAGCAGGTGGGGTAGGGGAGGGGAATCGCTATATTGTACACCTGAAACAAAGACAACCCTATCGATCAATTTCTCGGAAGTACAATTTCAACATTAAAAAAAATATATTTAAAAAGCAAACTAGGTATCCAAAGGAGAAAACTAACAAATATCCAAACACTGAGAAAGTAACCTTCTAGATGATCAAAGATCAAAGATCAAATCCCAATGCATTGAAGTGAAGGAAAATGAACATACAACATATGAAAATGTGTGGGACACAGCACAATCAATGGACAGCACCATGTAGAGCAATCACTGCCTATGTTAGAAAGGAGGAGGAGCATCTGGGAGGCTCAGTCAGTTAGTCCAACTCTTGATTTTGACTCGGGTCATGATGAAACTCGAGGTTGTGAGACTGAACCTGCATTGTGCTGGTGCTGGGCATGGAGGCTGTTTAATAATCTCTCTCTCTCTCTCTCTCTCTCTCTCTCTGTACCCCTTCCCTGTCTCTCTCTCTCTCTCTCTCTCTCTCTCTCTGTCTCAAAACAATAAGCTCTCCACTTCAGAACCTAGAAAAAGATGAGAAAATAAAACTAAAGAAGAAAACCAAAGGAATCCTTCCACCCAGTTTCAAGATCTACAGCTATAGTAATCAAAAAGGTGTGGTGTTGGTGAAGGGATAGACAAATGGAACAGTATAAAGATAGATAAGTGGAACAGGATCAAACCCAGAAAGAGACCAACCACCAACATGTCAATGGGATTCTGACAAAGGGGAAAAGCAATTCAATGGAGGAGTGACAGCGTTTTGAAGAAATGGTGCTAGAGCAAGTGGACTTCCAGAGACAAAGAAGAAGAAGGAGGCCCAAGAAGAAGAGGGAGGGGCAGAGAGGAGGAGGAGGTGGAGGTGGAGGACGAGGAGGACGAGGACCACAATCGAAGGCTCATCCTCTGTACAAAACTGAACTCGTGGCGCCTGGGTGACTCAGTCGCTGAGGCAGCCAGCTCTTCATTTCGGCTCTTGTCATGCTCTCAGGGTCCCGGGACAAAATCAGGCTCCAAGCTCACTGGGGAGTCTGCTTAAGGACGCTCTTTTCGCTTCTCCCTCCACCCCACGCCCCACTCATGCGCATGCTCACTCTCTCAAACAGAAAAAAAAATTTGTTAAATTAACTCAAAATTAATCACCGCCTTCTACGTAAAATGATAAATCTTCTAGGGAAAAAAATGTCCAGAATGGACAGCTAGGTAAAGAATCCTCCGACTGGACATCAAATCATGTTCCGTTCAAGAAGAGTTGATTCATTAGACATGATCCAACAATCAGAATTGGAAGTCTGTAATGTGTGAAACACCTTGTGAAGAAGACCCAAAAGGGAAGCTACAAACTGGGAGAAAATAGGTGCAAACCACATACCTGATAAAGGACTCCTGTCGGAAGGAGAGAACCTCAAAAGTGGACCCCCAAAGAAGCAAGCCATCCAGTCTGAAAAGAACAAAAACAAAAAAAATGGGCAAAAGACCGAAACCCTTTACCAAAGAGTATACAGATGGAAATCCCATAAAAAGGTACCATCGGGGCAATTCAAATTCAAACTCCAATGAGCTCTCACTGCACACCTATCAGCATGATGCAAACCAAATGCACCCGAGAGGGAGAGAGAGACCCCACTCCCCAATGCAAGGCAGGATGTGGAACGACTGGATCGCTCCTGCATCGCTGTTGGGAATGGAAGGTGATAGAGCTCCCTCTTGAAAACAGTTCACAGTTCCTTTTCTTTTTCAAGGCCTGGATTTAAATTCCAGGGAACAAGCAGTAGAATATGCTTTTCGGGTGCACAGGATAGTGACCCAACCCTCCACACAGTTTCTCTGAAAACTAGACTTGCAACCACCCTAGGACCCCAGTCATGGCACTCTTGGCATTTCTCTGCGAGAAATCCAAACTTCCGTTTGCTCAAAAACCTGTACAGGAACGGATCTGTGTCCTGATGGAAGCAGTGGGGCTGCCAAGGGGGTAGAAGTGACTGCAGTGGTTGGATATTGACACTGGACAGCCTTGTAAGAGATGTTCTCATCTTGCTTCTTTGAAGGCCCCTTCCCATTCATGGTGGTCCTGGGGACAAGGAGAAAAGGAATGTCAACGATTTCAAGAAGTTGAAAGGATTTCAAGAAGTTGAAACCAAGAATTAGAACACCATCTCTTCTACATGAATTCATTCTCATATTCACCCCCAGTCTCCCAAAGCAGACAGGAGGGGTCTGGTCCAACAGGGGTTGCGGGCAGTGGCCCTTCCACAGGCCATCTCCCCTCCAGTCTAGAAGTCCAACGACCAGGTCCCAGGCTTTCAACTCATCTCCTTCTCTCGGGGCCTTCTCTAGGGGCCCCAGGGAACTTCTGGGCTCTTTCTCTGCCTTCTAGGAGGCTCTGTGGCGCTGGGTCGAGTGCTCTCAGCCGACTTGGACCACACTGCCAGGTGTCTCCCCCTGCATTTGCCACCCTTCGACACAGGAGGATCAAGTGGGAGGATGTCCTCTCAGAGAGATCCATGGCGATCAGAATAGATGTCCTCTCTCTTCCATTGTTTACCCTCATCTCTCAGGCGTTTCTACCATCTCTTGATTTCCCTGGAATTTCAACCCCAGGAGAGGGGGGGTGGGTCAGAAGCCAAACATTTGGCTTCCCACTCCTGTCTTTCTTGAAGGTTTTCCCCGAACCAATGGGCCTAAAACAACATTCATAACCTGATATGGTTTCTGTGGGCCAGCCATCCAGGTGCAACTAGCCAGGTCCCTGTGGCTCAGGATCTCTCACAAGGCTGCAGTCCAGAGGGCCTCTGGATCTTCAGTCATCTGCGGGCTTGTTGGGGGTAAGTCTGCTTTTGAGCTCACTCAGCTGGCTGTGAGCAGCCAGAGGCCCTCCATTGCTGGAAGCAAGAAATAGTCATTCCTTGCCCCATGGGCCTCTCCAGCATAAAGCTCCCAAGGAGTAGCTGGCTTCCCTGGGAACAGATGAGGGAGGGAGGGACGGAGGGCGGGCAAGCCCAAGAGGAGACCAGTCTCTTTGTCAACTCACCTCCGAAGGGACATCCTATCACTTTGGCCACATTCTGTCCTTTACAAGGGAGTCAGTAGTTCTGACTCGAATCAAGAGGTGGAGTATGGAACACAAAACGATGTGTACCCAAGATGGGAATCGTTGGAGACCCTTAAAGGCTGCCCTCCCTACTTGGCTGGGACTTGACCTCAGCTAGCCACCACTATAATCTCTGCATCCTTCTATTATTATATATTATGTTAGATTATATTATATGCACTATTATCTTTGCATAGAATCATCACATCCTAGGACGTGAACGAGGGGAACATTTTACCAAGCCCTTCTGGGATCCTTCAGCAGCTTGCCTAGAAGTTCCTTGCCCAAGGGTGCCTGTCAGTTCAGTGTCTGGCTCCTGATTTCGGTTCAGGGCTGATCACGTGATCTGGGAAATCCAGACCAGCGTCTGGTTCAGCACTTGAGTCCGAAGCCTGTCGAGGAATCTCTCTAACTCGGCCCCTCCCCCGCCTGCATGTGTGTGCGTTCCTTTGTGTGTGTGTGTGTGCGCCGTCACCCTTTCTGTCTCTCCGAAGAAGAAGAAGAAGAAGAAGAAGAAGAAGAAGAAGAAGAAGAAGAAGAAGAAGAAGAAGAAGAAGAAGAAGAAGAAGAACAGTAGTAGGCATAGTAGTAGAAGTTATTGGCACAGCAGGTGATCATTAGACAACCCTGGTTTGGAACGGGAGCTCTAAAATTCACTAGCTGTGTGATCTTGGGGCAAGTTGTTTCCCCTGTCTGAACCTCAGTCAGACATGACACACTGGGTTATTGGGACGATGAAGGGATCGATAAAAGACACTTCAAACCGTCCCTTGCTTGGCATAGAATCCCTTAATCAAATCCATTCTCAGGAGCAGGAGTCTCAGCCATTGGATATTTTTATTTTTATTTGTGTTACGCTGAACACTGAAAAATATTCTCTCACACTCATACGGCTCCAGGGAATATGGAGCATCAGGCTAAAGGATGGGGTGGATCTCAAGTCAAAGGAGCCATGGGTATGGCTGAAGGGGTAAGCACAGGAGCTTTTGTGCTCTGGTTGTGAGTGTTGGTGGCTGCTGGGCAAGGGAATCAGAGCTGCAGGGGACCCGAGAACTTGGAGTCTGGCCAGTGCACCCTTGCTCCCTTCTTGGGCTTCCTGGGTTTCAGGGGAGCCTTTGGCCCTTGAGGGTATTGGGAGGCTGTGCCCGGAACAGCAGGAGCAGGAGCAGGAGGCCCCCCGGAGACAGGCTGGACCTTGGGCCCAGAGTTGGCCAGCTTCTGCCTGAGGCAATGGTTTTGGGCCTGGAGCCTTTGGAACTCCCTCTCTGCCCACAGGACAGCCTTCTGGCTCTCCTCACTCCTCTTCTCCACCAGGAGGCGCTCCCGCTCATGCAAGGAGGCGATTTGCTGCCATTCTCGGTGCAGGTCGGCGGCCATGTTCCTATAGAGGCCCAAGTGCCAGTGGGCAGCATCCGCCTTCCTGCGCACCTTGGCAAGCTCGTTCTTCACTTGCAGGCAGCGTGCCTTCTCCTCCATCATCTTCCTCTCCAGGTGTCTGAGGTGCTCTTCGCACAGCTTCGGCTCTGGCTCAAGCTTCAGGCGCAACTTCGGAATCTCACCGTCCAGGAGGGTGTTCCGAAGGTGAACAGGTCCTTGCTCAGCTTGGTGGCTTGTTGGGTTTCTTGGGAGCTCTTCATTCCTCTGACGTGCCTTCTTCAGTGCCCTGGACGGCTTGAATTGGTTCACGGGGCTCCCGCCTGAGGGCACGTGGTCAGGGGAGGAGGAGCCAGTCTCCACCTGCCTCCTTGAGCCCCCACCTTCCAGATGATCTCCAAGCAGCTCTAGCACATGCATCCCCTTCAGGAGGATCTGGCTGAGGGTGTGCTGTTGGCTCTGGCCCTCAGCGCTGGCCTGCCGCCGCACTCCTCCTTCAGGAAGCTCTGGCCTGCCTGCCTGCCCTGCCTCGTCCTGCACTCTCTGTCCACAGCTGCCAATCTCCTGAACCAGCGGGTCTGCACTTGCCTGTAGATCACGGCTGTCCTTGAAGCCTTCTGGTGTTTTCCTCACCAGGGCTTCTCCATCTTCCTGGGCTGCTCCACAGATGGGATTTTCAGGAGGCAGCTGGTGAGGGCTCTTCAACAGCCTTTCCCGAACTCCCTTCCGCAGTTGCGTGGTGTTTCCCACTGACCAATACCCGGCATCTTGATTCAGGGCAGCCAGAGCAAGAAGCTGGAACGGGAGAGGACTGGCCTTCGGCTCGGATGATGCGACAGCTCCACGCGCTTGTGCGTCCGGTTCGGTCTTCTCCATGCCTTTTCCAGAGACTTCCTCGTTCTGGGCACACTGCCACTTTCTTCTTCAGAAGCTGAGTGCACTCTTTCCCAGGAACACCACCACTGCAGTGCACACCAGGATCTCCCAGCGAAACCCAGAGACTCGTGGCACATGTGGCCAACGTTCGTCTATCACCAACCCAGCAGCCCACAGCTGCTCCAGGACAGCCCACAGCCGCTCCAGAACTGTGTGGGGAGGCATTTGGATGGCCCCCAGCTGGCTCCATAGAGCCTTGTGGCTTGGTCTCCGATCACCAGTGTCTTCTGGGCCACTAGGAAGTGCTTGGAACCCCTACGAGGGTTCCGTCTCCAACGCAAACCAGTGCCTGGCAACAGGAGCTGAAGGGAGGAGGGGTGGGGGAGGTGCACCTGAGTCTCCAAGGCACATCAGTGCCTGCAACCGGAGCTGACAGCAGGTGCGGTAGGGGAGGGGAATCGCTCTATTGTACACCTGAAACAAAGACAACCCTATCGATCAATTTCTCGGAAGTACAATTTCAACATTAAAAAAAATATATTTAAAAAGCAAACTAGGTATCCAAAGGAGAAATCTAACAAATATCCAAACACTGAGAAAGTAACCTTCTAGATGATCAAAGACCAAAGATCAAATCTCAATGCATTGAAGTGAAGGAAAATGAACATACAACATATGAAAATGTGTGGGACACAGCACAATCAATGGACAGCACCATGTAGAGCAATCACTGACTATGTTAGAAAGGAGGAGGAGCATCTGGGAGGCTCAGTCAGTTAGTCCAACTCTTGATTTTGACTCGGCTCATGATTAAACTCGAGGTTGTGAGACTGAACCTGCATTGTGCTGGTGCTGGGCATGGAGGCTGTTTAATAAACTCTCTCTCTCTCTCTCTCTCTCTCTACCCCTTCCCTGTCTCTCTCTCTCTCTCTCTCTCTCTCTCTGTCTCAAAACAATAAGCTCTCCACTTCAGAACCTAGAAAAAGATGAGAAAATAAAACTAAAAAGAAAACCAAAGGAATCCTTCCACCCAGTTTCAAGATCTACAGCTATAGTAATCAAAAAGGTGTGGTGTTGGTGAAGGGATAGACAAATGGAACAGTATAAAGATAGATAAGTGGAACAGGATCAAACCCAGAAAGAGACCAACCACCAACATGTCAATGGGATTCTGACAAAGGGGAAAAGCAATTCAATGGAGGAGTGACAGCGTTTTGAAGAAATGGTGCTAGAGCAAGTGGACTTCCAGAGACAAAGAAGAAGAAGGAGGCCCAAGAAGAAGAGGGAGGGGCAGAGAGGAGGAGGAGGTGGAGGTGGAGGACGAGGAGGACGAGGACCACAATCGAAGGCTCATCCTCTGTACAAAACTGAACTCGTGGCGCCTGGGTGACTCAGTCGCTGAGGCAGCCAGCTCTTCATTTCGGCTCTTGTCATGCTCTCAGGGTCCCGGGACAAAATCAGGCTCCAAGCTCACTGGGGAGTCTGCTTAAGGACGCTCTTTTCGCTTCTCCCTCCACCCCACGCCCCACTCATGCGCATGCTCACTCTCTCAAACAGAAAAAAAAATTTGTTAAATTAACTCAAAATTAATCACCGCCTTCTACGTAAAATGATAAATCTTCTAGGGAAAAAAATGTCCAGAATGGACAGCTAGGTAAAGAATCCTCCGACTGGACATCAAATCATGTTCCGTTCAAGAAGAGTTGATTCATTAGACATGATCCAACAATCAGAATTGGAAGTCTGTAATGTGTGAAACACCTTGTGAAGAAGACCCAAAAGGGAAGCTACAAACTGGGAGAAAATAGGTGCAAACCACATACCTGATAAAGGACTCCTGTCGGAAGGAGAGAACCTCAAAAGTGGACCCCCAAAGAAGCAAGCCATCCAGTCTGAAAAGAACAAAAACAAAAAAAAATGGGCAAAAGACCGAAACCCTTTACCAAAGAGTATACAGATGGAAATCCCATAAAAAGGTACCATCGGGGCAATTCAAATTCAAACTCCAATGAGCTCTCACTGCACACCTATCAGCATGATGCAAACCAAATGCACCCGAGAGGGAGAGAGAGACCCCACTCCCCAATGCAAGGCAGGATGTGGAACGACTGGATCGCTCCTGCATCGCTGTTGGGAATGGAAGGTGATAGAGCTCCCTCTTGAAAACAGTTCACAGTTCCTTTTCTTTTTCAAGGCCTGGATTTAAATTCCAGGGAACAAGCAGTAGAATATGCTTTTCGGGTGCACAGGATAGTGACCCAACCCTCCACACAGTTTCTCTGAAACCACCCTAGGACCCCAGTCATTGCACTCTTGGCATTTCTCTGCGAGAAATCCAAACTTACGTTTGCTCAAAAACCTGTACAGGAACGGATCTGGGTCCTGATGGAAGCAGTGGGGCTGCCAAGGGGGTAGAAGTGACTGCAGTGGTTGGATATTGACACTGGACAGCCTTGTAAGAGATGTTCTCATCTTGCTTCTTTGAAGGCCCCTTCCCATTCATGGTGGTCCTGGGGACAAGGAGAAAAGGAATGTCAACGATTTCAAGAAGTTGAAAGGATTTCAAGAAGTTGAAACCAAGCATTAGAACACCATCTCTTCTACATGAATTCATTCTCATATTCACCCCCAGTCTCCCAAAGCAGACAGGAGGGGTCTGGTCCAACAGGGGTTGCGGGCAGTGGCCCTTCCACAGGCCATCTCCCCTCCAGTCTAGAAGTCCAACGACCAGGTCCCAGGCTTTCAACTCATCTCCTTCTCTCGGGGCCTTCTCTAGGGGCCCCAGGGAACTTCTGGGCTCTTTCTCTGCCTTCTAGGAGGCTCTGTGGGGCTGGGTCGAGTGCTCTCAGCCGACTTGGACCACACTGCCAGGTGTCTCCCCCTGCATTTGCCACCCTTTGACACAGGAGGATCAAGTGGGAGGATGTCCTCTCAGAGAGATCCATGGCGATCAGAACAGATATCCTCTCTCTTCCATTGTTTACCCTCATCTCTCAGGCGTTTCTACCATCTCTTGATTTCCCTGGAATTTCAACCCCAGGAGAGGGGGGGTGGGTCAGAAGCCAAACATTTGGCTTCCCACTCCTGTCTTTCTTGAAGGTTTTCCCCGAACCAATGGGCCTAAAACAACATTCATAACCTGATATGGTTTCTGTGGGCCAGCCATCCAGGTGCAACTAGCCAGGTCCCTGTGGCTCAGGATCTCTCACAAGGCTGCAGTCCAGAGGGCCTCTGGATCTTCAGTCATCTGCGGGCTTGTTGGGGGTAAGTCTGCTTTTGAGCTCACTCAGCTGGCTGTGAGCAGCCAGAGGCCCTCCATTGCTGGAAGCAAGAAAGAGTCATTCCTTGCCCCATGGGCCTCTCCAGCATAAAGCTCCCAAGGAGCAGCTGGCTTCCCTGGGAACAGATGAGGGAGGGAGGGACGGAGGGCGGGCAAGCCCAAGAGGAGACCAGTCTCTTTGTCAACTCACCTCCGAAGGGACATCCTATCACTTTGGCCACATTCTGTCCTTTACAAGGGAGTCAGTAGTTCTGACTCGAATCAAGAGGTGGAGTATGGAACACAAAACGATGTGTACCCAAGATGGGAATCGTTGGAGACCCTTAAAGGCTGCCCTCCCTACTTGGCTGGGACTTGACCTCAGCTAGCCACCACTATAATCTCTGCATCCTTCTATTATTATATATTATGTTAGATTATATCATATGCACTATTATCTTTGCATTGAATCATCACATCCTAGGACGTGAACGAGGGGAACATTTTACCAAGCCCTTCTGGGATCCTTCAGCAGCTTGCCTAGAAGTTCCTTGCCCAAGGGTGCCTGTCAGTTCAGTGTCTGGCTCCTGATTTCGGTTCAGGGCTGATCACGTGATCTGGGAAATCCAGACCAGCGTCTGGTTCAGCACTTGAGTCCGAAGCCTGTCGAGGAATCTCTCTAACTCGGCCCCTCCCCCGCCTGCATGTGTGTGCGTTCCTTTGTGTGTGTGTGTGCGCGCCGTCACCCTTTCTGTCTCTCCGAAGAAGAAGAAGAAGAAGAAGAAGAAGAAGAAGAAGAAGAAGAAGAAGAAGAAGAAGAAGAAGAACAGTAGTAGGCATAGTAGTAGAAGTTATTGGCACAGCAGGTGATCATTAGACAACCCTGGTTTGGAACGGGAGCTCTAAAATTCACTAGCTGTGTGATCTTGGGGCAAGTTGTTTCCCCTGTCTGAACCTCAGTCAGACATGACACACTGGGTTATTGGGACGATGAAGGGATCGATAAAAGACACTTCAAACCGTCCCTTGCTTGGCATAGAATCCCTTAATCAAATCCATTCTCAGGAGCAGGAGTCTCAGCCATTGGATATTTTTATTTTTATTTGTGTTACGCTGAACACTGAAAAATATTCTCTCACACTCATACGGCTCCAGGGAATATGGAGCATCAGGCTAAAGGATGGGGTGGATCTCAAGTCAAAGGAGCCATGGGTATGGCTGAAGGGGTAAGCACAGGAGCTTTTGTGCTCTGGTTGTGAGTGTTGGTGGCTGCTGGGCAAGGGAATCAGAGCTGCAGGGGACCCGAGAACTTGGAGTCTGGCCAGTGCACCCTTGCTCCCTTCTTGGGCTTCCTGGGTTTCAGGGGAGCCTTTGGCCCTTGAGGGTATTGGGAGGCTGTGCCCGGAACAGCAGGAGCAGGAGCAGGAGGCCCCCCGGAGACAGGCTGGACCTTGGGCCCAGAGTTGGCCAGCTTCTGCCTGAGGCAATGGTTTTGGGCCTGGAGCCTTTGGAACTCCCTCTCTGCCCACAGGACAGCCTTCTGGCTCTCCTCACTCCTCTTCTCCACCAGGAGGCGCTCCCGCTCATGCAAGTAGGCGATTTGCTGCCATTCTCGGTGCAGGTCGGCGGCCATGTTCCTATAGAGGCCCAAGTGCCAGTGGGCAGCATCCGCCTTCCTGCGCACCTTGGCAAGCTCGTTCTTCACTTGCAGGCAGCGTGCCTTCTCCTCCATCATCTTCCTCTCCAGGTGTCTGAGGTGCTCTTCGCACAGCTTCGGCTCTGCCTCAAGCTTCAGGCGCAACTTCGGAATCTCACCGTCCAGGAGGGTGTTCCGAAGGTGAACAGGTCCTTGCTCAGCTTGGTGGCTTGTTGGGTTTCTTGGGAGCTCTTCATTCCTCTGACGTGCCTTCTTCAGTGCCCTGGACGGCTTGAATTGGTTCACGGGGCTCCCGCCTGAGGGCACGTGGTCAGGGGAGGAGGAGCCAGTCTCCACCTGCCTCCTTGAGCCCCCACCTTCCAGATGATCTCCAAGCAGCTCTAGCACATGCATCCCCTTCAGGAGGATCTGGCTGAGGGTGTGCTGTTGGCTCTGGCCCTCAGCGCTGGCCTGCCGCCGCACTCCTCCTTCAGGAAGCTCTGGCCTGCCTGCCTGCCCTGCCTCGTCCTGCACTCTCTGTCCACAGCTGCCAATCTCCTGAACCAGCGGGTCTGCACTTGCCTGCAGATCACGGCTGTCCTTGAAGCCTTCTGGTGTTTTCCTCACCAGGGCTTCTCCATCTTCCTGGGCTGCTCCACAGATGGGATTTTCAGGAGGCAGCTGGTGAGGGCTCTTCAACAGCCTTTCCCGAACTCCCTTCCGCAGTTGCGTGGTGTTTCCCACTGACCAATACCCGGCATCTTGATTCAGGGCAGCCAGAGCAAGAAGCTGGAACGGGAGAGGACTGGCCTTCGGCTCGGATGATGCGACAGCTCCACGGGCTTGTGCGTCCGGTTCGGTCTTCTCCATGCCTTTTCCAGAGACTTCCTCGTTCTGGGCACACTGCCACTTTCTTCTTCGGAAGCTGAGTGCACTCTTTCCCAGGAACACCACCACTGCAGTGCACACCAGGATCTCCCAGCGAAACCCAGAGACTCGTGGCACATGTGGCCAACGTTCGTCTATCACCAACCCAGCAGCCCACAGCTGCTCCAGGACAGCCCACAGCCGCTCCAGAACTGTGTGGGGAGGCATTTGGATGGCCCCCAGCTGGCTCCATAGAGCCTTGTGGCTTGGTCTCCGATCACCAGTGTCTTCTGGGCCACTAGGAAGTGCTTGGAACCCCTACGAGGGTTCCGTCTCCAACGCAAACCAGTGCCTGGCAACAGGAGCTGAAGGGAGGAGGGGTGGGGGAGGTGCACCTGAGTCTCCAAGGCACATCAGTGCCTGCAACCGGAGCTGACAGCAGGTGGGGTAGGGGAGGGGAATCGCTCTATTGTACACCTGAAACAAAGACAACCCTATCGATCAATTTCTCGGAAGTACAATTTCAACATTAAAAAAAATATATTTAAAAAGCAAACTAGGTATCCAAAGGAGAAATCTAACAAATATCCAAACACTGAGAAAGTAACCTTCTAGATGATCAAAGACCAAAGATCAAATCTCAATGCATTGAAGTGAAGGAAAATGAACATACAACATATGAAAATGTGTGGGACACAGCACAATCAATGGACAGCACCATGTAGAGCAATCACTGCCTATGTTAGAAAGGAGGAGGAGCATCTGGGAGGCTCAGTCAGTTAGTCCAACTCTTGATTTTGACTCGGCTCATGATTAAACTCGAGGTTGTGAGACTGAACCTGCATTGTGCTGGTGCTGGGCATGGAGGCTGTTTAATAAACTCTCTCTCTCTCTCTCTCTCTCTCTACCCCTTCCCTGTCTCTCTCTCTCTCTCTCTCTCTCTCTCTCTCTGTCTCAAAACAATAAGCTCTCCACTTCAGAACCTAGAAAAAGATGAGAAAATAAAACTAAAAAGAAAACCAAAGGAATCCTTCCACCCAGTTTCAAGATCTACAGCTATAGTAATCAAAAAGGTGTGGTGTTGGTGAAGGGATAGACAAATGGAACAGTATAAAGATAGATAAGTGGAACAGGATCAAACCCAGAAAGAGACCAACCACCAACATGTCAATGGGATTCTGACAAAGGGGAAAAGCAATTCAATGGAGGAGTGACAGCGTTTTGAAGAAATGGTGCTAGAGCAAGTGGACTTCCAGAGACAAAGAAGAAGAAGGAGGCCCAAGAAGAAGAGGGAGGGGCAGAGAGGAGGAGGAGGTGGAGGTGGAGGACGAGGAGGACGAGGACCACAATCGAAGGCTCATCCTCTGTACAAAACTGAACTCGTGGCGCCTGGGTGACTCAGTCGCTGAGGCAGCCAGCTCTTCATTTCGGCTCTTGTCATGCTCTCAGGGTCCCGGGACAAAATCAGGCTCCAAGCTCACTGGGGAGTCTGCTTAAGGACGCTCTTTTCGCTTCTCCCTCCACCCCACGCCCCACTCATGCGCATGCTCACTCTCTCAAAAAGAAAAAAAAATTTGTTAAATTAACTCAAAATTAATCACCGCCTTCTACGTAAAATGATAAATCTTCTAGGGAAAAAAATGTCCAGAATGGACAGCTAGGTAAAGAATCCTCCGACTGGACATCAAATCATGTTCCGTTCAAGAAGAGTTGATTCATTAGACATGATCCAACAATCAGAATTGGAAGTCTGTAATGTGTGAAACACCTTGTGAAGAAGACCCAAAAGGGAAGCTACAAACTGGGAGAAAATAGGTGCAAACCACATACCTGATAAAGGACTCCTGTCGGAAGGAGAGAACCTCAAAAGTGGACCCCCAAAGAAGCAAGCCATCCAGTCTGAAAAGAACAAAAACAAAAAAAAATGGGCAAAAGACCGAAACCCTTTACCAAAGAGTATACAGATGGAAATCCCATAAAAAGGTACCATCGGGGCAATTCAAATTCAAACTCCAATGAGCTCTCACTGCACACCTATCAGCATGATGCAAACCAAATGCACCCGAGAGGGAGAGAGAGACCCCACTCCCCAATGCAAGGCAGGATGTGGAACGACTGGATCGCTCCTGCATCGCTGTTGGGAATGGAAGGTGATAGAGCTCCCTCTTGAAAACAGTTCACAGTTCCTTTTCTTTTTCAAGGCCTGGATTTAAATTCCAGGGAACAAGCAGTAGAATATGCTTTTCGGGTGCACAGGATAGTGACCCAACCCTCCACACAGTTTCTCTGAAACCACCCTAGGACCCCAGTCATTGCACTCTTGGCATTTCTCTGCGAGAAATCCAAACTTACGTTTGCTCAAAAACCTGTACAGGAACGGATCTGTGTCCTGATGGAAGCAGTGGGGCTGCCAAGGGGGTAGAAGTGACTGCAGTGGTTGGATATTGACACTGGACAGCCTTGTAAGAGATGTTCTCATCTTGCTTCTTTGAAGGCCCCTTCCCATTCATGGTGGTCCTGGGGACAAGGAGAAAAGGAATGTCAACGATTTCAAGAAGTTGAAAGGATTTCAAGAAGTTGAAACCAAGCATTAGAACACCATCTCTTCTACATGAATTCATTCTCATATTCACCCCCAGTCTCCCAAAGCAGACAGGAGGGGTCTGGTCCAACAGGGGTTGCGGGCAGTGGCCCTTCCACAGGCCATCTCCCCTCCAGTCTAGAAGTCCAACGACCAGGTCCCAGGCTTTCAACTCATCTCCTTCTCTCGGGGCCTTCTCTAGGGGCCCCAGGGAACTTCTGGGCTCTTTCTCTGCCTTCTAGGAGGCTCTGTGGGGCTGGGTCGAGTGCTCTCAGCCGACTTGGACCACACTGCCAGGTGTCTCCCCCTGCATTTGCCACCCTTTGACACAGGAGGATCAAGTGGGAGGATGTCCTCTCAGAGAGATCCATGGCGATCAGAACAGATATCCTCTCTCTTCCATTGTTTACCCTCATCTCTCAGGCGTTTCTACCATCTCTTGATTTCCCTGGAATTTCAACCCCAGGAGAGGGGGGGTGGGTCAGAAGCCAAACATTTGGCTTCCCACTCCTGTCTTTCTTGAAGGTTTTCCCCGAACCAATGGGCCTAAAACAACATTCATAACCTGATATGGTTTCTGTGGGCCAGCCATCCAGGTGCAACTAGCCAGGTCCCTGTGGCTCAGGATCTCTCACAAGGCTGCAGTCCAGAGGGCCTCTGGATCTTCAGTCATCTGCGGGCTTGTTGGGGGTAAGTCTGCTTTTGAGCTCACTCAGCTGGCTGTGAGCAGCCAGAGGCCCTCCATTGCTGGAAGCAAGAAATAGTCATTCCTTGGCCCATGGGCCTCTCCAGCATAAAGCTCCCAAGGAGCAGCTGGCTTCCCTGGGAACAGATGAGGGAGGGAGGGACGGAGGGCGGGCAAGCCCAAGAGGAGACCAGTCTCTTTGTCAACTCACCTCCGAAGGGACATCCTATCACTTTGGCCACATTCTGTCCTTTACAAGGGAGTCAGTAGTTCTGACTCGAATCAAGAGGTGGAGTATGGAACACAAAACGATGTGTACCCAAGATGGGAATCGTTGGAGACCCTTAAAGGCTGCCCTCCCTACTTGGCTGGGACTTGACCTCAGCTAGCCACCACTATAATCTCTGCATCCTTCTATTATTATATATTATGTTAGATTATATTATATGCACTATTATCTTTGCATAGAATCATCACATCCTAGGACGTGAACGAGGGGAACATTTTACCAAGCCCTTCTGGGATCCTTCAGCAGCTTGCCTAGAAGTTCCTTGCCCAAGGGTGCCTGTCAGTTCAGTGTCTGGCTCCTGATTTCGGTTCAGGGCTGATCACGTGATCTGGGAAATCCAGACCAGCGTCTGGTTCAGCACTTGAGTCCGAAGCCTGTCGAGGAATCTCTCTAACTCGGCCCCTCCCCCGCCTGCATGTGTGTGCGTTCCTTTGTGTGTGTGTGTGTGCGCCGTCACCCTTTCTGTCTCTCCGAAGAAGAAGAAGAAGAAGAAGAAGAAGAAGAAGAAGAAGAAGAAGAAGAAGAAGAAAGAAGGAAGAAAGAAGAAGAAGAAGAAGAAGAAGAAGAAGAAGAAGAAGAAGAAGAAGAAGAAGAAGAAGAACAACAACAACAACAACAGTAGTAGGCATAGTAGTAGAAGTTATTGGCACAGCAGGTGATCATTAGACAACCCTGGTTTGGAACGGGAGCTCTGAAATTCACTAGCTGTGTGATCTTGGGGCAAGTTGTTTCCCCTGTCTGAACCTCAGTCAGACATGACACACTGGGTTATTGGGACGATGAAGGGATCGATAAAAGACACTTCAAACCGTCCCTTGCTTGGCATAGAATCCCTTAATCAAATCCATTCTCAGGAGCAGGAGTCTCAGCCATTGGATATTTTTATTTTTATTTGTGTTACGCTGAACACTGAAAAATATTCTCTCACACTCATAGGGCTCCAGGGAATATGGAGCATCAGGCTAAAGGATGGGGTGGATCTCAAGTCAAAGGAGCCATGGGTATGGCTGAAGGGGTAAGCACAGGAGCTTTTGTGCTCTGGTTGTGAGTGTTGGTGGCTGCTGGGCAAGGGAATCAGACCTGCAGGGGACCCGAGAACTTGGAGTCTGGCCAGTGCACCCTTGCTCCCTTCTTGGGCTTCCTGGGTTTCAGGGGAGCCTTTGGCCCTTGAGGGTATTTGGAGGCTGTGCCCGGAACAGCAGGAGCAGGAGCAGGAGGCCCCCCGGAGACAGGCTGGACCTTGGGCCCACAGTTGGCCAGCTTCTGCCTGAGGCAATGGTTTTGGGCCTGGAGCCTTTGGAACTCCCTCTCTGCCCACAGGACAGCCTTCTGGCTCTCCTCACTCCTCTTCTCCACCAGGAGGCGCTCCCGCTCATGCAAGGAGGCGATTTGCTGCCATTCTCGGTGCAGGTCGGCGGCCATGTTCCTATAGAGGCCCAAGTGCCAGTGGGCAGCATCCGCCTTCCTGCGCACCTTGGCAAGCTCGTTCTTCACTTGCAGGCAGCGTGCCTTCTCCTCCATCATCTTCCTCTCCAGGTGTCTGAGGTGCTCTTCGCACAGCTTCGGCTCTGGCTCAAGCTTCAGGCGCAACTTCGGAATCTCACCGTCCAGGAGGGTGTTCCGAAGGTGAACAGGTCCTTGCTCAGCTTGGTGGCTTGTTGGGTTTCTTGGGAGCTCTTCATTCCTCTGACGTGCCTTCTTCAGTGCCCTGGACGGCTTGAATTGGTTCACGGGGCTCCCGCCTGAGGGCACGTGGTCAGGGGAGGAGGAGCCAGTCTCCACCTGCCTCCTTGAGCCCCCACCTTCCAGATGATCTCCAAGCAGCTCTAGCACATGCATCCCCTTCAGGAGGATCTGGCTGAGGGTGTGCTGTTGGCTCTGGCCCTCAGCGCTGGCCTGCCGCCGCACTCCTCCTTCAGGAAGCTCTGGCCTGCCTGCCTGCCCTGCCTCGTCCTGCACTCTCTGTCCACAGCTGCCAATCTCCTGAACCAGCGGGTCTGCACTTGCCTGCAGATCACGGCTGTCCTTGAAGCCTTCTGGTGTTTTCCTCACCAGGGCTTCTCCATCTTCCTGGGCTGCTCCACAGATGGGATTTTCAGGAGGCAGCTGGTGAGGGCTCTTCAACAGCCTTTCCCGAACTCCCTTCCGCAGTTGCGTGGTGTTTCCCACTGACCAATACCCGGCATCTTGATTCAGGGCAGCCAGAGCAAGAAGCTGGAACGGGAGAGGACTGGCCTTCGGCTCGGATGATGCGACAGCTCCACGCGCTTGTGCGTCCGGTTCGGTCTTCTCCATGCCTTTTCCAGAGACTTCCTCGTTCTGGGCACACTGCCACTTTCTTCTTCAGAAGCTGAGTGCACTCTTTCCCAGGAACACCACCACTGCAGTGCACACCAGGATCTCCCAGCGAAACCCAGAGACTCGTGGCACATGTGGCCAACGTTCGGATATCACCAACCCAGCAGCCCACAGCTGCTCCAGGACAGCCCACAGCCGCTCCAGAACTGTGTGGGGAGGCATTTGGATGGCCCCCAGCTGGCTCCAAAGAGCCTTGTGGCTTGGTCTCCGATCACCAGTGTCTTCTGGGCCACTAGGAAGTGCTTGGAACCCCTACGAGGGTTCCGTCTCCAACGCAAACCAGTGCCTGGCAACAGGAGCTGAAGGGAGGAGGGGTGGGGGAGGTGCACCTGAGTCTCCAAGGCACATCAGTGCCTGCAACCGGAGCTGACAGCAGGTGGGGTAGGGGAGGGGAATCGCTATATTGTACACCTGAAACAAAGACAACCCTATCGATCAATTTCTCGGAAGTACAATTTCAACATTAAAAAAAATATATTTAAAAAGCAAACTAGGTATCCAAAGGAGAAAACTAACAAATATCCAAACACTGAGAAAGTAACCTTCTAGATGATCAAAGATCAAAGATCAAATCCCAATGCATTGAAGTGAAGGAAAATGAACATACAACATATGAAAATGTGTGGGACACAGCACAATCAATGGACAGCACCATGTAGAGCAATCACTGCCTATGTTAGAAAGGAGGAGGAGCATCTGGGAGGCTCAGTCAGTTAGTCCAACTCTTGATTTTGACTCGGGTCATGATGAAACTCGAGGTTGTGAGACTGAACCTGCATTGTGCTGGTGCTGGGCATGGAGGCTGTTTAATAATCTCTCTCTCTCTCTCTCTCTCTCTCTCTCTGTACCCCTTCCCTGTCTCTCTCTCTCTCTCTCTCTCTCTCTCTGTCTCAAAACAATAAGCTCTCCACTTCAGAACCTAGAAAAAGATGAGAAAATAAAACTAAAGAAGAAAACCAAAGGAATCCTTCCACCCAGTTTCAAGATCTACAGCTATAGTAATCAAAAAGGTGTGGTGTTGGTGAAGGGATAGACAAATGGAACAGTATAAAGATAGATAAGTGGAACAGGATCAAACCCAGAAAGAGACCAACCACCAACATGTCAATGGGATTCTGACAAAGGGGAAAAGCAATTCAATGGAGGAGTGACAGCGTTTTGAAGAAATGGTGCTAGAGCAAGTGGACTTCCAGAGACAAAGAAGAAGAAGGAGGCCCAAGAAGAAGAGGGAGGGGCAGAGAGGAGGAGGAGGTGGAGGTGGAGGACGAGGAGGACGAGGACCACAATCGAAGGCTCATCCTCTGTACAAAACTGAACTCGTGGCGCCTGGGTGACTCAGTCGCTGAGGCAGCCAGCTCTTCATTTCGGCTCTTGTCATGCTCTCAGGGTCCCGGGACAAAATCAGGCTCCAAGCTCACTGGGGAGTCTGCTTAAGGACGCTCTTTTCGCTTCTCCCTCCACCCCACGCCCCACTCATGCGCATGCTCACTCTCTCAAACAGAAAAAAAAATTTGTTAAATTAACTCAAAATTAATCACCGCCTTCTACGTAAAATGATAAATCTTCTAGGGAAAAAAATGTCCAGAATGGACAGCTAGGTAAAGAATCCTCCGACTGGACATCAAATCATGTTCCGTTCAAGAAGAGTTGATTCATTAGACATGATCCAACAATCAGAATTGGAAGTCTGTAATGTGTGAAACACCTTGTGAAGAAGACCCAAAAGGGAAGCTACAAACTGGGAGAAAATAGGTGCAAACCACATACCTGATAAAGGACTCCTGTCGGAAGGAGAGAACCTCAAAAGTGGACCCCCAAAGAAGCAAGCCATCCAGTCTGAAAAGAACAAAAACAAAAAAAATGGGCAAAAGACCGAAACCCTTTACCAAAGAGTATACAGATGGAAATCCCATAAAAAGGTACCATCGGGGCAATTCAAATTCAAACTCCAATGAGCTCTCACTGCACACCTATCAGCATGATGCAAACCAAATGCACCCGAGAGGGAGAGAGAGACTCCACTCCCCAATGCAAGGCAGGATGTGGAACGACTGGATCGCTCCTGCATCGCTGTTGGGAATGGAAGGTGATAGAGCTCCCTCTTGAAAACAGTTCACAGTTCCTTTTCTTTTTCAAGGCCTGGATTTAAATTCCAGGGAACAAGCAGTAGAATATGCTTTTCGGGTGCACAGGATAGTGACCCAACCCTCCACACAGTTTCTCTGAAAACTAGACTTGCAACCACCCTAGGACCCCAGTCATGGCACTCTTGGCATTTCTCTGCGAGAAATCCAAACTTCCGTTTGCTCAAAAACCTGTACAGGAACGGATCTGTGTCCTGATGGAAGCAGTGGGGCTGCCAAGGGGGTAGAAGTGACTGCAGTGGTTGGATATTGACACTGGACAGCCTTGTAAGAGATGTTCTCATCTTGCTTCTTTGAAGGCCCCTTCCCATTCATGGTGGTCCTGGGGACAAGGAGAAAAGGAATGTCAACGATTTCAAGAAGTTGAAAGGATTTCAAGAAGTTGAAACCAAGCATTAGAACACCATCTCTTCTACATGAATTCATTCTCATATTCACCCCCAGTCTCCCAAAGCAGACAGGAGGGGTCTGGTCCAACAGGGGTTGCGGGCAGTGGCCCTTCCACAGGCCATCTCCCCTCCAGTCTAGAAGTCCAACGACCAGGTCCCAGGCTTTCAACTCATCTCCTTCTCTCGGGGCCTTCTCTAGGGGCCCCAGGGAACTTCTGGGCTCTTTCTCTGCCTTCTAGGAGGCTCTGTGGCGCTGGGTCGAGTGCTCTCAGCCGACTTGGACCACACTGCCAGGTGTCTCCCCCTGCATTTGCCACCCTTCGACACAGGAGGATCAAGTGGGAGGATGTCCTCTCAGAGAGATCCATGGCGATCAGAATAGATGTCCTCTCTCTTCCATTGTTTACCCTCATCTCTCAGGCGTTTCTACCATCTCTTGATTTCCCTGGAATTTCAACCCCAGGAGAGGGGGGGTGGGTCAGAAGCCAAACATTTGGCTTCCCACTCCTGTCTTTCTTGAAGGTTTTCCCCGAACCAATGGGCCTAAAACAACATTCATAACCTGATATGGTTTCTGTGGGCCAGCCATCCAGGTGCAACTAGCCAGGTCCCTGTGGCTCAGGATCTCTCACAAGGCTGCAGTCCAGAGGGCCTCTGGATCTTCAGTCGTCTGCGGGCTTGTTGGGGGTAAGTCTGCTTTTGAGCTCACTCAGCTGGCTGTGAGCAGCCAGAGGCCCTCCATTGCTGGAAGCAAGAAATAGTCATTCCTTGCCCCATGGGCCTCTCCAGCATAAAGCTCCCAAGGAGTAGCTGGCTTCCCTGGGAACAGATGAGGGAGGGAGGGACGGAGGGCGGGCAAGCCCAAGAGGAGACCAGTCTCTTTGTCAACTCACCTCCGAAGGGACATCCTATCACTTTGGCCACATTCTGTCCTTTACAAGGGAGTCAGTAGTTCTGACTCGAATCAAGAGGTGGAGTATGGAACACAAAACGATGTGTACCCAAGATGGGAATCGTTGGAGACCCTTAAAGGCTGCCCTCCCTACTTGGCTGGGACTTGACCTCAGCTAGCCACCACTATAATCTCTGCATCCTTCTATTATTATATATTATGTTAGATTATATTATATGCACTATTATCTTTGCATAGAATCATCACATCCTAGGACGTGAACGAGGGGAACATTTTACCAAGCCCTTCTGGGATCCTTCAGCAGCTTGCCTAGAAGTTCCTTGCCCAAGGGTGCCTGTCAGTTCAGTGTCTGGCTCCTGATTTCGGTTCAGGGCTGATCACGTGATCTGGGAAATCCAGACCAGCGTCTGGTTCAGCACTTGAGTCCGAAGCCTGTCGAGGAATCTCTCTAACTCGGCCCCTCCCCCGCCTGCATGTGTGTGCGTTCCTTTGTGTGTGTGTGTGTGCGCCGTCACCCTTTCTGTCTCTCCGAAGAAGAAGAAGAAGAAGAAGAAGAAGAAGAAGAAGAAGAAGAAGAAGAAGAAGAAGAACAGTAGTAGGCATAGTAGTAGAAGTTATTGGCACAGCAGGTGATCATTAGACAACCCTGGTTTGGAACGGGAGCTCTAAAATTCACTAGCTGTGTGATCTTGGGGCAAGTTGTTTCCCCTGTCTGAACCTCAGTCAGACATGACACACTGGGTTATTGGGACGATGAAGGGATCGATAAAAGACACTTCAAACCGTCCCTTGCTTGGCATAGAATCCCTTAATCAAATCCATTCTCAGGAGCAGGAGTCTCAGCCATTGGATATTTTTATTTTTATTTGTGTTACGCTGAACACTGAAAAATATTCTCTCACACTCATACGGCTCCAGGGAATATGGAGCATCAGGCTAAAGGATGGGGTGGATCTCAAGTCAAAGGAGCCATGGGTATGGCTGAAGGGGTAAGCACAGGAGCTTTTGTGCTCTGGTTGTGAGTGTTGGTGGCTGCTGGGCAAGGGAATCAGAGCTGCAGGGGACCCGAGAACTTGGAGTCTGGCCAGTGCACCCTTGCTCCCTTCTTGGGCTTCCTGGGTTTCAGGGGAGCCTTTGGCCCTTGAGGGTATTGGGAGGCTGTGCCCGGAACAGCAGGAGCAGGAGCAGGAGGCCCCCCGGAGACAGGCTGGACCTTGGGCCCAGAGTTGGCCAGCTTCTGCCTGAGGCAATGGTTTTGGGCCTGGAGCCTTTGGAACTCCCTCTCTGCCCACAGGACAGCCTTCTGGCTCTCCTCACTCCTCTTCTCCACCAGGAGGCGCTCCCGCTCATGCAAGTAGGCGATTTGCTGCCATTCTCGGTGCAGGTCGGCGGCCATGTTCCTATAGAGGCCCAAGTGCCAGTGGGCAGCATCCGCCTTCCTGCGCACCTTGGCAAGCTCGTTCTTCACTTGCAGGCAGCGTGCCTTCTCCTCCATCATCTTCCTCTCCAGGTGTCTGAGGTGCTCTTCGCACAGCTTCGGCTCTGCCTCAAGCTTCAGGCGCAACTTCGGAATCTCACCGTCCAGGAGGGTGTTCCGAAGGTGAACAGGTCCTTGCTCAGCTTGGTGGCTTGTTGGGTTTCTTGGGAGCTCTTCATTCCTCTGACGTGCCTTCTTCAGTGCCCTGGACGGCTTGAATTGGTTCACGGGGCTCCCGCCTGAGGGCACGTGGTCAGGGGAGGAGGAGCCAGTCTCCACCTGCCTCCTTGAGCCCCCACCTTCCAGATGATCTCCAAGCAGCTCTAGCACATGCATCCCCTTCAGGAGGATCTGGCTGAGGGTGTGCTGTTGGCTCTGGCCCTCAGCGCTGGCCTGCCGCCGCACTCCTCCTTCAGGAAGCTCTGGCCTGCCTGCCTGCCCTGCCTCGTCCTGCACTCTCTGTCCACAGCTGCCAATCTCCTGAACCAGCGGGTCTGCACTTGCCTGCAGATCACGGCTGTCCTTGAAGCCTTCTGGTGTTTTCCTCACCAGGGCTTCTCCATCTTCCTGGGCTGCTCCACAGATGGGATTTTCAGGAGGCAGCTGGTGAGGGCTCTTCAACAGCCTTTCCCGAACTCCCTTCCGCAGTTGCGTGGTGTTTCCCACTGACCAATACCCGGCATCTTGATTCAGGGCAGCCAGAGCAAGAAGCTGGAACGGGAGAGGACTGGCCTTCGGCTCGGATGTTGCGACAGCTCCACGCGCTTGTGCGTCCGGTTCGGTCTTCTCCATGCCTTTTCCAGAGACTTCCTCGTTCGGGGCACACTGCCACTTTCTTCTTCAGAAGCTGAGTGCACTCTTTCCCAGGAACACCACCACTGCAGTGCACACCAGGATCTCCCAGCGAAACCCAGAGACTCGTGGCACATGTGGCCAACGTTCGTCTATCACCAACCCAGCAGCCCACAGCTGCTCCAGGACAGCCCACAGCCGCTCCAGAACTGTGTGGGGAGGCATTTGGATGGCCCCCAGCTGGCTCCATAGAGCCTTGTGGCTTGGTCTCCGATCACCAGTGTCTTCTGGGCCACTAGGAAGTGCTTGGAACCCCTACGAGGGTTCCGTCTCCAACGCAAACCAGTGCCTGGCAACAGGAGCTGAAGGGAGGAGGGGTGGGGGAGGTGCACCTGAGTCTCCAAGGCACATCAGTGCCTGCAACCGGAGCTGACAGCAGGTGGGGTAGGGGAGGGGAATCGCTCTATTGTACACCTGAAACAAAGACAACCCTATCGATCAATTTCTCGGAAGTACAATTTCAACATTAAAAAAAATATATTTAAAAAGCAAACTAGGTATCCAAAGGAGAAATCTAACAAATATCCAAACACTGAGAAAGTAACCTTCTAGATGATCAAAGACCAAAGATCAAATCTCAATGCATTGAAGTGAAGGAAAATGAACATACAACATATGAAAATGTGTGGGACACAGCACAATCAATGGACAGCACCATGTAGAGCAATCACTGCCTATGTTAGAAAGGAGGAGGAGCATCTGGGAGGCTCAGTCAGTTAGTCCAACTCTTGATTTTGACTCGGCTCATGATTAAACTCGAGGTTGTGAGACTGAACCTGCATTGTGCTGGTGCTGGGCATGGAGGCTGTTTAATAAACTCTCTCTCTCTCTCTCTCTCTCTCTACCCCTTCCCTGTCTCTCTCTCTCTCTCTCTCTCTCTCTCTCTGTCTCAAAACAATAAGCTCTCCACGTCAGAACCTAGAAAAAGATGAGAAAATAAAACTAAAAAGAAAACCAAAGGAATCCTTCCACCCAGTTTCAAGATCTACAGCTATAGTAATCAAAAAGGTGTGGTGTTGGTGAAGGGATAGACAAATGGAACAGTATAAAGATAGATAAGTGGAACAGGATCAAACCCAGAAAGAGACCAACCACCAACATGTCAATGGGATTCTGACAAAGGGGAAAAGCAATTCAATGGAGGAGTGACAGCGTTTTGAAGAAATGGTGCTAGAGCAAGTGGACTTCCAGAGACAAAGAAGAAGAAGGAGGCCCAAGAAGAAGAGGGAGGGGCAGAGAGGAGGAGGAGGTGGAGGTGGAGGACGAGGAGGACGAGGACCACAATCGAAGGCTCATCCTCTGTACAAAACTGAACTCGTGGCGCCTGGGTGACTCAGTCGCTGAGGCAGCCAGCTCTTCATTTCGGCTCTTGTCATGCTCTCAGGGTCCCGGGACAAAATCAGGCTCCAAGCTCACTGGGGAGTCTGCTTAAGGACGCTCTTTTCGCTTCTCCCTCCACCCCACGCCCCACTCATGCGCATGCTCACTCTCTCAAAAAGAAAAAAAAATTTGTTAAATTAACTCAAAATTAATCACCGCCTTCTACGTAAAATGATAAATCTTCTAGGGACAAAAATGTCCAGAATGGACAGCTAGGTAAAGAATCCTCCGACTGGACATCAAATCATGTTCCGTTCAAGAAGAGTTGATTCATTAGACATGATCCAACAATCAGAATTGGAAGTCTGTAATGTGTGAAACACCTTGTGAAGAAGACCCAAAAGGGAAGCTACAAACTGGGAGAAAATAGGTGCAAACCACATACCTGATAAAGGACTCCTGTCGGAAGGAGAGAACCTCAAAAGTGGACCCCCAAAGAAGCAAGCCATCCAGTCTGAAAAGAACAAAAACAAAAAAAAATGGGCAAAAGACCGAAACCCTTTACCAAAGAGTATACAGATGGAAATCCCATAAAAAGGTACCATCGGGGCAATTCAAATTCAAACTCCAATGAGCTCTCACTGCACACCTATCAGCATGATGCAAACCAAATGCACCCGAGAGGGAGAGAGAGACCCCACTCCCCAATGCAAGGCAGGATGTGGAACGACTGGATCGCTCCTGCATCGCTGTTGGGAATGGAAGGTGATAGAGCTCCCTCTTGAAAACAGTTCACAGTTCCTTTTCTTTTTCAAGGCCTGGATTTAAATTCCAGGGAACAAGCAGTAGAATATGCTTTTCGGGTGCACAGGATAGTGACCCAACCCTCCACACAGTTTCTCTGAAAACTAGACTTGCAACCACCCTAGGACCCCAGTCATTGCACTCTTGGCATTTCTCTGCGAGAAATCCAAACTTACGTTTGCTCAAAAACCTGTACAGGAACGGATCTGTGTCCTGATGGAAGCAGTGGGGCTGCCAAGGGGGTAGAAGTGACTGCAGTGGTTGGATATTGACACTGGACAGCCTTGTAATAGATGTTCTCATCTTGCTTCTTTGAAGGCCCCTTCCCATTCATGGTGGTCCTGGGGACAAGGAGAAAAGGAATGTCAACGATTTCAAGAAGTTGAAAGGATTTCAAGAAGTTGAAACCAAGCATTAGAACACCATCTCTTCTACATGAATTCATTCTCATATTCACCCCCAGTCTCCCAAAGCAGACAGGAGGGGTCTGGTCCAACAGGGGTTGCGGGCAGTGGCCCTTCCACAGGCCATCTCCCCTCCAGTCTAGAAGTCCAACGACCAGGTCCCAGGCTTTCAACTCATCTCCTTCTCTCAGGGCCTTCTCTAGGGGCCCCAGGGAACTTCTGGGCTCTTTCTCTGCCTTCTAGGAGGCTCTGTGGGGCTGGGTCGAGTGCTCTCAGCCGACTTGGACCACACTGCCAGGTGTCTCCCCCTGCATTTGCCACCCTTCGACACAGGAGGATCAAGTGGGAGGATGTCCTCTCAGAGAGATCCATGGCGATCAGAACAGATATCCTCTCTCTTCCATTGTTTACCCTCATCTCTCAGGCGTTTCTACCATCTCTTGATTTCCCTGGAATTTCAACCCCAGGAGAGGGGGGGTGGGTCAGAAGCCCAACATTTGGCTTCCCACTCCTGTCTTTCTTGAAGGTTTTCCCCGAACCAATGGGCCTAAAACAACATTCATAACCTGATATGGTTTCTGTGGGCCAGCCATCCAGGTGCAACTAGCCAGGTCCCTGTGGCTCAGGATCTCTCACAAGGCTGCAGTCCAGAGGGCCTCTGGATCTTCAGTCATCTGCGGGCTTGTTGGGGGTAAGTCTGCTTTTGAGCTCACTCAGCTGGCTGTGAGCAGCCAGAGGCCCTCCATTGCTGGAAGCAAGAAATAGTCATTCCTTGGCCCATGGGCCTCTCCAGCATAAAGCTCCCAAGGAGCAGCTGGCTTCCCTGGGAACAGATGAGGGAGGGAGGGACGGAGGGCGGGCAAGCCCAAGAGGAGACCAGTCTCTTTGTCAACTCACCTCCGAAGGGACATCCTATCACTTTGGCCACATTCTGTCCTTTACAAGGGAGTCAGTAGTTCTGACTCGAATCAAGAGGTGGAGTATGGAACACAAAACGATGTGTACCCAAGATGGGAATCGTTGGAGACCCTTAAAGGCTGCCCTCCCTACTTGGCTGGGACTTGACCTCAGCTAGCCACCACTATAATCTCTGCATCCTTCTATTATTATATATTATGTTAGATTATATTATATGCACTATTATCTTTGCATAGAATCATCACATCCTAGGACGTGAACGAGGGGAACATTTTACCAAGCCCTTCTGGGATCCTTCAGCAGCTTGCCTAGAAGTTCCTTGCCCAAGTGTGCCTGTCAGTTCAGTGTCTGGCTCCTGATTTCGGTTCAGGGCTGATCACGTGATCTGGGAAATCCAGACCAGCGTCTGGTTCAGCACTTGAGTCCGAAGCCTGTCGAGGAATCTCTCTAACTCGGCCCCTCCCCCGCCTGCATGTGTGTGCGTTCCTTTGTGTGTGTGTGTGTGCGCCGTCACCCTTTCTGTCTCTCCGAAGAAGAAGAAGAAGAAGAAGAAGAAGAAGAAGAAGAAGAAGAAGAAGAAGAAGAAGAAGAAGAAGAAGAAGAACAGTAGTAGGCATAGTAGTAGAAGTTATTGGCACAGCAGGTGATCATTAGACAACCCTGGTTTGGAACGGGAGCTCTGAAATTCACTAGTGTGTGATCTTGGGGCAAGTTGTTTCCCCTGTCTGAACCTCAGTCAGACATGACACACTGGGTTATTGGGACGATGAAGGGATCGATAAAAGACACTTCAAACCGTCCCTTGCTTGGCATAGAATCCCTTAATCAAATCCATTCTCAGGAGCAGGAGTCTCAGCCATTGGATATTTTTATTTTTATTTGTGTTACGCTGAACACTGAAAAATATTCTCTCACACTCATAGGGCTCCAGGGAATATGGAGCATCAGGCTAAAGGATGGGGTGGATCTCAAGTCAAAGGAGCCATGGGTATGGCTGAAGGGGTAAGCACAGGAGCTTTTGTGCTCTGGTTGTGAGTGTTGGTGGCTGCTGGGCAAGGGAATCAGACCTGCAGGGGACCCGAGAACTTGGAGTCGGGCCAGTGCACCCTTGCTCCCTTCTTGGGCTTCTTGGGTTTCAGGGGAGCCTTTGGCCCTTGAGGGTATTTGGAGGCTGTGCCCGGAACAGCAGGAGCAGGAGCAGGAGGCCCCCCGGAGACAGGCTGGACCTTGGGCCCACAGTTGGCCAGCTTCTGCCTGAGGCAATGGTTTTGGGCCTGGAGCCTTTGGAACTCCCTCTCTGCCCACAGGACAGCCTTCTGGCTCTCCTCACTCCTCTTCTCCACCAGGAGGCGCTCCCGCTCATGCAAGGAGGCGATTTGCTGCCATTCTCGGTGCAGGTCGGCGGCCATGTTCCTATAGAGGCCCAAGTGCCAGTGGGCAGCATCCGCCTTCCTGCGCACCTTGGCAAGCTCGTTCTTCACTTGCAGGCAGCGTGCCTTCTCCTCCATCATCTTCCTCTCCAGGTGTCTGAGGTGCTCTTCGCACAGCTTCGGCTCTGCCTCAAGCTTCAGGCGCAACTTCGGAATCTCACCGTCCAGGAGGGTGTTCCGAAGGTGAACAGGTCCTTGCTCAGCTTGGTGGCTTGTTGGGTTTCTTGGGAGCTCTTCATTCCTCTGACGTGCCTTCTTCAGTGCCCTGGATGGCTTGAATTGGTTCACGGGGCTCCCGCCTGAGGGCACGTGGTCAGGGGAGGAGGAGCCAGTCTCCACCTGCCTCCTTGAGCCCCCACCTTCCAGATGATCTCCAAGCAGCTCTAGCACATGCATCCCCTTCAGGAGGATCTGGCTGAGGGTGTGCTGTTGGCTCTGGCCCTCAGCGCTGGCCTGCCGCCGCACTCCTCCTTGAGGAAGCTCTGGCCTGCCTGCCTGCCCTGCCTCGTCCTGCACTCTCTGTCCACAGCTGCCAATCTCCTGAACCAGCGGGTCTGCACTTGCCTGCAGATCACGGCTGTCCTTGAAGCCTTCTGGTGTTTTCCTCACCAGGGCTTCTCCATCTTCCTGGGCTGCTCCACAGATGGGATTTTCAGGAGGCAGCTGGTGAGGGCTCTTCAACAGCCTTTCTCGAACTCCCTTCCGCAGTTGCGTGGTGTTTCCCACTGACCAATACCCGGCATCTTGATTCAGGGCAGCCAGAGCAAGAAGCTGGAACGGGAGAGGACTGGCCTTCGGCTCGGATGATGCGACAGCTCCACGGGCTTGTGCGTCCGGTTCGGTCTTCTCCATGCCTTTTCCAGAGACTTCCTCGTTCTGGGCACACTGCCACTTTCTTCTTCGGAAGCTGAGCGCACTCTTTCCCAGGAACACCACCACTGCAGTGCACAGCAGGATCTCCCAGCGAAACCCAGAGACTCGTGGCACATGTGGCCAACGTTCGTCTATCACCAACCCAGCAGCCCACAGCTGCTCCAGGACAGCCCACAGCGGCTCCAGAACTGTGTGGGGAGGCATTTGGATGGCCCCCAGCTGGCTCCATAGAGCCTTGTTGCTTGGTCTCCGATCACCAGTGTCTTCTGGGCCACTAGGAAGTGCTTGGAACCCCTACGAGGGTTCCGTCTCCAACGCAAACCAGTGCCTGGCAACAGGAGCTGAAGGGAGGAGGGGTGGGGAAGGTGCACCTGAGTCTCCAAGGCACATCAGTGCCTGCAACCGGAGCTGACAGCAGGTGGGGTAGGGGAGGGGAATCGCTGTATTGTACACCTGAAACAAAGACAACCCTATCGATCAATTTCTCGGAAGTACAATTTCAACATTAAAAAAAATATATTTAAAAAGCAAACTAGGTATCCAAAGGAGAAAACTAACAAATATCCAAACACTGAGAAAGTAACCTTCTAGATGATCAAAGATCAAAGATCAAATCTCAATGCATTGAAGTGAAGGAAAATGAACATACAACATATGAAAATGTGTGGGACACAGCACAATCAATGGACAGCACCATGTAGAGCAATCACTGCCTATGTTAGAAAGGAGGAGGAGCATCTGGGAGGCTCAGTCAGTTAGTCCAACTCTTGATTTTGACTCGGGTCATGATTAAACTCGAGGTTGTGAGACTGAACCTGCATTGTGCTGGTGCTGGGCATGGAGGCTGTTTAATAATCTCTCTCTCTCTCTCTCTCTCTCTCTACCCCTTCCCTGTCTCTCTCTCTCTCTCTCTCTCTCTGTCTCAAAACAATAAGCTCTCCACGTCAGAACCTAGAAAAAGATGAGAAAATAAAACTAAAAAGAAAACCAAAGGAATCCTTCCACCCAGTTTCAAGATCTACAGCTATAGTAATCAAAAAGGTGTGGTGTTGGTGAAGGGATAGACAAATGGAACAGTATAAAGATAGATAAGTGGAACAGGATCAAACCCAGAAAGAGACCAACCACCAACATGTCAATGGGATTCTGACAAAGGGGAAAAGCAATTCAATGGAGGAGTGACAGCGTTTTGAAGAAATGGTGCTAGAGCAAGTGGACTTCCAGAGACAAAGAAGAAGAAGGAGGCCCAAGAAGAAGAGGGAGGGGCAGAGAGGAGGAGGAGGTGGAGGTGGAGGACGAGGAGGACGAGGACCACAATCGAAGGCTCATCCTCTGTACAAAACTGAACTCGTGGCGCCTGGGTGACTCAGTCGCTGAGGCAGCCAGCTCTTCATTTCGGCTCTTGTCATGCTCTCAGGGTCCCGGGACAAAATCAGGCTCCAAGCTCACTGGGGAGTCTGCTTAAGGACGCTCTTTTCGCTTCTCCCTCCACCCCACGCCCCACTCATGCGCATGCTCACTCTCTCAAACAGAAAAAAAAATTTGTTAAATTAACTCAAAATTAATCACCGCCTTCTACGTAAAATGATAAATCTTCTAGGGAAAAAAATGTCCAGAATGGACAGCTAGGTAAAGAATCCTCCGACTGGACATCAAATCATGTTCCGTTCAAGAAGAGTTGATTCATTAGACATGATCCAACAATCAGAATTGGAAGTCTGTAATGTGTGAAACACCTTGTGAAGAAGACCCAAAAGGGAAGCTACAAACTGGGAGAAAATAGGTGCAAACCACATACCTGATAAAGGACTCCTGTCGGAAGGAGAGAACCTCAAAAGTGGACCCCCAAAGAAGCAAGCCATCCAGTCTGAAAAGAACAAAAACAAAAAAAAATGGGCAAAAGACCGAAACCCTTTACCAAAGAGTATACAGATGGAAATCCCATAAAAAGGTACCATCGGGGCAATTCAAATTCAAACTCCAATGAGCTCTCACTGCACACCTATCAGCATGATGCAAACCAAATGCACCCGAGAGGGAGAGAGAGACCCCACTCCCCAATGCAAGGCAGGATGTGGAACGACTGGATCGCTCCTGCATCGCTGTTGGGAATGGAAGGTGATAGAGCTCCCTCTTGAAAACAGTTCACAGTTCCTTTTCTTTTTCAAGGCCTGGATTTAAATTCCAGGGAACAAGCAGTAGAATATGCTTTTCGGGTGCACAGGATAGTGACCCAACCCTCCACACAGTTTCTCTGAAAACTAGACTTGCAACCACCCTAGGACCCCAGTCATTGCACTCTTGGCATTTCTCTGCGAGAAATCCAAACTTACGTTTGCTCAAAAACCTGTACAGGAACGGATCTGTGTCCTGATGGAAGCAGTGGGGCTGCCAAGGGGGTAGAAGTGACTGCAGTGGTTGGATATTGACACTGGACAGCCTTGTAATAGATGTTCTCATCTTGCTTCTTTGAAGGCCCCTTCCCATTCATGGTGGTCCTGGGGACAAGGAGAAAAGGAATGTCAACGATTTCAAGAAGTTGAAAGGATTTCAAGAAGTTGAAACCAAGCATTAGAACACCATCTCTTCTACATGAATTCATTCTCATATTCACCCCCAGTCTCCCAAAGCAGACAGGAGGGGTCTGGTCCAACAGGGGTTGCGGGCAGTGGCCCTTCCACAGGCCATCTCCCCTCCAGTCTAGAAGTCCAACGACCAGGTCCCAGGCTTTCAACTCATCTCCTTCTCTCAGGGCCTTCTCTAGGGGCCCCAGGGAACTTCTGGGCTCTTTCTCTGCCTTCTAGGAGGCTCTGTGGGGCTGGGTCGAGTGCTCTCAGCCGACTTGGACCACACTGCCAGGTGTCTCCCCCTGCATTTGCCACCCTTCGACACAGGAGGATCAAGTGGGAGGATGTCCTCTCAGAGAGATCCATGGCGATCAGAACAGATATCCTCTCTCTTCCATTGTTTACCCTCATCTCTCAGGCGTTTCTACCATCTCTTGATTTCCCTGGAATTTCAACCCCAGGAGAGGGGGGGTGGGTCAGAAGCCCAACATTTGGCTTCCCACTCCTGTCTTTCTTGAAGGTTTTCCCCGAACCAATGGGCCTAAAACAACATTCATAACCTGATATGGTTTCTGTGGGCCAGCCATCCAGGTGCAACTAGCCAGGTCCCTGTGGCTCAGGATCTCTCACAAGGCTGCAGTCCAGAGGGCCTCTGGATCTTCAGTCATCTGCGGGCTTGTTGGGGGTAAGTCTGCTTTTGAGCTCACTCAGCTGGCTGTGAGCAGCCAGAGGCCCTCCATTGCTGGAAGCAAGAAATAGTCATTCCTTGGCCCATGGGCCTCTCCAGCATAAAGCTCCCAAGGAGCAGCTGGCTTCCCTGGGAACAGATGAGGGAGGGAGGGACGGAGGGCGGGCAAGCCCAAGAGGAGACCAGTCTCTTTGTCAACTCACCTCCGAAGGGACATCCTATCACTTTGGCCACATTCTGTCCTTTACAAGGGAGTCAGTAGTTCTGACTCGAATCAAGAGGTGGAGTATGGAACACAAAACGATGTGTACCCAAGATGGGAATCGTTGGAGACCCTTAAAGGCTGCCCTCCCTACTTGGCTGGGACTTGACCTCAGCTAGCCACCACTATAATCTCTGCATCCTTCTATTATTATATATTATGTTAGATTATATTATATGCACTATTATCTTTGCATAGAATCATCACATCCTAGGACGTGAACGAGGGGAACATTTTACCAAGCCCTTCTGGGATCCTTCAGCAGCTTGCCTAGAAGTTCCTTGCCCAAGGGTGCCTGTCAGTTCAGTGTCTGGCTCCTGATTTCGGTTCAGGGCTGATCACGTGATCTGGGAAATCCAGACCAGCGTCTGGTTCAGCACTTGAGTCCGAAGCCTGTCGAGGAATCTCTCTAACTCGGCCCCTCCCCCGCCTGCATGTGTGTGCGTTCCTTTGTGTGTGTGTGTGTGCGCCGTCACCCTTTCTGTCTCTCCGAAGAAGAAGAAGAAGAAGAAGAAGAAGAAGAAGAAGAAGAAGAAGAAGAAGAAGAAGAAGAAGAAGAAGAAGAAGAAGAAGAAGAAGAAGAACAGTAGTAGGCATAGTAGTAGAAGTTATTGGCACAGCAGGTGATCATTAGACAACCCTGGTTTGGAACGGGAGCTCTGAAATTCACTAGCTGTGTGATCTTGGGGCAAGTTGTTTCCCCTGTCTGAACCTCAGTCAGACATGACACACTGGGTTATTGGGACGATTAAGGGATCGATACAAGACACTTCAAACCGTCCCTTGCTTGGCATAGAATCCCTTAATCAAATCCATTCTCAGTAGCAGGAGTCTCAGCCATTGGATATTTTTATTTTTATTTGTGTTACGCTGAACACTGAAAAATATTCTCTCACACTCATACGGCTCCAGGGAATATGGAGCATCAGGCTAAAGGATGGGGTGGATCTCAAGTCAAAGGAGCCATGGGTATGGCTGAAGGGGTAAGCACAGGAGCTTTTGTGCTCTGGTTGTGAGTGTTGGTGGCTGCTGGGCAAGGGAATCAGACCTGCAGGGGACCCGAGAACTTGGAGTCTGGCCAGTGCACCCTTGCTCCCTTCTTGGGCTTCCTGGGTTTCAGGGGAGCCTTTGGCCCTTGAGGGTATTGGGAGGCTGTGCCCGGAACAGCAGGAGCAGGAGCAGGAGGCCCCCCGGAGACAGGCTGGACCTTGGGCCCAGAGTTGGCCAGCTTCTGCCTGAGGCAATGGTTTTGGGCCTGGAGCCTTTGGAACTCCCTCTCTGCCCACAGGACAGCCTTCTGGCTCTCCTCACTCCTCTTCTCCACCAGGAGGCGCTCCCGCTCATGCAAGGAGGCGATTTGCTGCCATTCTCGGTGCAGGTCGGCGGCCATGTTCCTATAGAGGCCCAAGTGCCAGTGGGCAGCATCCGCCTTCCTGCGCACCTTGGCAAGCTCGTTCTTCACTTGCAGGCAGCGTGCCTTCTCCTCCATCATCTTCCTCTCCAGGTGTCTGAGGTGCTCTTCGCACAGCTTCGGCTCTGCCTCAAGCTTCAGGCGCAACTTCGGAATCTCACCGTCCAGGAGGGTGTTCCGAAGGTGAACAGGTCCTTGCTCAGCTTGGTGGCTTGTTGGGTTTCTTGGGAGCTCTTCATTCCTCTGACGTGCCTTCTTCAGTGCCCTGGATGGCTTGAATTGGTTCACGGGGCTCCCGCCTGAGGGCACGTGGTCAGGGGAGGAGGAGCCAGTCTCCACCTGCCTCCTTGAGCCCCCACCTTCCAGATGATCTCCAAGCAGCTCTAGCACATGCATCCCCTTCAGGAGGATCTGGCTGAGGGTGTGCTGTTGGCTCTGGCCCTCAGCGCTGGCCTGCCGCCGCACTCCTCCTTGAGGAAGCTCTGGCCTGCCTGCCTGCCCTGCCTCGTCCTGCACTCTCTGTCCACAGCTGCCAATCTCCTGAACCAGCGGGTCTGCACTTGCCTGCAGATCACGGCTGTCCTTGAAGCCTTCTGGTGTTTTCCTCACCAGGGCTTCTCCATCTTCCTGGGCTGCTCCACAGATGGGATTTTCAGGAGGCAGCTGGTGAGGGCTCTTCAACAGCCTTTCTCGAACTCCCTTCCGCAGTTGCGTGGTGTTTCCCACTGACCAATACCCGGCATCTTGATTCAGGGCAGCCAGAGCAAGAAGCTGGAACGGGAGAGGACTGGCCTTCGGCTCGGATGATGCGACAGCTCCACGGGCTTGTGCGTCCGGTTCGGTCTTCTCCATGCCTTTTCCAGAGACTTCCTCGTTCTGGGCACACTGCCACTTTCTTCTTCGGAAGCTGAGCGCACTCTTTCCCAGGAACACCACCACTGCAGTGCACAGCAGGATCTCCCAGCGAAACCCAGAGACTCGTGGCACATGTGGCCAACGTTCGTCTATCACCAACCCAGCAGCCCACAGCTGCTCCAGGACAGCCCACAGCGGCTCCAGAACTGTGTGGGGAGGCATTTGGATGGCCCCCAGCTGGCTCCATAGAGCCTTGTTGCTTGGTCTCCGATCACCAGTGTCTTCTGGGCCACTAGGAAGTGCTTGGAACCCCTACGAGGGTTCCGTCTCCAACGCAAACCAGTGCCTGGCAACAGGAGCTGAAGGGAGGAGGGGTGGGGAAGGTGCACCTGAGTCTCCAAGGCACATCAGTGCCTGCAACCGGAGCTGACAGCAGGTGGGGTAGGGGAGGGGAATCGCTGTATTGTACACCTGAAACAAAGACAACCCTATCGATCAATTTCTCGGAAGTACAATTTCAACATTAAAAAAAATATATTTAAAAAGCAAACTAGGTATCCAAAGGAGAAAACTAACAAATATCCAAACACTGAGAAAGTAACCTTCTAGATGATCAAAGATCAAAGATCAAATCTCAATGCATTGAAGTGAAGGAAAATGAACATACAACATATGAAAATGTGTGGGACACAGCACAATCAATGGACAGCACCATGTAGAGCAATCACTGCCTATGTTAGAAAGGAGGAGGAGCATCTGGGAGGCTCAGTCAGTTAGTCCAACTCTTGATTTTGACTCGGGTCATGATTAAACTCGAGGTTGTGAGACTGAACCTGCATTGTGCTGGTGCTGGGCATGGAGGCTGTTTAATAATCTCTCTCTCTCTCTCTCTCTCTCTCTACCCCTTCCCTGTCTCTCTCTCTCTCTCTCTCTCTCTCTGTCTCAAAACAATAAGCTCTCCACGTCAGAACCTAGAAAAAGATGAGAAAATAAAACTAAAAAGAAAACCAAAGGAATCCTTCCACCCAGTTTCAAGATCTACAGCTATAGTAATCAAAAAGGTGTGGTGTTGGTGAAGGGATAGACAAATGGAACAGTATAAAGATAGATAAGTGGAACAGGATCAAACCCAGAAAGAGACCAACCACCAACATGTCAATGGGATTCTGACAAAGGGGAAAAGCAATTCAATGGAGGAGTGACAGCGTTTTGAAGAAATGGTGCTAGAGCAAGTGGACTTCCAGAGACAAAGAAGAAGAAGGAGGCCCAAGAAGAAGAGGGAGGGGCAGAGAGGAGGAGGAGGTGGAGGTGGAGGACGAGGAGGACGAGGACCACAATCGAAGGCTCATCCTCTGTACAAAACTGAACTCGTGGCGCCTGGGTGACTCAGTCGCTGAGGCAGCCAGCTCTTCATTTCGGCTCTTGTCATGCTCTCAGGGTCCCGGGACAAAATCAGGCTCCAAGCTCACTGGGGAGTCTGCTTAAGGACGCTCTTTTCGCTTCTCCCTCCACCCCACGCCCCACTCATGCGCATGCTCACTCTCTCAAACAGAAAAAAAAATTTGTTAAATTAACTCAAAATTAATCACCGCCTTCTACGTAAAATGATAAATCTTCTAGGGAAAAAAATGTCCAGAATGGACAGCTAGGTAAAGAATCCTCCGACTGGACATCAAATCATGTTCCGTTCAAGAAGAGTTGATTCATTAGACATGATCCAACAATCAGAATTGGAAGTCTGTAATGTGTGAAACACCTTGTGAAGAAGACCCAAAAGGGAAGCTACAAACTGGGAGAAAATAGGTGCAAACCACATACCTGATAAAGGACTCCTGTCGGAAGGAGAGAACCTCAAAAGTGGACCCCCAAAGAAGCAAGCCATCCAGTCTGAAAAGAACAAAAACAAAAAAAAATGGGCAAAAGACCGAAACCCTTTACCAAAGAGTATACAGATGGAAATCCCATAAAAAGGTACCATCGGGGCAATTCAAATTCAAACTCCAATGAGCTCTCACTGCACACCTATCAGCATGATGCAAACCAAATGCACCCGAGAGGGAGAGAGAGACCCCACTCCCCAATGCAAGGCAGGATGTGGAACGACTGGATCGCTCCTGCATCGCTGTTGGGAATGGAAGGTGATAGAGCTCCCTCTTGAAAACAGTTCACAGTTCCTTTTCTTTTTCAAGGCCTGGATTTAAATTCCAGGGAACAAGCAGTAGAATATGCTTTTCGGGTGCACAGGATAGTGACCCAACCCTCCACACAGTTTCTCTGAAACCACCCTAGGACCCCAGTCATTGCACTCTTGGCATTTCTCTGCGAGAAATCCAAACTTACGTTTGCTCAAAAACCTGTACAGGAACGGATCTGGGTCCTGATGGAAGCAGTGGGGCTGCCAAGGGGGTAGAAGTGACTGCAGTGGTTGGATATTGACACTGGACAGCCTTGTAAGAGATGTTCTCATCTTGCTTCTTTGAAGGCCCCTTCCCATTCATGGTGGTCCTGGGGACAAGGAGAAAAGGAATGTCAACGATTTCAAGAAGTTGAAAGGATTTCAAGAAGTTGAAACCAAGCATTAGAACACCATCTCTTCTACATGAATTCATTCTCATATTCACCCCCAGTCTCCCAAAGCAGACAGGAGGGGTCTGGTCCAACAGGGGTTGCGGGCAGTGGCCCTTCCACAGGCCATCTCCCCTCCAGTCTAGAAGTCCAACGACCAGGTCCCAGGCTTTCAACTCATCTCCTTCTCTCGGGGCCTTCTCTAGGGGCCCCAGGGAACTTCTGGGCTCTTTCTCTGCCTTCTAGGAGGCTCTGTGGGGCTGGGTCGAGTGCTCTCAGCCGACTTGGACCACACTGCCAGGTGTCTCCCCCTGCATTTGCCACCCTTCGACACAGGAGGATCAAGTGGGAGGATGTCCTCTCAGAGAGATCCATGGCGATCAGAACAGATATCCTCTCTCTTCCATTGTTTACCCTCATCTCTCAGGCGTTTCTACCATCTCTTGATTTCCCTGGAATTTCAACCCCAGGAGAGGGGGGGTGGGTCAGAAGCCAAACATTTGGCTTCCCACTCCTGTCTTTCTTGAAGGTTTTCCCCGAACCAATGGGCCTAAAACAACATTCATAACCTGATATGGTTTCTGTGGGCCAGCCATCCAGGTGCAACTAGCCAGGTCCCTGTGGCTCAGGATCTCTCACAAGGCTGCAGTCCAGAGGGCCTCTGGATCTTCAGTCATCTGCGGGCTTGTTGGGGGTAAGTCTGCTTTTGAGCTCACTCAGCTGGCTGTGAGCAGCCAGAGGCCCTCCATTGCTGGAAGCAAGAAATAGTCATTCCTTGCCCCATGGGCCTCTCCAGCATAAAGCTCCCAAGGAGCAGCTGGCTTCCCTGGGAACAGATGAGGGAGGGAGGGACGGAGGGCGGGCAAGCCCAAGAGGAGACCAGTCTCTTTGTCAACTCACCTCCGAAGGGACATCCTATCACTTTGGCCACATTCTGTCCTTTACAAGGGAGTCAGTAGTTCTGACTCGAATCAAGAGGTGGAGTATGGAACACAAAACGATGTGTACCCAAGATGGGAATCGTTGGAGACCCTTAAAGGCTGCCCTCCCTACTTGGCTGGGACTTGACCTCAGCTAGCCACCACTATAATCTCTGCATCCTTCTATTATTATATATTATGTTAGATTATATTATATGCACTATTATCTTTGCATAGAATCATCACATCCTAGGACGTGAACGAGGGGAACATTTTACCAAGCCCTTCTGGGATCCTTCAGCAGCTTGCCTAGAAGTTCCTTGCCCAAGGGTGCCTGTCAGTTCAGTGTCTGGCTCCTGATTTCGGTTAGGGCTGATCACGTGATCTGGGAAATCCAGACCAGCGTCTGGTTCAGCACTTGAGTCCGAAGCCTGTTGAGGAATCTCTCTAACTCGGCCCCTCCCCCGCCTGCATGTGTGTGCGTTCCTTTGTGTGTGTGTGTGTGCGCCGTCACCCTTTCTGTCTCTCCGAAGAAGAAGAAGAAGAAGAAGAAGAAGAAGAAGAAGAAGAAGAAGAAGAAGAAGAAGAAGAAAAAGAACAGTAGTAGGCATAGTAGTAGAAGTTATTGGCACAGCAGGTGATCATTAGACAACCCTGGTTTGGAACGGGAGCTCTGAAATTCACTAGCTGTGTGATCTTGGGGCAAGTTGTTTCCCCTATCTGAACCTCAGTCAGACATGACACACTGGGTTATTGGGACGATTAAGGGATCGATAAAAGACACTTCAAACCGTCCCTTGCTTGGCATAGAATCCCTTAATCAAATCCATTCTCAGTAGCAGGAGTCTCAGCCATTGGATATTTTTATTTTTATTTGTGTTACGCTGAACACTGAAAAATATTCTCTCACACTCATAGGGCTCCAGGGAATATGGAGCATCAGGCTAAAGGATGGGGTGGATCTCAAGTCAAAGGAGCCATGGGTATGGCTGAAGGGGTAAGCACAGGAGCTTTTGTGCTCTGGTTGTGAGTGTTGGTGGCTGCTGGGCAAGGGAATCAGACCTGCAGGGGACCCGAGAACTTGGAGTCGGGCCAGTGCACCCTTGCTCCCTTCTTGGGCTTCCTGGGTTTCAGGGGAGCCTTTGGCCCTTGAGGGTATTTGGAGGCTGTGCCCGGAACAGCAGGAGCAGGAGCAGGAGGCCCCCCGGAGACAGGCTGGACCTTGGGCCCAGAGTTGGCCAGCTTCTGCCTGAGGCAATGGTTTTGGGCCTGGAGCCTTTGGAACTCCCTCTCTGCCCACAGGACAGCCTTCTGGCTCTCCTCACTCCTCTTCTCCACCAGGAGGCGCTCCCGCTCATGCAAGGAGGCGATTTGCTGCCATTCTCGGTGCAGGTCGGCGGCCATGTTCCTATAGAGGCCCAAGTGCCAGTGGGCAGCATCCGCCTTCCTGCGCACCTTGGCAAGCTCGTTCTTCACTTGCAGGCAGCGTGCCTTCTCCTCCATCATCTTCCTCTCCAGGTGTCTGAGGTGCTCTTCGCACAGCTTCGGCTCTGCCTCAAGCTTCAGGCGCAACTTCGGAATCTCACCGTCCAGGAGGGTGTTCCGAAGGTGAACAGGTCCTTGCTCAGCTTGGTGGCTTTTTGGGTTTCTTGGGAGCTCTTCATTCCTCTGACGTGCCTTCTTCAGTGCCCTGGACGGCTTGAATTGGTTCACGGGGCTCCCGCCTGAGGGCACGTGGTCAGGGGAGGAGGAGCCAGGCTCCACCTGCCATCTTGAGCCCCCACCTTCCAGATGATCTCCAAGCAGCTCTAGCACATGCATCCCCTTCAGGAGGATCTGGCTGAGGGTGTGCTGTTGGCTCTGGCCCTCAGCGCTGGCCTGCCGCCGCACTCCTCCTTCAGGAAGCTCTGGCCTGCCTGCCTGCCCTGCCTCGTCCTGCACTCTCTGTCCACAGCTGCCAATCTCCTGAACCAGCGGGTCTGCACTTGCCTGCAGATCACGGCTGTCCTTGAAGCCTTCTGGTGTTTTCCTCACCAGGGCTTCTCCATCTTCCTGGGCTGCTCCACAGATGGGATTTTCAGGAGGCAGCTGGTGAGGGCTCTTCAACAGCCTTTCCCGAACTCCCTTCCGCAGTTGCGTGGTGTTTCCCACTGACCAATACCCGGCATCTTGATTCAGGGCAGCCAGAGCAAGAAGCTGGAACGGGAGAGGACTGGCCTTCGGCTCGGATGATGCGACAGCTCCACGCGCTTGTGCGTCCGGTTCGGTCTTCTCCATGCCTTTTCCAGAGACTTCCTCGTTCTGGGCACACTGCCACTTTCTTCTTCGGAAGCTGAGCGCACTCTTTCCCAGGAACACCACCACTGCAGTGCACACCAGGATCTCCCAGCGAAACCCAGAGACTCGTGGCACATGTGGCCAACGTTCGTCTATCACCAACCCAGCAGCCCACAGCTGCTCCAGGACAGCCCACAGCGGCTCCAGAACTGTGTGGGGAGGCATTTGGATGGCCCCCAGCTGGCTCCATAGAGCCTTGTGGCTTGGTCTCCGATCACCAGTGTCTTCTGGGCCACTAGGAAGTGCTTGGAACCCCTACGAGGGTTCCGTCTCCAACGCAAACCAGTGCCTGGCAACAGGAGCTGAAGGGAGGAGGGGTGGGGGAGGTGCACCTGAGTCTCCAAGGCACATCAGTGCCTGCAACCGGAGCTGACAGCAGGTGGGGTAGGGGAGGGGAATCGCTATATTGTACACCTGAAACAAAGACAACCCTATCGATCAATTTCTCGGAAGTACAATTTCAACATTAAAAAAAATATATTTAAAAAGCAAACTAGGTATCCAAAGGAGAAAACTAACAAATATCCAAACACTGAGAAAGTAACCTTCTAGGTGATCAAAGATCAAAGATCAAATCTCAATGCATTGAAGTGAAGGAAAATGAACATACAACATATGAAAATGTGTGGGACACAGCACAATCAATGGACAGCACCATGTAGAGCAATCACTGCCTATGTTAGAAAGGAGGAGGAGCATCTGGGAGGCTCAGTCAGTTAGTCCAACTCTTGATTTTGACTCGGGTCATGATTAAACTCGAGGTTGTGAGACTGAACCTGCATTGTGCTGGTGCTGGGCATGGAGGCTGTTTAATAATCTCTCTCTCTCTCTCTCTCTCTCTCTCTCTCTACCCCTTCTCTGTCTCTCTCTCTCTCTCTCTCTCTCTCTGTCTCAAAACAATAAGCTCTCCACGTCAGAACCTAGAAAAAGATGAGAAAATAAAACTAAAAAGAAAACCAAAGGAATCCTTCCACCCAGTTTCAAGATCTACAGCTATAGTAATCAAAAAGGTGTGGTGTTGGTGAAGGGATAGACAAATGGAACAGTATAAAGATAGATAAGTGGAACAGGATCAAACCCAGAAAGAGACCAACCACCAACATGTCAATGGGATTCTGACAAAGGGGAAAAGCAATTCAATGGAGGAGTGACAGCGTTTTGAAGAAATGGTGCTAGAGCAAGTGGACTTCCAGAGACAAAGAAGAAGAAGGAGGCCCAAGAAGAAGAGGGAGGGGCAGAGAGGAGGAGGAGGTGGAGGTGGAGGACGAGGAGGACGAGGACCACAATCGAAGGCTCATCCTCTGTACAAAACTGAACTCGTGGCGCCTGGGTGACTCAGTCGCTGAGGCAGCCAGCTCTTCATTTCGGCTCTTGTCATGCTCTCAGGGTCCCGGGACAAAATCAGGCTCCAAGCTCACTGGGGAGTCTGCTTAAGGACGCTCTTTTCGCTTCTCCCTCCACCCCACGCCCCACTCATGCGCATGCTCACTCTCTCAAAAAGAAAAAAAAATTTGTTAAATTAACTCAAAATTAATCACCGCCTTCTACGTAAAATGATAAATCTTCTAGGGAAAAAAATGTCCAGAATGGACAGCTAGGTAAAGAATCCTCCGACTGGACATCAAATCATGTTCCGTTCAAGAAGAGTTGATTCATTAGACATGATCCAACAATCAGAATTGGAAGTCTGTAATGTGTGAAACACCTTGTGAAGAAGACCCAAAAGGGAAGCTACAAACTGGGAGAAAATAGGTGCAAACCACATACCTGATAAAGGACTCCTGTCGGAAGGAGAGAACCTCAAAAGTGGACCCCCAAAGAAGCAAGCCATCCAGTCTGAAAAGAACAAAAACAAAAAAAATGGGCAAAAGACCGAAACCCTTTACCAAAGAGTATACAGATTGAAATCCCATAAAAAGGTACCATCGGGGCAATTCAAATTCAAACTCCAATGAGCTCTCACTGCACACCTATCAGCATGATGCAAACCAAATGCACCCGAGAGGGAGAGAGAGACCCCACTCCCCAATGCAAGGCAGGATGTGGAACGACTGGATCGCTCCTGCATCGCTGTTGGGAATGGAAGGTGATAGAGCTCCCTCTTGAAAACAGTTCACAGTTCCTTTTCTTTTTCAAGGCCTGGATTTAAATTCCAGGGAACAAGCAGTAGAATATGCTTTTCGGGTGCACAGGATAGTGACCCAACCCTCCACACAGTTTCTCTGAAAACTAGACTTGCAACCACCCTAGGACCCCAGTCATTGCACTCTTGGCATTTCTCTGCGAGAAATCCAAACTTACGTTTGCTCAAAAACCTGTACAGGAACGGATCTGTGTCCTGATGGAAGCAGTGGGGCTGCCAAGGGGGTAGAAGTGACTGCAGTGGTTGGATATTGACACTGGACAGCCTTGTAAGAGATGTTCTCATCTTGCTTCTTTGAAGGCCCCTTCCCATTCATGGTGGTCCTGGGGACAAGGAGAAAAGGAATGTCAACGATTTCAAGAAGTTGAAAGGATTTCAAGAAGTTGAAACCAAGCATTAGAACACCATCTCTTCTACATGAATTCATTCTCATATTCACCCCCAGTCACCCAAAGCAGACAGGAGGGGTCTGGTCCAACAGGGGTTGCGGGCAGTGGCCCTTCCACAGGCCATCTCCCCTCCAGTCTAGAAGTCCAACGACCAGGTCCCAGGCTTTCAACTCATCTCCTTCTCTCGGGGCCTTCTCTAGGGGCCCCAGGGAACTTCTGGGCTCTTTCTCTGCCTTCTAGGAGGCTCTGTGGGGCTGGGTCGAGTGCTCTCAGCCGACTTGGACCACACTGCCAGGTGTCTCCCCCTGCATTTGCCACCCTTCGACACAGGAGGATCAAGTGGGAGGATGTCCTCTCAGAGAGATCCATGGCGATCAGCATAGATGTCCTCTCTCTTCCATTGTTTACCCTCGTCTCTCAGGCGTTTCTACCATCTCTTGATTTCCCTGGAATTTCAACCCCAGGAGAGGGGGGGTGGGTCAGAAGCCAAACATTTGGCTTCCCACTCCTGTCTTTCTTGAAGGTTTTCCCCGAACCAATGGGCCTAAAACAACATTCATAACCTGATATGGTTTCTGTGGGCCAGCCATCCAGGTGCAACTAGCCAGGTCCCTGTGGCTCAGGATCTCTCACAAGGCTGCAGTCCAGAGGGCCTCTGGATCTTCAGTCATCTGCGGGCTTGTTGGGGGTAAGTCTGCTTTTGAGCTCACTCAGCTGGCTGTGAGCAGCCAGAGGCCCTCCATTGCTGGAAGCAAGAAATAGTCATTCCTTGCCCCATGGGCCTCTCCAGCATAAAGCTCCCAAGGAGCAGCTGGCTTCCCTGGGAACAGATGAGGGAGGGAGGGACGGAGGGCGGGCAAGCCCAAGAGGAGACCAGTCTCTTTGTCAACTCACCTCCGAAGGGACATCCTATCACTTTGGCCACATTCTGTCCTTTACAAGGGAGTCAGTAGTTCTGACTCGAATCAAGAGGTGGAGTATGGAACACAAAACGATGTGTACCCAAGATGGGAATCGTTGGAGACCCTTAAAGGCTGCCCTCCCTACTTGGCTGGGACTTGACCTCAGCTAGCCACCACTATAATCTCTGCATCCTTCTATTATTATATATTATGTTAGATTATATTATATGCACTATTATCTTTGCATAGAATCATCACATCCTAGGACGTGAACGAGGGGAACATTTTACCAAGCCCTTCTGGGATCCTTCAGCAGCTTGCCTAGAAGTTCCTTGCCCAAGGGTGCCTGTCAGTTCAGTGTCTGGCTCCTGATTTCGGTTAGGGCTGATCACGTGATCTGGGAAATCCAGACCAGCGTCTGGTTCAGCACTTGAGTCCGAAGCCTGTCGAGGAATCTCTCTAACTCGGCCCCTCCCCCGCCTGCATGTGTGTGCGTTCCTTTGTGTGTGTGTGTGTGCGCCGTCACCCTTTCTGTCTCTCCGAAGAAGAAGAAGAAGAAGAAGAAGAAGAAGAAGAAGAAGAAGAAGAAGAAGAAGAAGAAGAAGAAGAAGGAGAAGAAGAAGAAGAAGAAAAAGAACAGTAGTAGGCATAGTAGTAGAAGTTATTGGCACAGCAGGTGATCATTAGACAACCCTGGTTTGGAACGGGAGCTCTGAAATTCACTAGCTGTGTGATCTTGGGGCAAGTTGTTTCCCCTGTCTGAACCTCCGTCAGACATGACACACTGGGTTATTGGGACGATTAAGGGATCGATAAAAGACACTTCAAACCGTCCCTTGCTTGGCATAGAATCCCTTAATCAAATCCATTCTCAGTAGCAGGAGTCTCAGCCATTGGATATTTTTATTTTTATTTGTGTTACGCTGAACACTGAAAAATATTCTCTCACACTCATAGGGCTCCAGGGAATATGGAGCATCAGGCTAAAGGATGGGGTGGATCTCAAGTCAAAGGAGCCATGGGTATGGCTGAAGGGGTAAGCACAGGAGCTTTTGTGCTCTGGTTGTGAGTGTTGGTGGCTGCTGGGCAAGGGAATCAGACCTGCAGGGGACCCGAGAACTTGGAGTCGGGCCAGTGCACCCTTGCTCCCTTCTTGGGCTTCCTGGGTTTCAGGGGAGCCTTTGGCCCTTGAGGGTATTTGGAGGCTGTGCCCGGAACAGCAGGAGCAGGAGCAGGAGGCCCCCCGGAGACAGGCTGGACCTTGGGCCCAGAGTTGGCCAGCTTCTGCCTGAGGCAATGGTTTTGGGCCTGGAGCCTTTGGAACTCCCTCTCTGCCCACAGGACAGCCTTCTGGCTCTCCTCACTCCTCTTCTCCACCAGGAGGCGCTCCCGCTCATGCAAGGAGGCGATTTGCTGCCATTCTCGGTGCAGGTCGGCGGCCATGTTCCTATAGAGGCCCAAGTGCCAGTGGGCAGCATCCGCCTTCCTGCGCACCTTGGCAAGCTCGTTCTTCACTTGCAGGCAGCGTGCCTTCTCCTCCATCATCTTCCTCTCCAGGTGTCTGAGGTGCTCTTCGCACAGCTTCGGCTCTGCCTCAAGCTTCAGGCGCAACTTCGGAATCTCACCGTCCAGGAGGGTGTTCCGAAGGTGAACAGGTCCTTGCTCAGCTTGGTGGCTTGTTGGGTTTCTTGGGAGCTCTTCATTCCTCTGACGTGCCTTCTTCAGTGCCCTGGACGGCTTGAATTGGTTCACGGGGCTCCCGCCTGAGGGCACGTGGTCAGGGGAGGAGGAGCCAGTCTCCACCTGCCTCCTTGAGCCCCCACCTTCCAGATGATCTCCAAGCAGCTCTAGCACATGCATCCCCTTCAGGAGGATCTGGCTGAGGGTGTGCTGTTGGCTCTGGCCCTCAGCGCTGGCCTGCCGCCGCACTCCTCCTTCAGGAAGCTCTGGCCTGCCTGCCTGCCCTGCCTCGTCCTGCACTCTCTGTCCACAGCTGCCAATCTCCTGAACCAGCGGGTCTGCACTTGCCTGCAGATCACGGCTGTCCTTGAAGCCTTCTGGTGTTTTCCTCACCAGGGCTTCTCCATCTTCCTGGGCTGCTCCACAGATGGGATTTTCAGGAGGTAGCTGGTGAGGGCTCTTCAACAGCCTTTCCCGAACTCCCTTCCGCAGTTGCGTGGTGTTTCCCACTGACCAATACCCGGCATCTTGATTCAGGGCAGCCAGAGCAAGAAGCTGGAACGGGAGAGGACTGGCCTTCGGCTCGGATGATGCGACAGCTCCACGGGCTTGTGCGTCCGGTTCGGTCTTCTCCATGCCTTTTCCAGAGACTTCCTCGTTCTGGGCACACTGCCCCTTTCTTCTTCGGAAGCTGAGTGCACTCTTTCCCAGGAACACCACCACTGCAGTGCACACCAGGATCTCCCAGCGAAACCCAGAGACTCGTGGCACATGTGGCCAACGTTCGTCTATCACCAACCCAGCAGCCCACAGCTGCTCCAGGACAGCCCACAGCCGCTCCAGAACTGTGTGGGGAGGCATTTGGATGGCCCCCAGCTGGCTCCATAGAGCCTTGTGGCTTGGTCTCCGATCACCAGTGTCTTCTGGGCCACTAGGAAGTGCTTGGAACCCCTACGAGGGTTCCGTCTCCAACGCAAACCAGTGCCTGGCTACAGGAGCTGAAGGGAGGAGGGGTGGGGGAGGTGCACCTGAGTCTCCAAGGCACATCAGTGCCTGCAACCGGAGCTGACAGCAGGTGGGGTAGGGGAGGGGAATCGCTCTATTGTACACCTGAAACAAAGACAACCCTATCGATCAATTTCTCGGAAGTACAATTTCAACATTAAAAAAATATATTTAAAAAGCAAACTAGGTATCCAAAGGAGAAATCTAACAAATATCCAAACACTGAGAAAGTAACCTTCTAGATGATCAAAGACCAAAGATCAAATCTCAATGCATTGAAGTGAAGGAAAATGAACATACAACATATGAAAATGTGTGGGACACAGCACAATCAATGGACAGCACCATGTAGAGCAATCACTGCCTATGTTAGAAAGGAGGAGGAGCATCTGGGAGGCTCAGTCAGTTAGTCCAACTCTTGATTTTGACTCGGCTCATGATTAAACTCGAGGTTGTGAGACTGAACCTGCATTGTGCTGGTGCTGGGCATGGAGGCTGTTTAATAATCTCTCTCTCTCTCTCTCTCTCTACCCCTTCCCTGTCTCTCTCTCTCTCTCTCTCTCTCTCTCTGTCTCAAAACAATAAGCTCTCCACGTCAGAACCTAGAAAAAGATGAGAAAATAAAACTAAAAAGAAAACCAAAGGAATCCTTCCACCCAGTTTCAAGATCTACAGCTATAGTAATCAAAAAGGTGTGGTGTTGGTGAAGGGATAGACAAATGGAACAGTATAAAGATAGATAAGTGGAACAGGATCAAACCCAGAAAGAGACCAACCACCAACATGTCAATGGGATTCTGACAAAGGGGAAAAGCAATTCAATGGAGGAGTGACAGCGTTTTGAAGAAATGGTGCTAGAGCAAGTGGACTTCCAGAGACAAAGAAGAAGAAGGAGGCCCAAGAAGAAGAGGGAGGGGCAGAGAGGAGGAGGAGGTGGAGGTGGAGGACGAGGAGGACGAGGACCACAATCGAAGGCTCATCCTCTGTACAAAACTGAACTCGTGGCGCCTGGGTGACTCAGTCGCTGAGGCAGCCAGCTCTTCATTTCGGCTCTTGTCATGCTCTCAGGGTCCCGGGACAAAATCAGGCTCCAAGCTCACTGGGGAGTCTGCTTAAGGACGCTCTTTTCGCTTCTCCCTCCACCCCACGCCCCACTCATGCGCATGCTCACTCTCTCAAAAAGAAAAAAAAATTTGTTAAATTAACTCAAAATTAATCACCGCCTTCTACGTAAAATGATAAATCTTCTAGGGAAAAAAATGTCCAGAATGGACAGCTAGGTAAAGAATCCTCCGACTGGACATCAAATCATGTTCCGTTCAAGAAGAGTTGATTCATTAGACATGATCCAACAATCAGAATTGGAAGTCTGTAATGTGTGAAACACCTTGTGAAGAAGACCCAAAAGGGAAGCTACAAACTGGGAGAAAATAGGTGCAAACCACATACCTGATAAAGGACTCCTGTCGGAAGGAGAGAACCTCAAAAGTGGACCCCCAAAGAAGCAAGCCATCCAGTCTGAAAAGAACAAAAACAAAAAAAAATGGGCAAAAGACCGAAACCCTTTACCAAAGAGTATACAGATGGAAATCCCATAAAAAGGTACCATCGGGGCAATTCAAATTCAAACTCCAATGAGCTCTCACTGCACACCTATCAGCATGATGCAAACCAAATGCACCCGAGAGGGAGAGAGAGACCCCACTCCCCAATGCAAGGCAGGATGTGGAACGACTGGATCGCTCCTGCATCGCTGTTGGGAATGGAAGGTGATAGAGCTCCCTCTTGAAAACAGTTCACAGTTCCTTTTCTTTTTCAAGGCCTGGATTTAAATTCCAGGGAACAAGCAGTAGAATATGCTTTTCGGGTGCACAGGATAGTGACCCAACCCTCCACACAGTTTCTCTGAAAACTAGACTTGCAACCACCCTAGGACCCCAGTCATTGCACTCTTGGCATTTCTCTGCGAGAAATCCAAACTTACGTTTGCTCAAAAACCTGTACAGGAACGGATCTGTGTCCTGATGGAAGCAGTGGGGCTGCCAAGGGGGTAGAAGTGACTGCAGTGGTTGGATATTGACACTGGACAGCCTTGTAAGAGATGTTCTCATCTTGCTTCTTTGAAGGCCCCTTCCCATTCATGGTGGTCCTGGGGACAAGGAGAAAAGGAATGTCAACGATTTCAAGAAGTTGAAAGGATTTCAAGAAGTTGAAACCAAGCATTAGAACACCATCTCTTCTACATGAATTCATTCTCATATTCACCCCCAGTCTCCCAAAGCAGACAGGAGGGGTCTGGTCCAACAGGGGTTGCGGGCAGTGGCCCTTCCACAGGCCATCTCCCCTCCAGTCTAGAAGTCCAACGACCAGGTCCCAGGCTTTCAACTCATCTCCTTCTCTCGGGGCCTTCTCTAGGGGCCCCAGGGAACTTCTGGGCTCTTTCTCTGCCTTCTAGGAGGCTCTGTGGGGCTGGGTCGAGTGCTCTCAGCCGACTTGGACCACACTGCCAGGTGTCTCCCCCTGCATTTGCCACCCTTCGACACAGGAGGATCAAGTGGGAGGATGTCCTCTCAGAGAGATCCATGGCGATCAGAACAGATATCCTCTCTCTTCCATTGTTTACCCTCATCTCTCAGGCGTTTCTACCATCTCTTGATTTCCCTGGAATTTCAACCCCAGGAGAGGGGGGGTGGGTCAGAAGCCCAACATTTGGCTTCCCACTCCTGTCTTTCTTGAAGGTTTTCCCCGAACCAATGGGCCTAAAACAACATTCATAACCTGATATGGTTTCTGTGGGCCAGCCATCCAGGTGCAACTAGCCAGGTCCCTGTGGCTCAGGATCTCTCACAAGGCTGCAGTCCAGAGGGCCTCTGGATCTTCAGTCATCTGCGGGCTTGTTGGGGGTAAGTCTGCTTTTGAGCTCACTCAGCTGGCTGTGAGCAGCCAGAGGCCCTCCATTGCTGGAAGCAAGAAAGAGTCATTCCTTGCCCCATGGGCCTCTCCAGCATAAAGCTCCCAAGGAGCAGCTGGCTTCCCTGGGAACAGATGAGGGAGGGAGGGACGGAGGGCGGGCAAGCCCAAGAGGAGACCAGTCTCTTTGTCAACTCACCTCCGAAGGGACATCCTATCACTTTGGCCACATTCTGTCCTTTACAAGGGAGTCAGTAGTTCTGACTCGAATCAAGAGGTGGAGTATGGAACACAAAACGATGTGTACCCAAGATGGGAATCGTTGGAGACCCTTAAAGGCTGCCCTCCCTACTTGGCTGGGACTTGACCTCAGCTAGCCACCACTATAATCTCTGCATCCTTCTATTATTATATATTATGTTAGATTATATTATATGCACTATTATCTTTGCATAGAATCATCACATCCTAGGACGTGAACGAGGGGAACATTTTACCAAGCCCTTCTGGGATCCTTCAGCAGCTTGCCTAGAAGTTCCTTGCCCAAGGGTGCCTGTCAGTTCAGTGTCTGGCTCCTGATTTCGGTTAGGGCTGATCACGTGATCTGGGAAATCCAGACCAGCGTCTGGTTCAGCACTTGAGTCCGAAGCCTGTCGAGGAATCTCTCTAACTCGGCCCCTCCCCCGCCTGCATGTGTGTGCGTTCCTTTGTGTGTGTGTGTGTGCGCCGTCACCCTTTCTGTCTCTCCGAAGAAGAAGAAGAAGAAGAAGAAGAAGAAGAAGAAGAAGAAGAAGAAGAAGAAGAAGAAGAAAAAGAACAGTAGTAGGCATAGTAGTAGAAGTTATTGGCACAGCAGGTGATCATTAGACAACCCTGGTTTGGAACGGGAGCTCTGAAATTCACTAGCTGTGTGATCTTGGGGCAAGTTGTTTCCCCTGTCTGAACCTCAGTCAGACATGACACACTGGGTTATTGGGACGATTAAGGGATCGATACAAGACACTTCAAACCGTCCCTTGCTTGGCATAGAATCCCTTAATCAAATCCATTCTCAGTAGCAGGAGTCTCAGCCATTGGATATTTTTATTTTTATTTGTGTTACGCTGAACACTGAAAAATATTCTCTCACACTCATAGGGCTCCAGGGAATATGGAGCATCAGGCTAAAGGATGGGGTGGATCTCAAGTCAAAGGAGCCATGGGTATGGCTGAAGGGGTAAGCACAGGAGCTTTTGTGCTCTGGTTGTGAGTGTTGGTGGCTGCTGGGCAAGGGAATCAGACCTGCAGGGGACCCGAGAACTTGGAGTCGGGCCAGTGCACCCTTGCTCCCTTCTTGGGCTTCCTGGGTTTCAGGGGAGCCTTTGGCCCTTGAGGGTATTTGGAGGCTGTGCCCGGAACAGCAGGAGCAGGAGCAGGAGGCCCCCCGGAGACAGGCTGGACCTTGGGCCCAGAGTTGGCCAGCTTCTGCCTGAGGCAATGGTTTTGGGCCTGGAGCCTTTGGAACTCCCTCTCTGCCCACAGGACAGCCTTCTGGCTCTCCTCACTCCTCTTCTCCACCAGGAGGCGCTCCCGCTCATGCAAGGAGGCGATTTGCTGCCATTCTCGGTGCAGGTCGGCGGCCATGTTCCTATAGAGGCCCAAGTGCCAGTGGGCAGCATCCGCCTTCCTGCGCACCTTGGCAAGCTCGTTCTTCACTTGCAGGCAGCGTGCCTTCTCCTCCATCATCTTCCTCTCCAGGTGTCTGAGGTGCTCTTCGCACAGCTTCGGCTCTGCCTCAAGCTTCAGGCGCAACTTCGGAATCTCACCGTCCAGGAGGGTGTTCAGAAGGTGAACAGGTCCTTGCTCAGCTTGGTGGCTTTTTGGGTTTCTTGGGAGCTCTTCATTCCTCTGACGTGCCTTCTTCAGTGCCCTGGACGGCTTGAATTGGTTCACGGGGCTCCCGCCTGAGGGCACGTGGTCAGGGGAGGAGGAGCCAGGCTCCACCTGCCATCTTGAGCCCCCACCTTCCAGATGATCTCCAAGCAGCTCTAGCACATGCATCCCCTTCAGGAGGATCTGGCTGAGGGTGTGCTGTTGGCTCTGGCCCTCAGCGCTGGCCTGCCGCCGCACTCCTCCTTCAGGAAGCTCTGGCCTGCCTGCCTGCCCTGCCTCGTCCTGCACTCTCTGTCCACAGCTGCCAATCTCCTGAACCAGCGGGTCTGCACTTGCCTGCAGATCACGGCTGTCCTTGAAGCCTTCTGGTGTTTTCCTCACCAGGGCTTCTCCATCTTCCTGGGCTGCTCCACAGATGGGATTTTCAGGAGGCAGCTGGTGAGGGCTCTTCAACAGCCTTTCCCGAACTCCCTTCCGCAGTTGCGTGGTGTTTCCCACTGACCAATACCCGGCATCTTGATTCAGGGCAGCCAGAGCAAGAAGCTGGAACGGGAGAGGACTGGCCTTCGGCTCGGATGATGCGACAGCTCCACGCGCTTGTGCGTCCGGTTCGGTCTTCTCCATGCCTTTTCCAGAGACTTCCTCGTTCTGGGCACACTGCCACTTTCTTCTTCGGAAGCTGAGCGCACTCTTTCCCAGGAACACCACCACTGCAGTGCACACCAGGATCTCCCAGCGAAACCCAGAGACTCGTGGCACATGTGGCCAACGTTCGTCTATCACCAACCCAGCAGCCCACAGCTGCTCCAGGACAGCCCACAGCGGCTCCAGAACTGTGTGGGGAGGCATTTGGATGGCCCCCAGCTGGCTCCATAGAGCCTTGTGGCTTGGTCTCCGATCACCAGTGTCTTCTGGGCCACTAGGAAGTGCTTGGAACCCCTACGAGGGTTCCGTCTCCAACGCAAACCAGTGCCTGGCAACAGGAGCTGAAGGGAGGAGGGGTGGGGGAGGTGCACCTGAGTCTCCAAGGCACATCAGTGCCTGCAACCGGAGCTGACAGCAGGTGGGGTAGGGGAGGGGAATCGCTATATTGTACACCTGAAACAAAGACAACCCTATCGATCAATTTCTCGGAAGTACAATTTCAACATTAAAAAAAATATATTTAAAAAGCAAACTAGGTATCCAAAGGAGAAAACTAACAAATATCCAAACACTGAGAAAGTAACCTTCTAGATGATCAAAGATCAAAGATCAAATCTCAATGCATTGAAGTGAAGGAAAATGAACATACAACATATGAAAATGTGTGGGACACAGCACAATCAATGGACAGCACCATGTAGAGCAATCACTGCCTATGTTAGAAAGGAGGAGGAGCATCTGGGAGGCTCAGTCAGTTAGTCCAACTCTTGATTTTGACTCGGGTCATGATTAAACTCGAGGTTGTGAGACTGAACCTGCATTGTGCTGGTGCTGGGCATGGAGGCTGTTTAATAATCTCTCTCTCTCTCTCTCTCTCTCTCTCTCTCTCTACCCCTTCCCTGTCTCTCTCTCTCTCTCTCTCTCTCTGTCTCAAAACAATAAGCTCTCCACGTCAGAACCTAGAAAAAGATGAGAAAATAAAACTAAAAAGAAAACCAAAGGAATCCTTCCACCCAGTTTCAAGATCTACAGCTATAGTAATCAAAAAGGTGTGGTGTTGGTGAAGGGATAGACAAATGGAACAGTATAAAGATAGATAAGTGGAACAGGATCAAACCCAGAAAGAGACCAACCACCAACATGTCAATGGGATTCTGACAAAGGGGAAAAGCAATTCAATGGAGGAGTGACAGCGTTTTGAAGAAATGGTGCTAGAGCAAGTGGACTTCCAGAGACAAAGAAGAAGAAGGAGGCCCAAGAAGAAGAGGGAGGGGCAGAGAGGAGGAGGAGGTGGAGGTGGAGGACGAGGAGGACGAGGACCACAATCGAAGGCTCATCCTCTGTACAAAACTGAACTCGTGGCGCCTGGGTGACTCAGTCGCTGAGGCAGCCAGCTCTTCATTTCGGCTCTTGTCATGCTCTCAGGGTCCCGGGACAAAATCAGGCTCCAAGCTCACTGGGGAGTCTGCTTAAGGACGCTCTTTTCGCTTCTCCCTCCACCCCACGCCCCACTCATGCGCATGCTCACTCTCTCAAACAGAAAAAAAAATTTGTTAAATTAACTCAAAATTAATCACCGCCTTCTACGTAAAATGATAAATCTTCTAGGGAAAAAAATGTCCAGAATGGACAGCTAGGTAAAGAATCCTCCGACTGGACATCAAATCATGTTCCGTTCAAGAAGAGTTGATTCATTAGACATGATCCAACAATCAGAATTGGAAGTCTGTAATGTGTGAAACACCTTGTGAAGAAGACCCAAAAGGGAAGCTACAAACTGGGAGAAAATAGGTGCAAACCACATACCTGATAAAGGACTCCTGTCGGAAGGAGAGAACCTCAAAAGTGGACCCCCAAAGAAGCAAGCCATCCAGTCTGAAAAGAACAAAAACAAAAAAAATGGGCAAAAGACCGAAACCCTTTACCAAAGAGTATACAGATGGAAATCCCATAAAAAGGTACCATCGGGGCAATTCAAATTCAAACTCCAATGAGCTCTCACTGCACACCTATCAGCATGATGCAAACCAAATGCACCCGAGAGGGAGAGAGAGACCCCACTCCCCAATGCAAGGCAGGATGTGGAACGACTGGATCGCTCCTGCATCGCTGTTGGGAATGGAAGGTGATAGAGCTCCCTCTTGAAAACAGTTCACAGTTCCTTTTCTTTTTCAAGGCCTGGATTTAAATTCCAGGGAACAAGCAGTAGAATATGCTTTTCGGGTGCACAGGATAGTGACCCAACCCTCCACACAGTTTCTCTGAAAACTAGACTTGCAACCACCCTAGGACCCCAGTCATTGCACTCTTGGCATTTCTCTGCGAGAAATCCAAACTTACGTTTGCTCAAAAACCTGTACAGGAACGGATCTGTGTCCTGATGGAAGCAGTGGGGCTGCCAAGGGGGTAGAAGTGACTGCAGTGGTTGGATATTGACACTGGACAGCCTTGTAAGAGATGTTCTCATCTTGCTTCTTTGAAGGCCCCTTCCCATTCATGGTGGTCCTGGGGACAAGGAGAAAAGGAATGTCAACGATTTCAAGAAGTTGAAAGGATTTCAAGAAGTTGAAACCAAGCATTAGAACACCATCTCTTCTACATGAATTCATTCTCATATTCACCCCCAGTCTCCCAAAGCAGACAGGAGGGGTCTGGTCCAACAGGGGTTGCGGGCAGTGGCCCTTCCACAGGCCATCTCCCCTCCAGTCTAGAAGTCCAACGACCAGGTCCCAGGCTTTCAACTCATCTCCTTCTCTCGGGGCCTTCTCTAGGGGCCCCAGGGAACTTCTGGGCTCTTTCTCTGCCTTCTAGGAGGCTCTGTGGGGCTGGGTCGAGTGCTCTCAGCCGACTTGGACCACACTGCCAGGTGTCTCCCCCTGCATTTGCCACCCTTCGACACAGGAGGATCAAGTGGGAGGATGTCCTCTCAGAGAGATCCATGGCGATCAGAACAGATATCCTCTCTCTTCCATTGTTTACCCTCATCTCTCAGGCGTTTCTACCATCTCTTGATTTCCCTGGAATTTCAACCCCAGGAGAGGGGGGGTGGGTCAGAAGCCAAACATTTGGCTTCCCACTCCTGTCTTTCTTGAAGGTTTTCCCCGAACCAATGGGCCTAAAACAACATTCATAACCTGATATGGTTTCTGTGGGCCAGCCATCCAGGTGCAACTAGCCAGGTCCCTGTGGCTCAGGATCTCTCACAAGGCTGCAGTCCAGAGGGCCTCTGGATCTTCAGTCATCTGCGGGCTTGTTGGGGGTAAGTCTGCTTTTGAGCTCACTCAGCTGGCTGTGAGCAGCCAGAGGCCCTCCATTGCTGGAAGCAAGAAATAGTCATTCCTTGCCCCATGGGCCTCTCCAGCATAAAGCTCCCAAGGAGCAGCTGGCTTCCCTGGGAACAGATGAGGGAGGGAGGGACGGAGGGCGGGCAAGCCCAAGAGGAGACCAGTCTCTTTGTCAACTCACCTCCGAAGGGACATCCTATCACTTTGGCCACATTCTGTCCTTTACAAGGGAGTCAGTAGTTCTGACTCGAATCAAGAGGTGGAGTATGGAACACAAAACGATGTGTACCCAAGATGGGAATCGTTGGAGACCCTTAAAGGCTGCCCTCCCTACTTGGCTGGGACTTGACCTCAGCTAGCCACCACTATAATCTCTGCATCCTTCTATTATTATATATTATGTTAGATTATATTATATGCACTATTATCTTTGCATAGAATCATCACATCCTAGGACGTGAACGAGGGGAACATTTTACCAAGCCCTTCTGGGATCCTTCAGCAGCTTGCCTAGAAGTTCCTTGCCCAAGGGTGCCTGTCAGTTCAGTGTCTGGCTCCTGATTTCGGTTAGGGCTGATCACGTGATCTGGGAAATCCAGACCAGCGTCTGGTTCAGCACTTGAGTCCGAAGCCTGTCGAGGAATCTCTCTAACTCGGCCCCTCCCCCGCCTGCATGTGTGTGCGTTCCTTTGTGTGTGTGTGTGTGCGCCGTCACCCTTTCTGTCTCTCCGAAGAAGAAGAAGAAGAAGAAGAAGAAGAAGAAGAAGAAGGAGAAGAAGAAGAAGAAGAAAAAGAACAGTAGTAGGCATAGTAGTAGAAGTTATTGGCACAGCAGGTGATCATTAGACAACCCTGGTTTGGAACGGGAGCTCTGAAATTCACTAGCTGTGTGATCTTGGGGCAAGTTGTTTCCCCTGTCTGAACCTCCGTCAGACATGACACACTGGGTTATTGGGACGATTAAGGGATCGATACAAGACACTTCAAACCGTCCCTTGCTTGGCATAGAATCCCTTAATCAAATCCATTCTCAGTAGCAGGAGTCTCAGCCATTGGATATTTTTATTTTTATTTGTGTTACGCTGAACACTGAAAAATATTCTCTCACACTCATAGGGCTCCAGGGAATATGGAGCATCAGGCTAAAGGATGGGGTGGATCTCAAGTCAAAGGAGCCATGGGTATGGCTGAAGGGGTAAGCACAGGAGCTTTTGTGCTCTGGTTGTGAGTGTTGGTGGCTGCTGGGCAAGGGAATCAGACCTGCAGGGGACCCGAGAACTTGGAGTCGGGCCAGTGCACCCTTGCTCCCTTCTTGGGCTTCCTGGGTTTCAGGGGAGCCTTTGGCCCTTGAGGGTATTTGGAGGCTGTGCCCGGAACAGCAGGAGCAGGAGCAGGAGGCCCCCCGGAGACAGGCTGGACCTTGGGCCCAGAGTTGGCCAGCTTCTGCCTGAGGCAATGGTTTTGGGCCTGGAGCCTTTGGAACTCCCTCTCTGCCCACAGGACAGCCTTCTGGCTCTCCTCACTCCTCTTCTCCACCAGGAGGCGCTCCCGCTCATGCAAGGAGGCGATTTGCTGCCATTCTCGGTGCAGGTCGGCGGCCATGTTCCTATAGAGGCCCAAGTGCCAGTGGGCAGCATCCGCCTTCCTGCGCACCTTGGCAAGCTCGTTCTTCACTTGCAGGCAGCGTGCCTTCTCCTCCATCATCTTCCTCTCCAGGTGTCTGAGGTGCTCTTCGCACAGCTTCGGCTCTGCCTCAAGCTTCAGGCGCAACTTCGGAATCTCACCGTCCAGGAGGGTGTTCCGAAGGTGAACAGGTCCTTGCTCAGCTTGGTGGCTTGTTGGGTTTCTTGGGAGCTCTTCATTCCTCTGACGTGCCTTCTTCAGTGCCCTGGACGGCTTGAATTGGTTCACGGGGCTCCCGCCTGAGGGCACGTGGTCAGGGGAGGAGGAGCCAGTCTCCACCTGCCTCCTTGAGCCCCCACCTTCCAGATGATCTCCAAGCAGCTCTAGCACATGCATCCCCTTCAGGAGGATCTGGCTGAGGGTGTGCTGTTGGCTCTGGCCCTCAGCGCTGGCCTGCCGCCGCACTCCTCCTTCAGGAAGCTCTGGCCTGCCTGCCTGCCCTGCCTCGTCCTGCACTCTCTGTCCACAGCTGCCAATCTCCTGAACCAGCGGGTCTGCACTTGCCTGCAGATCACGGCTGTCCTTGAAGCCTTCTGGTGTTTTCCTCACCAGGGCTTCTCCATCTTCCTGGGCTGCTCCACAGATGGGATTTTCAGGAGGTAGCTGGTGAGGGCTCTTCAACAGCCTTTCCCGAACTCCCTTCCGCAGTTGCGTGGTGTTTCCCACTGACCAATACCCGGCATCTTGATTCAGGGCAGCCAGAGCAAGAAGCTGGAACGGGAGAGGACTGGCCTTCGGCTCGGATGATGCGACAGCTCCACGGGCTTGTGCGTCCGGTTCGGTCTTCTCCATGCCTTTTCCAGAGACTTCCTCGTTCTGGGCACACTGCCCCTTTCTTCTTCGGAAGCTGAGTGCACTCTTTCCCAGGAACACCACCACTGCAGTGCACACCAGGATCTCCCAGCGAAACCCAGAGACTCGTGGCACATGTGGCCAACGTTCGTCTATCACCAACCCAGCAGCCCACAGCTGCTCCAGGACAGCCCACAGCCGCTCCAGAACTGTGTGGGGAGGCATTTGGATGGCCCCCAGCTGGCTCCATAGAGCCTTGTGGCTTGGTCTCCGATCACCAGTGTCTTCTGGGCCACTAGGAAGTGCTTGGAACCCCTACGAGGGTTCCGTCTCCAACGCAAACCAGTGCCTGGCAACAGGAGCTGAAGGGAGGAGGGGTGGGGGAGGTGCACCTGAGTCTCCAAGGCACATCAGTGCCTGCAACCGGAGCTGACAGCAGGTGGGGTAGGGGAGGGGAATCGCTCTATTGTACACCTGAAACAAAGACAACACTATCGATCAATTTCTCGGAAGTACAATTTCAACATTAAAAAAAATATATTTAAAAAGCAAACTAGGTATCCAAAGGAGAAATCTAACAAATATCCAAACACTGAGAAAGTAACCTTCTAGATGATCAACGACCAAAGATCAAATCTCAATGCATTGAAGTGAAGGAAAATGAACATACAACATATGAAAATGTGTGGGACACAGCACAATCAATGGACAGCACCATGTAGAGCAATCACTGCCTATGTTAGAAAGGAGGAGGAGCATCTGGGAGGCTCAGTCAGTTAGTCCAACTCTTGATTTTGACTCGGGTCATGATTAAACTCGAGGTTGTGAGACTGAACCTGCATTGTGCTGGTGCTGGGCATGGAGGCTGTTTAATAATCTCTCTCTCTCTCTCTCTCTCTACCCCTTCCCTGTCTCTCTCTCTCTCTCTCTCTCTCTCTCTGTCTCAAAACAATAAGCTCTCCACGTCAGAACCTAGAAAAAGATGAGAAAATAAAACTAAAAAGAAAACCAAAGGAATCCTTCCACCCAGTTTCAAGATCTACAGCTATAGTAATCAAAAAGGTGTGGTGTTGGTGAAGGGATAGACAAATGGAACAGTATAAAGATAGATAAGTGGAACAGGATCAAACCCAGAAAGAGACCAACCACCAACATGTCAATGGGATTCTGACAAAGGGGAAAAGCAATTCAATGGAGGAGTGACAGCGTTTTGAAGAAATGGTGCTAGAGCAAGTGGACTTCCAGAGACAAAGAAGAAGAAGGAGGCCCAAGAAGAAGAGGGAGGGGCAGAGAGGAGGAGGAGGTGGAGGTGGAGGACGAGGAGGACGAGGACCACAATCAAAGGCTCATCCTCTGTACAAAACTGAACTCGTGGCGCCTGGGTGACTCAGTCGCTGAGGCAGCCAGCTCTTCATTTCGGCTCTTGTCATGCTCTCAGGGTCCCGGGACAAAATCAGGCTCCAAGCTCACTGGGGAGTCTGCTTAAGGACGCTCTTTTCGCTTCTCCCTCCACCCCACGCCCCACTCATGCGCATGCTCACTCTCTCAAACAGAAAAAAAAATTTGTTAAATTAACTCAAAATTAATCACCGCCTTCTACGTAAAATGATAAATCTTCTAGGGAAAAAAATGTCCAGAATGGACAGCTAGGTAAAGAATCCTCCGACTGGACATCAAATCATGTTCTGTTCAAGAAGAGTTGATTCATTAGACATGATCCAACAATCAGAATTGGAAGTCTGTAATGTGTGAAACACCTTGTGAAGAAGACCCAAAAGGGAAGCTACAAACTGGGAGAAAATAGGTGCAAACCACATACCTGATAAAGGACTCCTGTCGGAAGGAGAGAACCTCAAAAGTGGACCCCCAAAGAAGCAAGCCATCCAGTCTGAAAAGAACAAAAACAAAAAAAAATGGGCAAAAGACCGAAACCCTTTACCAAAGAGTATACAGATGGAAATCCCATAAAAAGGTACCATCGGGGCAATTCAAATTCAAACTCCAATGAGCTCTCACTGCACACCTATCAGCATGATGCAAACCAAATGCACCCGAGAGGGAGAGAGAGACCCCACTCCCCAATGCAAGGCAGGATGTGGAACGACTGGATCGCTCCTGCATCGCTGTTGGGAATGGAAGGTGATAGAGCTCCCTCTTGAAAACAGTTCACAGTTCCTTTTCTTTTTCAAGGCCTGGATTTAAATTCCAGGGAACAAGCAGTAGAATATGCTTTTCGGGTGCACAGGATAGTGACCCAACCCTCCACACAGTTTCTCTGAAAACTAGACTTGCAACCACCCTAGGACCCCAGTCATTGCACTCTTGGCATTTCTCTGCGAGAAATCCAAACTTACGTTTGCTCAAAAACCTGTACAGGAACGGATCTGTGTCCTGATGGAAGCAGTGGGGCTGCCAAGGGGGTAGAAGTGACTGCAGTGGTTGGATATTGACACTGGACAGCCTTGTAAGAGATGTTCTCATCTTGCTTCTTTGAAGGCCCCTTCCCATTCATGGTGGTCCTGGGGACAAGGAGAAAAGGAATGTCAACGATTTCAAGAAGTTGAAAGGATTTCAAGAAGTTGAAACCAAGCATTAGAACACCATCTCTTCTACATGAATTCATTCTCATATTCACCCCCAGTCTCCCAAAGCAGACAGGAGGGGTCTGGTCCAACAGGGGTTGCGGGCAGTGGCCCTTCCACAGGCCATCTCCCCTCCAGTCTAGAAGTCCAACGACCAGGTCCCAGGCTTTCAACTCATCTCCTTCTCTCGGGGCCTTCTCTAGGGGCCCCAGGGAACTTCTGGGCTCTTTCTCTGCCTTCTAGGAGGCTCTGTGGGGCTGGGTCGAGTGCTCTCAGCCGACTTGGACCACACTGCCAGGTGTCTCCCCCTGCATTTGCCACCCTTCGACACAGGAGGATCAAGTGGGAGGATGTCCTCTCAGAGAGATCCATGGCGATCAGAACAGATATCCTCTCTCTTCCATTGTTTACCCTCATCTCTCAGGCGTTTCTACCATCTCTTGATTTCCCTGGAATTTCAACCCCAGGAGAGGGGGGGTGGGTCAGAAGCCAAACATTTGGCTTCCCACTCCTGTCTTTCTTGAAGGTTTTCCCCGAACCAATGGGCCTAAAACAACATTCATAACCTGATATGGTTTCTGTGGGCCAGCCATCCAGGTGCAACTAGCCAGGTCCCTGTGGCTCAGGATCTCTCACAAGGCTGCAGTCCAGAGGGCCTCTGGATCTTCAGTCATCTGCGGGCTTGTTGGGGGTAAGTCTGCTTTTGAGCTCACTCAGCTGGCTGTGAGCAGCCAGAGGCCCTCCATTGCTGGAAGCAAGAAATAGTCATTCCTTGCCCCATGGGCCTCTCCAGCATAAAGCTCCCAAGGAGCAGCTGGCTTCCCTGGGAACAGATGAGGGAGGGAGGGACGGAGGGCGGGCAAGCCCAAGAGGAGACCAGTCTCTTTGTCAACTCACCTCCGAAGGGACATCCTATCACTTTGGCCACATTCTGTCCTTTACAAGGGAGTCAGTAGTTCTGACTCGAATCAAGAGGTGGAGTATGGAACACAAAACGATGTGTACCCAAGATGGGAATCGTTGGAGACCCTTAAAGGCTGCCCTCCCTACTTGGCTGGGACTTGACCTCAGCTAGCCACCACTATAATCTCTGCATCCTTCTATTATTATATATTATGTTAGATTATATTATATGCACTATTATCTTTGCATAGAATCATCACATCCTAGGACGTGAACGAGGGGAACATTTTACCAAGCCCTTCTGGGATCCTTCAGCAGCTTGCCTAGAAGTTCCTTGCCCAAGGGTGCCTGTCAGTTCAGTGTCTGGCTCCTGATTTCGGTTAGGGCTGATCACGTGATCTGGGAAATCCAGACCAGCGTCTGGTTCAGCACTTGAGTCCGAAGCCTGTCGAGGAATCTCTCTAACTCGGCCCCTCCCCCGCCTGCATGTGTGTGCGTTCCTTTGTGTGTGTGTGTGTGCGCCGTCACCCTTTCTGTCTCTCCGAAGAAGAAGAAGAAGAAGAAGAAGAAGAAGAAGAAGAAGAAGAAGAAGAAGAAGAAGAAGAAGAAGAAGAAAAAGAACAGTAGTAGGCATAGTAGTAGAAGTTATTGGCACAGCAGGTGATCATTAGACAACCCTGGTTTGGAACGGGAGCTCTGAAATTCACTAGCTGTGTGATCTTGGGGCAAGTTGTTTCCCCTGTCTGAACCTCAGTCAGACATGACACACTGGGTTATTGGGACGATTAAGGGATCGATACAAGACACTTCAAACCGTCCCTTGCTTGGCATAGAATCCCTTAATCAAATCCATTCTCAGTAGCAGGAGTCTCAGCCATTGGATATTTTTATTTTTATTTGTGTTACGCTGAACACTGAAAAATATTCTCTCACACTCATAGGGCTCCAGGGAATATGGAGCATCAGGCTAAAGGATGGGGTGGATCTCAAGTCAAAGGAGCCATGGGTATGGCTGAAGGGGTAAGCACAGGAGCTTTTGTGCTCTGGTTGTGAGTGTTGGTGGCTGCTGGGCAAGGGAATCAGACCTGCAGGGGACCCGAGAACTTGGAGTCTGGCCAGTGCACCCTTGCTCCCTTCTTGGGCTTCCTGGGTTTCAGGGGAGCCTTTGGCCCTTGAGGGTATTTGGAGGCTGTGCCCGGAACAGCAGGAGCAGGAGCAGGAGGCCCCCCGGAGACAGGCTGGACCTTGGGCCCAGAGTTGGCCAGCTTCTGCCTGAGGCAATGGTTTTGGGCCTGGAGCCTTTGGAACTCCCTCTCTGCCCACAGGACAGCCTTCTGGCTCTCCTCACTCCTCTTCTCCACCAGGAGGCGCTCCCGCTCATGCAAGGAGGCGATTTGCTGCCATTCTCGGTGCAGGTCGGCGGCCATGTTCCTATAGAGGCCCAAGTGCCAGTGGGCAGCATCCGCCTTCCTGCGCACCTTGGCAAGCTCGTTCTTCACTTGCAGGCAGCGTGCCTTCTCCTCCATCATCTTCCTCTCCAGGTGTCTGAGGTGCTCTTCGCACAGCTTCGGCTCTGCCTCAAGCTTCAGGCGCAACTTCGGAATCTCACCGTCCAGGAGGGTGTTCCGAAGGTGAACAGGTCCTTGCTCAGCTTGGTGGCTTGTTGGGTTTCTTGGGAGCTCTTCATTCCTCTGACGTGCCTTCTTCAGTGCCCTGGACGGCTTGAATTGGTTCACGGGGCTCCCGCCTGAGGGCACGTGGTCAGGGGAGGAGGAGCCAGTCTCCACCTGCCTCCTTGAGCCCCCACCTTCCAGATGATCTCCAAGCAGCTCTAGCACATGCATCCCCTTCAGGAGGATCTGGCTGAGGGTGTGCTGTTGGCTCTGGCCCTCAGCGCTGGCCTGCCGCCGCACTCCTCCTTCAGGAAGCTCTGGCCTGCCTGCCTGCCCTGCCTCGTCCTGCACTCTCTGTCCACAGCTGCCAATCTCCTGAACCAGCGGGTCTGCACTTGCCTGCAGATCACGGCTGTCCTTGAAGCCTTCTGGTGTTTTCCTCACCAGGGCTTCTCCATCTTCCTGGGCTGCTCCACAGATGGGATTTTCAGGAGGCAGCTGGTGAGGGCTCTTCAACAGCCTTTCCCGAACTCCCTTCCGCAGTTGCGTGGTGTTTCCCACTGACCAATACCCGGCATCTTGATTCAGGGCAGCCAGAGCAAGAAGCTGGAACGGGAGAGGACTGGCCTTCGGCTCGGATGATGCGACAGCTCCACGGGCTTGTGCGTCCGGTTCGGTCTTCTCCATGCCTTTTCCAGAGACTTCCTCGTTCTGGGCACACTGCCACTTTCTTCTTCGGAAGCTGAGTGCACTCTTTCCCAGGAACACCACCACTGCAGTGCACACCAGGATCTCCCAGCGAAACCCAGAGACTCGTGGCACATGTGGCCAACGTTCGTTATCACCAACCCAGCAGCCCACAGCTGCTCCAGGACAGCCCACAGCCGCTCCAGAACTGTGTGGGGAGGCATTTGGATGGCCCCCAGCTGGCTCCATAGAGCCTTGTGGCTTGGTCTCCGATCACCAGTGTCTTCTGGGCCACTAGGAAGTGCTTGGAACCCCTACGAGGGTTCCGTCTCCAACGCAAACCAGTGCCTGGCAACAGGAGCTGAAGGGAGGAGGGGTGGGGGAGGTGCACCTGAGTCTCCAAGGCACATCAGTGCCTGCAACCGGAGCTGACAGCAGGTGGGGTAGGGGAGGGGAATCGCTATATTGTACACCTGAAACAAAGACAACCCTATCGATCAATTTCTCGGAAGTACAATTTCAACATTAAAAAAAATATATTTAAAAAGCAAACTAGGTATCCAAAGGAGAAATCTAACAAATATCCAAACACTGAGAAAGTAACCTTCTAGATGATCAAAGATCAAAGATCAAATCTCAATGCATTGAAGTGAAGGAAAATGAACATACAACATATGAAAATGTGTGGGACACAGCACAATCAATGGACAGCACCATGTAGAGCAATCACTGCCTATGTTAGAAAGGAGGAGGAGCATCTGGGAGGCTCAGTCAGTTAGTCCAACTCTTGATTTTGACTCGGCTCATGATTAAACTCGAGGTTGTGAGACTGAACCTGCATTGTGCTGGTGCTGGGCATGGAGGCTCTTTAATCATATCTCTCTCTCTCTCTCTCTCTCTCTCTCTCTCTGCACCCCTTCCCTGTCTCTCTCTCTCTCTCTCTCTCTCTCTCTGTCTCAAAACAATAAGCTCTCCACGTCAGAACCTAGAAAAAGATGAGAAAATAAAACTAAAGAAGAAAACCAAAGGAATCCTTCCACCCAGTTTCAAGATCTACAGCTATAGTAATCAAAAATATGTGGTGTTGGTGAAGGGATAGACAAATGGAACAGTATAAAGATAGATAAGTGGAACAGGATCAAACCCAGAAAGAGACCAACCACCAACATGTCAATGGGATTCTGACAAAGGGGAAAAGCAATTCAATGGAGGAGTGACAGCGTTTTGAAGAAATGGTGCTAGAGCAAGTGGACTTCCAGAGACAAAGAAGAAGAAGGAGGCCCAAGAAGAAGAGGGAGGGGCAGAGAGGAGGAGGAGGTGGAGGTGGAGGACGAGGAGGACGAGGACCACAATCGAAGGCTCATCCTCTGTACAAAACTGAACTCGTGGCGCCTGGGTGACTCAGTCGCTGAGGCAGCCAGCTCTTCATTTCGGCTCTTGTCATGCTCTCAGGGTCCCGGGACAAAATCAGGCTCCAAGCTCACTGGGGAGTCTGCTTAAGGACGCTCTTTTCGCTTCTCCCTCCACCCCACGCCCCACTCATGCGCATGCTCACTCTCTCAAAAAGAAAAAAAAAGTTGTTAAATTAACTCAAAATTAATCACCGCCTTCTACGTAAAATGATAAATCTTCTAGGGAAAAAAATGTCCAGAATGGACAGCTAGGTAAAGAATCCTCCGACTGGACATCAAATCATGTTCCGTTCAAGAAGAGTTGATTCATTAGACATGATCCAACAATCAGAATTGGAAGTCTGTAATGTGTGAAACACCTTGTGAAGAAGACCCAAAAGGGAAGCTACAAACTGGGAGAAAATAGGTGCAAACCACATACCTGATAAAGGACTCCTGTCGGAAGGAGAGAACCTCAAAAGTGGACCCCCAAAGAAGCAAGCCATCCAGTCTGAAAAGAACAAAAACAAAAAAAATGGGCAAAAGACCGAAACCCTTTACCAAAGAGTATACAGATGGAAATCCCATAAAAAGGTACCATCGGGGCAATTCAAATTCAAACTCCAATGAGCTCTCACTGCACACCTATCAGCATGATGCAAACCAAATGCACCCGAGAGGGAGAGAGAGACCCCACTCCCCAATGCAAGGCAGGATGTGGAACGACTGGATCGCTCCTGCATCGCTGTTGGGAATGGAAGGTGATAGAGCTCCCTCTTGAAAACAGTTCACAGTTCCTTTTCTTTTTCAAGGCCTGGATTTAAATTCCAGGGAACAAGCAGTAGAATATGCTTTTCGGGTGCACAGGATAGTGACCCAACCCTCCACACAGTTTCTCTGAAACCACCCTAGGACCCCAGTCATGGCACTCTTGGCATTTCTCTGCGAGAAATCCAAACTTACGTTTGCTCAAAAACCTGTACAGGAACGGATCTGTGTCCTGATGGAAGCAGTGGGGCTGCCAAGGGGGTAGAAGTGACTGCAGTGGTTGGATATTGACACTGGACAGCCTTGTAAGAGATGTTCTCATCTTGCTTCTTTGAAGGCCCCTTCCCATTCATGGTGGTCCTGGGGACAAGGAGAAAAGGAATGTCAACGATTTCAAGAAGTTGAAAGGATTTCAAGAAGTTGAAACCAAGCATTAGAACACCATCTCTTCTACATGAATTCATTCTCATATTCACCCCCAGTCTCCCAAAGCAGACAGGAGGGGTCTGGTCCAACAGGGGTTGCGGGCAGTGGCCCTTCCACAGGCCATCTCCCCTCCAGTCTAGAAGTCCAACGACCAGGTCCCAGGCTTTCAACTCATCTCCTTCTCTCGGGGCCTTCTCTAGGGGCCCCAGGGAACTTCTGGGCTCTTTCTCTGCCTTCTAGGAGGCTCTGTGGGGCTGGGTCGAGTGCTCTCAGCCGACTTGGACCACACTGCCAGGTGTCTCCCCCTGCATTTGCCACCCTTCGACACAGGAGGATCAAGTGGGAGGATGTCCTCTCAGAGAGATCCATGGCGATCAGAACAGATATCCTCTCTCTTCCATTGTTTACCCTCATCTCTCAGGCGTTTCTACCATCTCTTGATTTCCCTGGAATTTCAACCCCAGGAGAGGGGGGGTGGGTCAGAAGCCAAACATTTGGCTTCCCACTCCTGTCTTTCTTGAAGGTTTTCCCCGAACCAATGGGCCTAAAACAACATTCATAACCTGATATGGTTTCTGTGGGCCAGCCATCCAGGTGCAACTAGCCAGGTCCCTGTGGCTCAGGATCTCTCACAAGGCTGCAGTCCAGAGGGCCTCTGGATCTTCAGTCATCTGCGGGCTTGTTGGGGGTAAGTCTGCTTTTGAGCTCACTCAGCTGGCTGTGAGCAGCCAGAGGCCCTCCATTGCTGGAAGCAAGAAATAGTCATTCCTTGCCCCATGGGCCTCTCCAGCATAAAGCTCCCAAGGAGCAGCTGGCTTCCCTGGGAACAGATGAGGGAGGGAGGGACGGAGGGCGGGCAAGCCCAAGAGGAGACCAGTCTCTTTGTCAACTCACCTCCGAAGGGACATCCTATCACTTTGGCCACATTCTGTCCTTTACAAGGGAGTCAGTAGTTCTGACTCGAATCAAGAGGTGGAGTATGGAACACAAAACGATGTGTACCCAAGATGGGAATCGTTGGAGACCCTTAAAGGCTGCCCTCCCTACTTGGCTGGGACTTGACCTCAGCTAGCCACCACTATAATCTCTGCATCCTTCTATTATTATATATTATGTTAGATTATATTATATGCACTATTATCTTTGCATAGAATCATCACATCCTAGGACGTGAACGAGGGGAACATTTTACCAAGCCCTTCTGGGATCCTTCAGCAGCTTGCCTAGAAGTTCCTTGCCCAAGGGTGCCTGTCAGTTCAGTGTCTGGCTCCTGATTTCGGTTAGGGCTGATCACGTGATCTGGGAAATCCAGACCAGCGTCTGGTTCAGCACTTGAGTCCGAAGCCTGTCGAGGAATCTCTCTAACTCGGCCCCTCCCCCGCCTGCATGTGTGTGCGTTCCTTTGTGTGTGTGTGTGTGCGCCTTCACCCTTTCTGTCTCTCCGAAGAAGAAGAAGAAGAAGAAGAAGAAGAAGAAGAAGAAGAAGAAGAAGAAGAAAAAGAACAGTAGTAGGCATAGTAGTAGAAGTTATTGGCACAGCAGGTGATCATTAGACAACCCTGGTTTGGAACGGGAGCTCTGAAATTCACTAGCTGTGTGATCTTGGGGCAAGTTGTTTCCCCTGTCTGAACCTCAGTCAGACATGACACACTGGGTTATTGGGACGATTAAGGGATCGATACAAGACACTTCAAACCGTCCCTTGCTTGGCATAGAATCCCTTAATCAAATCCATTCTCAGTAGCAGGAGTCTCAGCCATTGGATATTTTTATTTTTATTTGTGTTACGCTGAACACTGAAAAATATTCTCTCACACTCATAGGGCTCCAGGGAATATGGAGCATCAGGCTAAAGGATGGGGTGGATCTCAAGTCAAAGGAGCCATGGGTATGGCTGAAGGGGTAAGCACAGGAGCTTTTGTGCTCTGGTTGTGAGTGTTGGTGGCTGCTGGGCAAGGGAATCAGACCTGCAGGGGACCCGAGAACTTGGAGTCGGGCCAGTGCACCCTTGCTCCCTTCTTGGGCTTCCTGGGTTTCAGGGGAGCCTTTGGCCCTTGAGGGTATTTGGAGGCTGTGCCCGGAACAGCAGGAGCAGGAGCAGGAGGCCCCCCGGAGACAGGCTGGACCTTGGGCCCAGAGTTGGCCAGCTTCTGCCTGAGGCAATGGTTTTGGGCCTGGAGCCTTTGGAACTCCCTCTCTGCCCACAGGACAGCCTTCTGGCTCTCCTCACTCCTCTTCTCCACCAGGAGGCGCTCCCGCTCATGCAAGGAGGCGATTTGCTGCCATTCTCGGTGCAGGTCGGCGGCCATGTTCCTATAGAGGCCCAAGTGCCAGTGGGCAGCATCCGCCTTCCTGCGCACCTTGGCAAGCTCGTTCTTCACTTGCAGGCAGCGTGCCTTCTCCTCCATCATCTTCCTCTCCAGGTGTCTGAGGTGCTCTTCGCACAGCTTCGGCTCTGCCTCAAGCTTCAGGCGCAACTTCGGAATCTCACCGTCCAGGAGGGTGTTCCGAAGGTGAACAGGTCCTTGCTCAGCTTGGTGGCTTGTTGGGTTTCTTGGGAGCTCTTCATTCCTCTGACGTGCCTTCTTCAGTGCCCTGGACGGCTTGAATTGGTTCACGGGGCTCCCGCCTGAGGGCACGTGGTCAGGGGAGGAGGAGCCAGTCTCCACCTGCCTCCTTGAGCCCCCACCTTCCAGATGATCTCCAAGCAGCTCTAGCACATGCATCCCCTTCAGGAGGATCTGGCTGAGGGTGTGCTGTTGGCTCTGGCCCTCAGCGCTGGCCTGCCGCCGCACTCCTCCTTCAGGAAGCTCTGGCCTGCCTGCCTGCCCTGCCTCGTCCTGCACTCTCTGTCCACAGCTGCCAATCTCCTGAACCAGCGGGTCTGCACTTGCCTGCAGATCACGGCTGTCCTTGAAGCCTTCTGGTGTTTTCCTCACCAGGGCTTCTCCATCTTCCTGGGCTGCTCCACAGATGGGATTTTCAGGAGGCAGCTGGTGAGGGCTCTTCAACAGCCTTTCCCGAACTCCCTTCCGCAGTTGCGTGGTGTTTCCCACTGACCAATACCCGGCATCTTGATTCAGGGCAGCCAGAGCAAGAAGCTGGAACGGGAGAGGACTGGCCTTCGGCTCGGATGATGCGACAGCTCCACGGGCTTGTGCGTCCGGTTCGGTCTTCTCCATGCCTTTTCCAGAGACTTCCTCGTTCTGGGCACACTGCCACTTTCTTCTTCGGAAGCTGAGTGCACTCTTTCCCAGGAACACCACCACTGCAGTGCACACCAGGATCTCCCAGCGAAACCCAGAGACTCGTGGCACATGTGGCCAACGTTCGTTATCACCAACCCAGCAGCCCACAGCTGCTCCAGGACAGCCCACAGCCGCTCCAGAACTGTGTGGGGAGGCATTTGGATGGCCCCCAGCTGGCTCCATAGAGCCTTGTGGCTTGGTCTCCGATCACCAGTGTCTTCTGGGCCACTAGGAAGTGCTTGGAACCCCTACGAGGGTTCCGTCTCCAACGCAAACCAGTGCCTGGCAACAGGAGCTGAAGGGAGGAGGGGTGGGGGAGGTGCACCTGAGTCTCCAAGGCACATCAGTGCCTGCAACCGGAGCTGACAGCAGGTGGGGTAGGGGAGGGGAATCGCTATATTGTACACCTGAAACAAAGACAACCCTATCGATCAATTTCTCGGAAGTACAATTTCAACATTAAAAAAAATATATTTAAAAAGCAAACTAGGTATCCAAAGGAGAAATCTAACAAATATCCAAACACTGAGAAAGTAACCTTCTAGATGATCAAAGACCAAAGATCAAATCTCAATGCATTGAAGTGAAGGAAAATGAACATACAACATATGAAAATGTGTGGGACACAGCACAATCAATGGACAGCACCATGTAGAGCAATCACTGCCTATGTTAGAAAGGAGGAGGAGCATCTGGGAGGCTCAGTCAGTTAGTCCAACTTTTGATTTTGACTCGGCTCATGATTAAACTCGAGGTTGTGAGACTGAACCTGCATTGTGCTGGTGCTGGGCATGGAGGCTCTTTAATCATATCTCTCTCTCTCTCTCTCTCTCTCTCTCTCTGCACCCCTTCCCTGTCTCTCTCTCTCTCTCTCTCTCTCTCTGTCTCAAAACAATAAGCTCTCCACGTCAGAACCTAGAAAAAGATGAGAAAATAAAACTAAAGAAGAAAACCAAAGGAATCCTTCCACCCAGTTTCAAGATCTACAGCTATAGTAATCAAAAATATGTGGTGTTGGTGAAGGGATAGACAAATGGAACAGTATAAAGATAGATAAGTGGAACAGGATCAAACCCAGAAAGAGACCAACCACCAACATGTCAATGGGATTCTGACAAAGGGGAAAAGCAATTCAATGGAGGAGTGACAGCATTTTGAAGAAATGGTGCTAGAGCAAGTGGACTTCCAGAGACAAAGAAGAAGAAGGAGGCCCAAGAAGAAGAGGGAGGGGCAGAGAGGAGGAGGAGGTGGAGGTGGAGGACGAGGAGGACGAGGACCACAATCGAAGGCTCATCCTCTGTACAAAACTGAACTCGTGGCGCCTGGGTGACTCAGTCGCTGAGGCAGCCAGCTCTTCATTTCGGCTCTTGTCATGCTCTCAGGGTCCCGGGACAAAATCAGGCTCCAAGCTCACTGGGGAGTCTGCTTAAGGACGCTCTTTTCGCTTCTCCCTCCACCCCACGCCCCACTCATGCGCATGCTCACTCTCTCAAAAAGAAAAAAAAAGTTGTTAAATTAACTCAAAATTAATCACCGCCTTCTACGTAAAATGATAAATCTTCTAGGGAAAAAAATGTCCAGAATGGACAGCTAGGTAAAGAATCCTCCGACTGGACATCAAATCATGTTCCGTTCAAGAAGAGTTGATTCATTAGACATGATCCAACAATCAGAATTGGAAGTCTGTAATGTGTGAAACACCTTGTGAAGAAGACCCAAAAGGGAAGCTACAAACTGGGAGAAAATAGGTGCAAACCACATACCTGATAAAGGACTCCTGTCGGAAGGAGAGAACCTCAAAAGTGGACCCCCAAAGAAGCAAGCCATCCAGTCTGAAAAGAACAAAAACAAAAAAAATGGGCAAAAGACCGAAACCCTTTACCAAAGAGTATACAGATGGAAATCCCATAAAAAGGTACCATCGGGGCAATTCAAATTCAAACTCCAATGAGCTCTCACTGCACACCTATCAGCATGATGCAAACCAAATGCACCCGAGAGGGAGAGAGAGACCCCACTCCCCAATGCAAGGCAGGATGTGGAACGACTGGATCGCTCCTGCATCGCTGTTGGGAATGGAAGGTGATAGAGCTCCCTCTTGAAAACAGTTCACAGTTCCTTTTCTTTTTCAAGGCCTGGATTTAAATTCCAGGGAACAAGCAGTAGAATATGCTTTTCGGGTGCACAGGATAGTGACCCAACCCTCCACACAGTTTCTCTGAAAACTAGACTTGCAACCACCCTAGGACCCCAGTCATTGCACTCTTGGCATTTCTCTGCGAGAAATCCAAACTTACGTTTGCTCAAAAACCTGTACAGGAACGGATCTGGGTCCTGATGGAAGCAGTGGGGCTGCCAAGGGGGTAGAAGTGACTGCAGTGGTTGGATATTGACACTGGACAGCCTTGTAAGAGATGTTCTCATCTTGCTTCTTTGAAGGCCCCTTCCCATTCATGGTGGTCCTGGGGACAAGGAGAAAAGGAATGTCAACGATTTCAAGAAGTTGAAAGGATTTCAAGAAGTTGAAACCAAGCATTAGAACACCATCTCTTCTACATGAATTCATTCTCATATTCACCCCCAGTCTCCCAAAGCAGACAGGAGGGGTCTGGTCCAACAGGGGTTGCGGGCAGTGGCCCTTCCACAGGCCATCTCCCCTCCAGTCTAGAAGTCCAACGACCAGGTCCCAGGCTTTCAACTCATCTCCTTCTCTCGGGGCCTTCTCTAGGGGCCCCAGGGAACTTCTGGGCTCTTTCTCTGCCTTCTAGGAGGCTCTGTGGGGCTGGGTCGAGTGCTCTCAGCCGACTTGGACCACACTGCCAGGTGTCTCCCCCTGCATTTGCCACCCTTCGACACAGGAGGATCAAGTGGGAGGATGTCCTCTCAGAGAGATCCATGGCGATCAGCATAGATGTCCTCTCTCTTCCATTGTTTACCCTCATCTCTCAGGCGTTTCTACCATCTCTTGATTTCCCTGGAATTTCAACCCCAGGAGAGGGGGGGTGGGTCAGAAGCCCAACATTTGGCTTCCCACTCCTGTCTTTCTTGAAGGTTTTCCCCGAACCAATGGGCCTAAAACAACATTCATAACCTGATATGGTTTCTGTGGGCCAGCCATCCAGGTGCAACTAGCCAGGTCCCTGTGGCTCAGGATCTCTCACAAGGCTGCAGTCCAGAGGGCCTCTGGATCTTCAGTCATCTGCGGGCTTGTTGGGGGTAAGTCTGCTTTTGAGCTCACTCAGCTGGCTGTGAGCAGCCAGAGGCCCTCCATTGCTGGAAGCAAGAAAGAGTCATTCCTTGCCCCATGGGCCTCTCCAGCATAAAGCTCCCAAGGAGCAGCTGGCTTCCCTGGGAACAGATGAGGGAGGGAGGGACGGAGGGCGGGCAAGCCCAAGAGGAGACCAGTCTCTTTGTCAACTCACCTCCGAAGGGACATCCTATCACTTTGGCCACATTCTGTCCTTTACAAGGGAGTCAGTAGTTCTGACTCGAATCAAGAGGTGGAGTATGGAACACAAAACGATGTGTACCCAAGATGGGAATCGTTGGAGACCCTTAAAGGCTGCCCTCCCTACTTGGCTGGGACTTGACCTCAGCTAGCCACCACTATAATCTCTGCATCCTTCTATTATTATATATTATGTTAGATTATATTATATGCACTATTATCTTTGCATAGAATCATCACATCCTAGGACGTGAACGAGGGGAACATTTTACCAAGCCCTTCTGGGATCCTTCAGCAGCTTGCCTAGAAGTTCCTTGCCCAAGGGTGCCTGTCAGTTCAGTGTCTGGCTCCTGATTTCGGTTCAGGGCTGATCACGTGATCTGGGAAATCCAGACCAGCGTCTGGTTCAGCACTTGAGTCCGAAGCCTGTCGAGGAATCTCTCTAACTCGGCCCCTCCCCCGCCTGCATGTGTGTGCGTTCCTTTGTGTGTGTGTGTGTGCGCCGTCACCCTTTCTGTCTCTCCGAAGAAGGAGAAGAAGAAGAAGAAGAAGAAGAAGAAGAAGAAGAAGAAGAAGAAGAAGAAGAAGAAGAAGAAGAAGAACAGTAGTAGGCATAGTAGTAGAAGTTATTGGCACAGCAGGTGATCATTAGACAACCCTGGTTTGGAACGGGAGCTCTGAAATTCACTAGCTGTGTGATCTTGGGGCAAGTTGTTTCCCCTGTCTGAACCTCAGTCAGACATGACACACTGGGTTATTGGGACGATTAAGGGATCGATACAAGACACTTCAAACCGTCCCTTGCTTGGCATAGAATCCCTTAATCAAATCCATTCTCAGTAGCAGGAGTCTCAGCCATTGGATATTTTTATTTTTATTTGTGTTACGCTGAACACTGAAAAATATTCTCTCACACTCATACGGCTCCAGGGAATATGGAGCATCAGGCTAAAGGATGGGGTGGATCTCAAGTCAAAGGAGCCATGGGTATGGCTGAAGGGGTAAGCACAGGAGCTTTTGTGCTCTGGTTGTGAGTGTTGGTGGCTGCTGGGCAAGGGAATCAGACCTGCAGGGGACCCGAGAACTTGGAGTCTGGCCAGTGCACCCTTGCTCCCTTCTTGGGCTTCCTGGGTTTCAGGGGAGCCTTTGGCCCTTGAGGGTATTGGGAGGCTGTGCCCGGAACAGCAGGAGCAGGAGCAGGAGGCCCCCCGGAGACAGGCTGGACCTTGGGCCCAGAGTTGGCCAGCTTCTGCCTGAGGCAATGGTTTTGGGCCTGGAGCCTTTGGAACTCCCTCTCTGCCCACAGGACAGCCTTCTGGCTCTCCTCACTCCTCTTCTCCACCAGGAGGCGCTCCCGCTCATGCAAGGAGGCGATTTGCTGCCATTCTCGGTGCAGGTCGGCGGCCATGTTCCTATAGAGGCCCAAGTGCCAGTGGGCAGCATCCGCCTTCCTGCGCACCTTGGCAAGCTCGTTCTTCACTTGCAGGCAGCGTGCCTTCTCCTCCATCATCTTCCTCTCCAGGTGTCTGAGGTGCTCTTCGCACAGCTTCGGCTCTGCCTCAAGCTTCAGGCGCAACTCTGGAATCTCACCGTCCAGGAGGGTGTTCCGAAGGTAAACAGGTCCTTGCTCAGCTTGGTGGCTTGTTGGGTTTCTTGGGAGCTCTTCATTCCTCTGACGTGCCTTCTTCAGTGCCCTGGACCGCTTGAATTGGTTCACGGGGCCCCCGCCTGAGGGCACGTGGTCAGGGGAGGAGGAGCCAGTCTCCACCTGCCTCCTTGAGCCCCCACCTTCCAGATGATCTCCAAGCAGCTCTAGCACATGCAACCCCTTCAGGAGGATATGGCTGAGGGTGTGCTGTTGGCTCTGGCCCTCAGCGCTGGCCTGCCGCCGCACTCCTCCTTCAGGAAGCTCTGGCCTGCCTGCCTGCCCTGCCTCGTCCTGCACTCTCTGTCCACAGCTGCCAATCTCCTGAACCAGCGGGTCTGCACTTGCCTGCAGATCACGGCTGTCCTTGAAGCCTTCTGGTGTTTTCCTCACCAGGGCTTCTCCATCTTCCTGGGCTGCTCCACAGATGGGAATTTCAGGAGGCAGCTGGTGAGGGCTCTTAAACAGCCTTTCCCGAACTCCCTTCCGCAGTTGCGTGGTGTTTCCCACTGACCAATACCCGGCATCTTGATTCAGGGCAGCCAGAGCAAGAAGCTGGAACGGGAGAGGACTGGCCTTCGGCTCGGATGATGCGACAGCTCCACGGGCTTGTGCGTCCGGTTCGGTCTTCTCCATGCCTTTTCCAGAGACTTCCTCGTTCTGGGCACACTGCCACTTTCTTCTTCGGAAGCTGAGTGCACTCTTTCCCAGGAACACCACCACTGCAGTGCACACCAGGATCTCCCAGCGAAACCCAGAGACTCGTGGCACATGTGGCCAACGTTCGTCTATCACCAACCCAGCAGCCCACAGCTGCTCCAGGACAGCCCACAGCCGCTCCAGAACTGTGTGGGGAGGCATTTGGATGGCCCCCAGCTGGCTCCATAGAGCCTTGTGGCTTGGTCTCCGATCACCAGTGTCTTCTGGGCCACTAGGAAGTGCTTGGAACCCCTATGAGGGTTCCGTCTCCAACGCAAACCAGTGCCTGGCAACAGGAGCTGAAGGGAGGAGGGGTGGGGGAGGTGCACCTGAGTCTCCAAGGCACATCAGTGCCTGCAACCGGAGCTGACAGCAGGTGCGGTAGGGGAGGGGAATCGCTATATTGTACACCTGAAACAAAGACAACCCTATCGATCAATTTCTCGGAAGTACAATTTCAACATTAAAAAAATATATTTAAAAAGCAAACTAGGTATCCAAAGGAGAAATCTAACAAATATCCAAACACTGAGAAAGTAACCTTCTAGATGATCAAAGACCAAAGATCAAATCTCAATGCATTGAAGTGAAGGAAAATGAACATACAACATATGAAAATGTGTGGGACACAGCACAATCAATGGACAGCACCATGTAGAGCAATCACTGCCTATGTTAGAAAGGAGGAGGAGCATCTGGGAGGCTCAGTCAGTTAGTCCAACTCTTGATTTTGACTCGGCTCATGATTAAACTCGAGGTTGTGAGACTGAACCTGCATTGTGCTGGTGCTGGGCATGGAGGCTCTTTAATCATATCTCTCTCTCTCTCTCTCTCTCTCTCTCTCTGCACCCCTTCCCTGTCTCTCTCTCTCTCTCTCTCTCTCTGTCTGAAAACAATAAGCTCTCCACGTCAGAACCTAGAAAAAGATGAGAAAATAAAACTAAAGAAGAAAACCAAAGGAATCCTTCCACCCAGTTTCAAGATCTACAGCTATAGTAATCAAAAATGTGTGGTGTTGGTGAAGGGATAGACAAATGGAACAGTATAAAGATAGATAAGTGGAACAGGATCAAACCCAGAAAGAGACCAACCACCAACATGTCAATGGGATTCTGACAAAGGGGAAAAGCAATTCAATGGAGGAGTGACAGCGTTTTGAAGAAATGGTGCTAGAGCAAGTGGACTTCCAGAGACAAAGAAGAAGAAGGAGGCCCAAGAAGAAGAGGGAGGGGCAGAGAGGAGGAGGAGGTGGAGGTGGAGGACGAGGAGGACGAGGACCACAATCGAAGGCTCATCCTCTGTACAAAACTGAACTCGTGGCGCCTGGGTGACTCAGTCGCTGAGGCAGCCAGCTCTTCATTTCGGCTCTTGTCATGCTCTCAGGGTCCCGGGACAAAATCAGGCTCCAAGCTCACTGGGGAGTCTGCTTAAGGACGCTCTTTTCGCTTCTCCCTCCACCCCACGCCCCACTCATGCGCATGCTCACTCTCTCAAACAGAAAAAAAAATTTGTTAAATTAACTCAAAATTAATCACCGCCTTCTACGTAAAATGATAAATCTTCTAGGGAAAAAAATGTCCAGAATGGACAGCTAGGTAAAGAATCCTCCGACTGGACATCAAATCATGTTCCGTTCAAGAAGAGTTGATTCATTAGACATGATCCAACAATCAGAATTGGAAGTCTGTAATGTGTGAAACACCTTGTGAAGAAGACCCAAAAGGGAAGCTACAAACTGGGAGAAAATAGGTGCAAACCACATACCTGATAAAGGACTCCTGTCGGAAGGAGAGAACCTCAAAAGTGGACCCCCAAAGAAGCAAGCCATCCAGTCTGAAAAGAACAAAAACAAAAAAAATGGGCAAAAGACCGAAACCCTTTACCAAAGAGTATACAGATGGAAATCCCATAAAAAGGTACCATCGGGGCAATTCAAATTCAAACTCCAATGAGCTCTCACTGCACACCTATCAGCATGATGCAAACCAAATGCACCCGAGAGGGAGAGAGAGACCCCACTCCCCAATGCAAGGCAGGATGTGGAACGACTGGATCGCTCCTGCATCGCTGTTGGGAATGGAAGGTGATAGAGCTCCCTCTTGAAAACAGTTCACAGTTCCTTTTCTTTTTCAAGGCCTGGATTTAAATTCCAGGGAACAAGCAGTAGAATATGCTTTTCGGGTGCACAGGATAGTGACCCAACCCTCCACACAGTTTCTCTGAAACCACCCTAGGACCCCAGTCATTGCACTCTTGGCATTTCTCTGCGAGAAATCCAAACTTACGTTTGCTCAAAAACCTGTACAGGAACGGATCTGTGTCCTGATGGAAGCAGTGGGGCTGCCAAGGGGGTAGAAGTGACTGCAGTGGTTGGATATTGACACTGGACAGCCTTGTAAGAGATGTTCTCATCTTGCTTCTTTGAAGGCCCCTTCCCATTCATGGTGGTACTGGGGACAAGGAGAAAAGGAATGTCAACGATTTCAAGAAGTTGAAAGGATTTCAAGAAGTTGAAACCAAGCATTAGAACACCATCTCTTCTACATGAATTCATTCTCATATTCACCCCCAGTCTCCCAAAGCAGACAGGAGGGGTCTGGTCCAACAGGGGTTGCGGGCAGTGGCCCTTCCACAGGCCATCTCCCCTCCAGTCTAGAAGTCCAACGACCAGGTCCCAGGCTTTCAACTCATCTCCTTCTCTCGGGGCCTTCTCTAGGGGCCCCAGGGAACTTCTGGGCTCTTTCTCTGCCTTCTAGGAGGCTCTGTGGGGCTGGGTCGAGTGCTCTCAGCCGACTTGGACCACACTGCCAGGTGTCTCCCCCTGCATTTGCCACCCTTCGACACAGGAGGATCAAGTGGGAGGATGTCCTCTCAGAGAGATCCATGGCGATCAGAACAGATATCCTCTCTCTTCCATTGTTTACCCTCATCTCTCAGGCGTTTCTACCATCTCTTGATTTCCCTGGAATTTCAACCCCAGGAGAGGGGGGGTGGGTCAGAAGCCCAACATTTGGCTTCCCACTCCTGTCTTTCTTGAAGGTTTTCCCCGAACCAATGGGCCTAAAACAACATTCATAACCTGATATGGTTTCTGTGGGCCAGCCATCCAGGTGCAACTAGCCAGGTCCCTGTGGCTCAGGATCTCTCACAAGGCTGCAGTCCAGAGGGCCTCTGGATCTTCAGTCATCTGCGGGCTTGTTGGGGGTAAGTCTGCTTTTGAGCTCACTCAGCTGGCTGTGAGCAGCCAGAGGCCCTCCATTGCTGGAAGCAAGAAATAGTCATTCCTTGCCCCATGGGCCTCTCCAGCATAAAGCTCCCAAGGAGCAGCTGGCTTCCCTGGGAACAGATGAGGGAGGGAGGGACGGAGGGCGGGCAAGCCCAAGAGGAGACCAGTCTCTTTGTCAACTCACCTCCGAAGGGACATCCTATCACTTTGGCCACATTCTGTCCTTTACAAGGGAGTCAGTAGTTCTGACTCGAATCAAGAGGTGGAGTATGGAACACAAAACGATGTGTACCCAAGATGGGAATCGTTGGAGACCCTTAAAGGCTGCCCTCCCTACTTGGCTGGGACTTGACCTCAGCTAGCCACCACTATAATCTCTGCATCCTTCTATTATTATATATTATGTTAGATTATATTATATGCACTATTATCTTTGCATAGAATCATCACATCCTAGGACGTGAACGAGGGGAACATTTTACCAAGCCCTTCTGGGATCCTTCAGCAGCTTGCCTAGAAGTTCCTTGCCCAAGGGTGCCTGTCAGTTCAGTGTCTGGCTCCTGATTTCGGTTAGGGCTGATCACGTGATCTGGGAAATCCAGACCAGCGTCTGGTTCAGCACTTGAGTCCGAAGCCTGTCGAGGAATCTCTCTAACTCGGCCCCTCCCCCGCCTGCATGTGTGTGCGTTCCTTTGTGTGTGTGTGTGTGCGCCGTCACCCTTTCTGTCTCTCCGAAGAAGAAGAAGAAGAAGAAGAAGAAGAAGAAGAAGAAGAAGAAGAAGAAGAAGAAGAAGAAAAAGAACAGTAGTAGGCATAGTAGTAGAAGTTATTGGCACAGCAGGTGATCATTAGACAACCCTGGTTTGGAACGGGAGCTCTGAAATTCACTAGCTGTGTGATCTTGGGGCAAGTTGTTTCCCCTGTCTGAACCTCAGTCAGACATGACACACTGGGTTATTGGGACGATTAAGGGATCGATAAAAGACACTTCAAACCGTCCCTTGCTTGGCATAGAATCCCTTAATCAAATCCATTCTCAGGAGCAGGAGTCTCAGCCATTGGATATTTTTATTTTTATTTGTGTTACGCTGAACACTGAAAAATATTCTCTCACACTCATAGGGCTCCAGGGAATATGGAGCATCAGGCTAAAGGATGGGGTGGATCTCAAGTCAAAGGAGCCATGGGTATGGCTGAAGGGGTAAGCACAGGAGCTTTTGTGCTCTGGTTGTGAGTGTTGGTGGCTGCTGGGCAAGGGAATCAGACCTGCAGGGGACCCGAGAACTTGGAGTCGGGCCAGTGCACCCTTGCTCCCTTCTTGGGCTTCCTGGGTTTCAGGGGAGCCTTTGGCCCTTGAGGGTATTTGGAGGCTGTGCCCGGAACAGCAGGAGCAGGAGCAGGAGGCCCCCCGGAGACAGGCTGGACCTTGGGCCCAGAGTTGGCCAGCTTCTGCCTGAGGCAATGGTTTTGGGCCTGGAGCCTTTGGAACTCCCTCTCTGCCCACAGGACAGCCTTCTGGCTCTCCTCACTCCTCTTCTCCACCAGGAGGCGCTCCCGCTCATGCAAGGAGGCGATTTGCTGCCATTCTCGGTGCAGGTCGGCGGCCATGTTCCTATAGAGGCCCAAGTGCCAGTGGGCAGCATCCGCCTTCCTGCGCACCTTGGCAAGCTCGTTCTTCACTTGCAGGCAGCGTGCCTTCTCCTCCATCATCTTCCTCTCCAGGTGTCTGAGGTGCTCTTCGCACAGCTTCGGCTCTGCCTCAAGCTTCAGGCGCAACTTCGGAATCTCACCGTCCAGGAGGGTGTTCCGAAGGTGAACAGGTCCTTGCTCAGCTTGGTGGCTTGTTGGGTTTCTTGGGAGCTCTTCATTCCTCTGACGTGCCTTCTTCAGTGCCCTGGACGGCTTGAATTGGTTCACGGGGCTCCCGCCTGAGGGCACGTGGTCAGGGGAGGAGGAGCCAGTCTCCACCTGCCTCCTTGAGCCCCCACCTTCCAGATGATCTCCAAGCAGCTCTAGCACATGCATCCCCTTCAGGAGGATCTGGCTGAGGGTGTGCTGTTGGCTCTGGCCCTCAGCGCTGGCCTGCCGCCGCACTCCTCCTTCAGGAAGCTCTGGCCTGCCTGCCTGCCCTGCCTCGTCCTGCACTCTCTGTCCACAGCTGCCAATCTCCTGAACCAGCGGGTCTGCACTTGCCTGCAGATCACGGCTGTCCTTGAAGCCTTCTGGTGTTTTCCTCACCAGGGCTTCTCCATCTTCCTGGGCTGCTCCACAGATGGGATTTTCAGGAGGCAGCTGGTGAGGGCTCTTCAACAGCCTTTCCCGAACTCCCTTCCGCAGTTGCGTGGTGTTTCCCACTGACCAATACCCGGCATCTTGATTCAGGGCAGCCAGAGCAAGAAGCTGGAACGGGAGAGGACTGGCCTTCGGCTCGGATGATGCGACAGCTCCACGGGCTTGTGCGTCCGGTTCGGTCTTCTCCATGCCTTTTCCAGAGACTTCCTCGTTCTGGGCACACTGCCACTTTCTTCTTCGGAAGCTGAGTGCACTCTTTCCCAGGAACACCACCACTGCAGTGCACACCAGGATCTCCCAGCGAAACCCAGAGACTCGTGGCACATGTGGCCAACGTTCGTTATCACCAACCCAGCAGCCCACAGCTGCTCCAGGACAGCCCACAGCCGCTCCAGAACTGTGTGGGGAGGCATTTGGATGGCCCCCAGCTGGCTCCATAGAGCCTTGTGGCTTGGTCTCCGATCACCAGTGTCTTCTGGGCCACTAGGAAGTGCTTGGAACCCCTACGAGGGTTCCGTCTCCAACGCAAACCAGTGCCTGGCAACAGGAGCTGAAGGGAGGAGGGGTGGGGGAGGTGCACCTGAGTCTCCAAGGCACATCAGTGCCTGCAACCGGAGCTGACAGCAGGTGGGGTAGGGGAGGGGAATCGCTATATTGTACACCTGAAACAAAGACAACCCTATCGATCAATTTCTCGGAAGTACAATTTCAACATTAAAAAAAATATATTTAAAAAGCAAACTAGGTATCCAAAGGAGAAATCTAACAAATATCCAAACACTGAGAAAGTAACCTTCTAGATGATCAAAGACCAAAGATCAAATCTCAATGCATTGAAGTGAAGGAAAATGAACATACAACATATGAAAATGTGTGGGACACAGCACAATCAATGGACAGCACCATGTAGAGCAATCACTGCCTATGTTAGAAAGGAGGAGGAGCATCTGGGAGGCTCAGTCAGTTAGTCCAACTCTTGATTTTGACTCGGGTCATGATTAAACTCGAGGTTGTGAGACTGAACCTGCATTGTGCTGGTGCTGGGCATGGAGGCTGTTTAATAATCTCTCTCTCTCTCTCTCTCTCTCTCTCTCTCTCTCTCTCTACCCCTTCTCTGTCTCTCTCTCTCTCTCTCTCTCTCTGTCTCAAAACAATAAGCTCTCCACGTCAGAACCTAGAAAAAGATGAGAAAATAAAACTAAAAAGAAAACCAAAGGAATCCTTCCACCCAGTTTCAAGATCTACAGCTATAGTAATCAAAAATGTGTGGTGTTGGTGAAGGGATAGACAAATGGAACAGTATAAAGATAGATAAGTGGAACAGGATCAAACCCAGAAAGAGACCAACCACCAACATGTCAATGGGATTCTGACAAAGGGGAAAAGCAATTCAATGGAGGAGTGACAGCGTTTTGAAGAAATGGTGCTAGAGCAAGTGGACTTCCAGAGACAAAGAAGAAGAAGGAGGCCCAAGAAGAAGAGGGAGGGGCAGAGAGGAGGAGGAGGTGGAGGTGGAGGACGAGGAGGACGAGGACCACAATCGAAGGCTCATCCTCTGTACAAAACTGAACTCGTGGCGCCTGGGTGACTCAGTCGCTGAGGCAGCCAGCTCTTCATTTCGGCTCTTGTCATGCTCTCAGGGTCCCGGGACAAAATCAGGCTCCAAGCTCACTGGGGAGTCTGCTTAAGGACGCTCTTTTCGCTTCTCCCTCCACCCCACGCCCCACTCATGCGCATGCTCACTCTCTCAAAAAGAAAAAAAAATTTGTTAAATTAACTCAAAATTAATCACCGCCTTCTACGTAAAATGATAAATCTTCTAGGGAAAAAAATGTCCAGAATGGACAGCTAGGTAAAGAATCCTCCGACTGGACATCAAATCATGTTCCGTTCAAGAAGAGTTGATTCATTAGACATGATCCAACAATCAGAATTGGAAGTCTGTAATGTGTGAAACACCTTGTGAAGAAGACCCAAAAGGGAAGCTACAAACTGGGAGAAAATAGGTGCAAACCACATACCTGATAAAGGACTCCTGTCGGAAGGAGAGAACCTCAAAAGTGGACCCCCAAAGAAGCAAGCCATCCAGTCTGAAAAGAACAAAAACAAAAAAAATGGGCAAAAGACCGAAACCCTTTACCAAAGAGTATACAGATGGAAATCCCATAAAAAGGTACCATCGGGGCAATTCAAATTCAAACTCCAATGAGCTCTCACTGCACACCTATCAGCATGATGCAAACCAAATGCACCCGAGAGGGAGAGAGAGACCCCACTCCCCAATGCAAGGCAGGATGTGGAACGACTGGATCGCTCCTGCATCGCTGTTGGGAATGGAAGGTGATAGAGCTCCCTCTTGAAAACAGTTCACAGTTCCTTTTCTTTTTCAAGGCCTGGATTTAAATTCCAGGGAACAAGCAGTAGAATATGCTTTTCGGGTGCACAGGATAGTGACCCAACCCTCCACACAGTTTCTCTGAAACCACCCTAGGACCCCAGTCATTGCACTCTTGGCATTTCTCTGCGAGAAATCCAAACTTACGTTTGCTCAAAAACCTGTACAGGAACGGATCTGTGTCCTGATGGAAGCAGTGGGGCTGCCAAGGGGGTAGAAGTGACTGCAGTGGTTGGATATTGACACTGGACAGCCTTGTAAGAGATGTTCTCATCTTGCTTCTTTGAAGGCCCCTTCCCATTCATGGTGGTCCTGGGGACAAGGAGAAAAGGAATGTCAACGATTTCAAGAAGTTGAAAGGATTTCAAGAAGTTGAAACCAAGCATTAGAACACCATCTCTTCTACATGAATTCATTCTCATATTCACCCCCAGTCTCCCAAAGCAGACAGGAGGGGTCTGGTCCAACAGGGGTTGCGGGCAGTGGCCCTTCCACAGGCCATCTCCCCTCCAGTCTAGAAGTCCAACGACCAGGTCCCAGGCTTTCAACTCATCTCCTTCTCTCGGGGCCTTCTCTAGGGGCCCCAGGGAACTTCTGGGCTCTTTCTCTGCCTTCTAGGAGGCTCTGTGGGGCTGGGTCGAGTGCTCTCAGCCGACTTGGACCACACTGCCAGGTGTCTCCCCCTGCATTTGCCACCCTTCGACACAGGAGGATCAAGTGGGAGGATGTCCTCTCAGAGAGATCCATGGCGATCAGAACAGATATCCTCTCTCTTCCATTGTTTACCCTCATCTCTCAGGCGTTTCTACCATCTCTTGATTTCCCTGGAATTTCAACCCCAGGAGAGGGGGGGTGGGTCAGAAGCCAAACATTTGGCTTCCCACTCCTGTCTTTCTTGAAGGTTTTCCCCGAACCAATGGGCCTAAAACAACATTCATAACCTGATATGGTTTCTGTGGGCCAGCCATCCAGGTGCAACTAGCCAGGTCCCTGTGGCTCAGGATCTCTCACAAGGCTGCAGTCCAGAGGGCCTCTGGATCTTCAGTCATCTGCGGGCTTGTTGGGGGTAAGTCTGCTTTTGAGCTCACTCAGCTGGCTGTGAGCAGCCAGAGGCCCTCCATTGCTGGAAGCAAGAAAGAGTCATTCCTTGCCCCATGGGCCTCTCCAGCATAAAGCTCCCAAGGAGCAGCTGGCTTCCCTGGGAACAGATGAGGGAGGGAGGGACGGAGGGCGGGCAAGCCCAAGAGGAGACCAGTCTCTTTGTCAACTCACCTCCGAAGGGACATCCTATCACTTTGGCCACATTCTGTCCTTTACAAGGGAGTCAGTAGTTCTGACTCGAATCAAGAGGTGGAGTATGGAACACAAAACGATGTGTACCCAAGATGGGAATCGTTGGAGACCCTTAAAGGCTGCCCTCCCTACTTGGCTGGGACTTGACCTCAGCTAGCCACCACTATAATCTCTGCATCCTTCTATTATTATATATTATGTTAGATTATATTATATGCACTATTATCTTTGCATAGAATCATCACATCCTAGGACGTGAACGAGGGGAACATTTTACCAAGCCCTTCTGGGATCCTTCAGCAGCTTGCCTAGAAGTTCCTTGCCCAAGGGTGCCTGTCAGTTCAGTGTCTGGCTCCTGATTTCGGTTCAGGGCTGATCACGTGATCTGGGAAATCCAGACCAGCGTCTGGTTCAGCACTTGAGTCCGAAGCCTGTCGAGGAATCTCTCTAACTCGGCCCCTCCCCCGCCTGCATGTGTGTGCGTTCCTTTGTGTGTGTGTGTGTGCGCCGTCACCCTTTCTGTCTCTCCGAAGAAGAAGAAGAAGAAGAAGAAGAAGAAGAAGAAGAAGAAGAAGAAGAAGAAGAAGAAGAACAGTAGTAGGCATAGTAGTAGAAGTTATTGGCACAGCAGGTGATCATTAGACAACCCTGGTTTGGAACGGGAGCTCTGAAATTCACTAGCTGTGTGATCTTGGGGCAAGTTGTTTCCCCTGTCTGAACCTCAGTCAGACATGACACACTGGGTTATTGGGACGATTAAGGGATCGATAAAAGACACTTCAAACCGTCCCTTGCTTGGCATAGAATCCCTTAATCAAATCCATTCTCAGGAGCAGGAGTCTCAGCCATTGGATATTTTTATTTTTATTTGTGTTACGCTGAACACTGAAAAATATTCTCTCACACTCATACGGCTCCAGGGAATATGGAGCATCAGGCTAAAGGATGGGGTGGATCTCAAGTCAAAGGAGCCATGGGTATGGCTGAAGGGGCTTTTGTGCTCTGGTTGTGAGTGTTGGTGGCTGCTGGGCAAGGGAATCAGACCTGCAGGGGACCCGAGAACTTGGAGTCTGGCCAGTGCACCCTTGCTCCCTTCTTGGGCTTCCTGGGTTTCAGGGGAGCCTTTGGCCCTTGAGGGTATTGGGAGGCTGTGCCCGGAACAGCAGGAGCAGGAGCAGGAGGCCCCCCGGAGACAGGCTGGACCTTGGGCCCAGAGTTGGCCAGCTTCTGCCTGAGGCAATGGTTTTGGGCCTGGAGCCTTTGGAACTCCCTCTCTGCCCACAGGACAGCCTTCTGGCTCTCCTCACTCCTCTTCTCCACCAGGAGGCGCTCCCGCTCATGCAAGGAGGCGATTTGCTGCCATTCTCGGTGCAGGTCGGCGGCCATGTTCCTATAGAGGCCCAAGTGCCAGTGGGCAGCATCCGCCTTCCTGCGCACCTTGGCAAGCTCGTTCTTCACTTGCAGGCAGCGTGCCTTCTCCTCCATCATCTTCCTCTCCAGGTGTCTGAGGTGCTCTTCGCACAGCTTCGGCTCTGCCTCAAGCTTCAGGCGCACCTCTGGAATCTCACCGTCCAGGAGGGTGTTCCGAAGGTAAACAGGTCCTTGCTCAGCTTGGTGGCTTGTTGGGTTTCTTGGGAGCTCTTCATTCCTCTGACGTGCCTTCTTCAGTGCCCTGGACCGCTTGAATTGGTTCACGGGGCCCCCGCCTGAGGGCACGTGGTCAGGGGAGGAGGAGCCAGTCTCCACCTGCCTCCTTGAGCCCCCACCTTCCAGATGATCTCCAAGCAGCTCTAGCACATGCAACCCCTTCAGGAGGATATGGCTGAGGGTGTGCTGTTGGCTCTGGCCCTCAGCGCTGGCCTGCCGCCGCACTCCTCCTTCAGGAAGCTCTGGCCTGCCTGCCTGCCCTGCCTCGTCCTGCACCCTCTGTCCACAGCTGCCAATCTCCTGAACCAGCGGGTCTGCACTTGCCTGCAGATCACGGCTGTCCTTGAAGCCTTCTGGTGTTTTCCTCACCAGGGCTTCTCCATCTTCCTGGGCTGCTCCACAGATGGGAATTTCAGGAGGCAGCTGGTGAGGGCTCTTCAACAGCCTTTCCCGAACTCCCTTCCGCAGTTGCGTGGTGTTTCCCACTGACCAATACCCGGCATCTTGATTCAGGGCAGCCAGAGCAAGAAGCTGGAACGGGAGAGGACTGGCCTTCGGCTCGGATGATGCGACAGCTCCACGGGCTTGTGCGTCCGGTTCGGTCTTCTCC